>NC_136482.1:29132015-29567015 GCF_053919585.1 Euprymna scolopes
TAAGAATATGTATCAATATGGACGTAAACAATAAATTCTTACAAAGTTACACCTAATAAACTCAATTTTCAAGAGGGGGTATGAATAATATCGGACACAAGTGTATATACATACACGCACACACATAACACTCTTTACACATATGTATATACATACACACACAACACTCTTTACACATATGTATATACATACACACAACACTATACACATATGTATATACATACACACATCTTCATATATATATATATATATATATATATATATGATCTCATGGATAGATGCAAAAATCGAGACAAAATGAAAAAAAAAGTTAAAAAAGAAAGTATTAAATTAACTTAGGGGAATTGAAGTAAAGAGCCAAAAATGCTGGCTTGATTCCATTAATTACATGCACCAGTAGACAAAAGCTAAGCAAAGCAGAACCGCATTTCTCCCCGTTTTTTTGAGTGAAGACACCAGAGCCATTTTGTCACATTGTATGCACATTAGTCAGCAAATAATGTCCGCTTAATAAATAGTACACAACGTGCATTAGAGTAGGCGAGACAATGATAAAAGAGTCCAATTCAGCCAAGGGCTGTTCTCATGCAGAAAACGACGAAAATTGGAAAAACAAACAAATGCTAACGCTTGTAATATGGCGAGTAATTATTGTCAACAATTTGTGTAATTAATCATCCGTCATCAGCAGACGTGAACGATGAAGGAGAATAAAGTTAATGTATTTTTAAAATGTATCGCAGTAAAACGTATAGTTTCTGAAACTTTAAACAGCGTCTTAGATAACCATTTATAGATATCTCTATAGAACCAGACATTAACAATGAAGTAGAATAAAGTTCACACATTTTAAAAGTATAGAAATTTATTGTCATAAATCATGAATGTATAATATCGTTTCCCAAGCCGTGTACAGCTTACGTTAGTATCGTCCTAGGATGGATTACGCTAGTATCGCCCTAGGATGGATTAGTGTTGCCACATTTGGGGCGGTTCAGAGTATCCTATCCTGCATTCGAAACCTAACAGCTTATGCACCTTTCTCTTCTCTGCAACCTTTTTACCACAGAAGAGACGTTGCTGATCTCTCTCTGCTCTATTATTATTTTCATGGCAGGTGCTCGTCTGAGCTTCAATCCGAGTTCCCCCCTTGCCAAACTTTCACAAAAAAACACTCGCCTAGCTACAACTATCAACAATTTCCCACACTGTTTAGCTGTGCTTAAATCTAAACGCAGATTCCATGAATAAAGTTTTTTTTCCCTAGAACTGTTGAATTGTTTTGCTGGCCTGCTTTCCAGCTGACTACAATATGGCCGTCTTCAAGTCCAATGTAAACAAGTTTTTATTTAGCCGGCTCCTAAAACAAAAACAAATAATACCCAATTTCCACCATTACATTCATTAATCCTTATCTTCGAGTTGCCCTTGGGTCTTAATAAGTAGTGATTCCCTGTAAAATTAATCATATATACATAAATAACTTTTCATAGTTTTATCTTTATAAAATTCTTATTCAAGGGAGATAATTTTAAACAAAAAGAAATTAAGTGGTAAAATGAATTATTACTGAATATATATCCCTACATATATAATAAAAGGCACAGTTTTTCCCCTCTGGACCAAAATACCGTAGGTTTACAACAAAAGATGGCACATACAAATTTATTATGTTTACACTATTAGCTATTACCTTATTTAGCTATAGAACGACATTTTTAGACAAATTAATTCGTAATATTAAAACATTAGATTTAATCCTAGGAGAGACATCATCATCGTCATAACCTACAGAGGAAATAGTTCCCATTTTATCCCTCTATTTGCCAAGTACTCCCACCGTCACCCACTTACACCATGTATTTATACTGACAGGGGACTTAAATTTAAACCCCTTCCTACTAAACTGATCTATTCACTATTTGGCATAGCATTTACCTTCCTTTTTCTCTACACTAAACACTAGCGTCTCCCTATATTTGTTCCTCACATTCCGATTAGCAGACACGAGCCATTCTGCTATTCATGGATAATGGAATGAAAATATTCCCTTTAATTAATGGACACTATGCCAACTTACTGTCCTCTATTGCCGATACACACACGTTTCAGCCTCTGCAGTTTAAAATACGATCCAAACACCCACCTTTAATTTAGATTTAATTATTAACTTAGTTAAAGTGTAGAAAACTTAACAGCTGAAAACTGTAAAAAGCAAGAAACAGCCAAAAAATAGTATATTATACAGGAGAGAGAGAGATAAAATCATCGTATCGGTAGAGAGAGAGAGAGAGAGAGAGAGAGAGAGAGAGAGAGAGAGAGAGAGAGAGATTTAAACAATGTAACGAATGGACCTCATTTCATTAATGCACAAGTGTTTGCTTTAACTAGAATAAAAACAAATCATTACTTCAAAGCTATTTTCATGGCACAGTGGATAACATGCCCGCGTTATACCCTATGGGTTGCACATTCGTACTTAATTAAATTACTGTTTTTCTTGTTTTTTTTATTATTATTATTATCGAATTCATACAGTTATATTGTTTTTTTCTTTTTATTCGTTTTTATTTTTTAATATCGAACTGATCCGAAAAACCTTAATTTGTTTTTGAGGTATTGTCTTTTATTTTCATTTTTTTAGCTTTTATTTTTTGTGTTATGGTAATATGTGAAATAATTGAAATCAAGTATTGCAGTTAATATAAAAAAGAAAAAATGATAAATACACGAAAGAAGTTTCGTTTCATTTCCTTAGGATAAGATTCTATGTTTCTGTTGGTAAATAAATTTCTGCTTCTTAATAAAACTTTGAGACGAACTATTTTTAGCCGAGGAGCCTGGTAAGTAACCAGTCTACATTATCACAGATTTGACAGTTAAATGGATGTTTCTTTTCAGGCTGCCTACTGCCTCTAATTTTTTTTCTCCCTCCTCTCGCTGCTATTTTTTAATTTTTTTATGGCTGGTGGTTGCTCAATGCCCTTACTACACCACCTCTCTTCATCCATTCTTGACATTCCAATAGCAGTTCTTACTATGAGGAGTTAGGGGTGTCTATTCTGAAAGTCATTCGTAACATGAGGAGGTTGGGAAGATGCAGCAACAACAACCGTACTATAATTTTTATTGAGTATGGCATGCCGGGCAACGCCGGTTAGTAGGTACTGCTAGTAATCTAAATAAATAAATGTTAATTTTGAATCTATTTCTTGCACCAAAGGTAAAGACAAAATACCCAATTAATTCAACTTCACACAATAGGTGCACCGTCTTTTTTATATACTGATTATGTAAGGGTAAACTAATTTGCATACTATTTTTGAAAAAGGACATTCTATTAACTATCGTTTGTTATAGTTTTATTTTAATCAAACAATTGTCTTAATTTTGATATAATAAATAGTTCTGTTAACAATATTGTTTTATTCTTTGAGCCAGGATTTAGCATTTGTGTTGGAATGTTTCTTTATTAGAGAGAGCAATTTGATGTCAAATAAGTTGCGATTTATTTCTAAATTGCAAATGAAAATGCAAATTAATTTCTTCTTTCTTTTCATTCACTTACCGTCACATTTAAAAAATAATTAAAAGTCTATCGGAATTAGCAAAATGTTTGTTTATCTGAGTAAATGACAGAGTTTTTTTTATTGGTTTACAACAAAGTTATGAATGAAACGTTTACTTTAAATTCATGTTCAAATATTTCAAGTTGGAAAACGACAGTGACCTGGAAAAAACTAGCTAGTTTATATATAACTATATAAATGTACCTAATATATAAAGTAAACTTATCTTGTTCGATTTTCCAGGTTGGACATAGATAGCAATATATATGAAAAAATCAATATTTGAATCTGACTAACGATTATTTCCTTTTTTTTTATACTTGCAGGATATTAACTCCAATTATAATGAAAATAACTTTAAATAATGACCTAAATGGCTATAAATGTTGTTTTTGTTTTACACAGTGATCATCACTTATCAAGGCCCGGAAGCCACTCAGAGATAAGGGTTATTGCAAGTACATTACGTTAGTGTGGAGATTAAATGAAGTGTTTACTTAGGGTGGCGGTTCATTAGAAATTTGTTAACGTTGTACTTGAAGAGATCCAAGTTGTAGTCCGGTGGGAAGCAGGCAGACGGAACAGAGTTCCACAGGCGTGCGGTTCTAAGAAAGAAGCTTTGTTCATGGAATCCACGTTTTGATTTAGGCACAGATAAAGAGTGGAGAAAATTTTTGACAGTAGTTTCAGCTAGACGGGTGTTTTTCATAAAAAATTGGCGAGGGGGGACCAGACATTGGAGTTCAGACGAGCACCTGCCATGGAAATAACGATAAAACAAGGATAGGCTCGCAACGTCTCTTGTGTGGGAGAGAGGTTGCAGGGTAGAGAAAAGGGCATCCCCCACTAAGCCAAGAAGTCTATTTTGTACTCTGTCAAGGCAGGATAGGCTGTTTTTAGCAGCTCCTGCCCAGATATGGCAACTGTATTCCATCCTTGGACGTACTTGGCTTTTATATGGATAGAGAATTGCATCAGTAGTGAGATATCTTCTGGAGCGGTAGAAGGATGCTTCCTGTTTTAACCTAAAAGTGAAAATACGACTTGCACTAGTTTCATACAGAGATAACTATAATAATCAACATACAATTCTTTCTCACAGTAGATAATCTCCAACAAAGTAGGTAATTGATAAAGATTGGAAAACACACTAAAACGAGAATGCTATCAATATATAATTATAGTCAACAATTTGCGTCTGTGGTAGACTTAAACAGTGAAAAGAAAACATAGTCCGTGGATTTAAAAGTGGATTAAATATATTGTAAGAAAATTACAAAATTATAATGTAGTTTTAAATATATTCCAAAAGGCTGATGACCTCGATTGGACATTCCAAAAGGCTTATGACCTCGATTGGACATTCCAAAAGGCTTATGACCTCGATTGGACATTCCAAAAGGCTTATGACCTCGATTGGACATTCCAAAAGGCTTATGACCTCGATTGGACATTCCAAAAGGCTTATGACCTCGATTGGACATTCCAAAAGGCCGATGACCTCGATTGGACATTCCAAAAGGCCGATGACCTCGATTGGACATTCCAAAAGGCCGATGACCTCGATTGGACATTCCAAAAGGCCGATGACCTCGATTGGACATTCCAAAAGGCCGATGACCTCGATTGGACATTCCAAAAGGCCGATGACCTCGATTGGACATTCCAAAAGGCCGATGACCTCGATTGGACATTCCAAAAGGCCGATGACCTTGATTGGACATTCCAAAAGGCCGATGACCTCGATTGGACATTCCAAAAGGCCGATGACCTCGATTGGACATTCCAAAAGGCCGATGACCTCGATTGGACATTCCAAAAGGCTGATGACCTCGATTGGACATTCCAAAAGGGTGATGACCTCGATTGGACATTCCAAAAGGGTGATGACTTGGGCACCATTTCAAAGAGCAATGAATTGAAGGCCATTTTGAAGAACGATGAATAAAGTTACAACATGTCATTTCTAATTATCGTAACTGATAACTACTTTCAAAGGAAGGTGCTTAAGTGGTTTGTTCCTCATGAATTTTGAAGAGATCTTTTTAAAAAAGATTTTGCAATATAATAGATCGGGCATTGTTAGCCAAGCTCTAACCTCTCATTTATCTCCACAATTTTGCATCCCTGCGCTTGTTCCACAAGTAATTTACTGAAATGGGCTTGAAAGAATTCATAGCAATTATGCTCCTTTGAAGTAAATAATTCTAACACGCCAAGCAATAAAATTCCACTCTTTTTACAGTAGTCCCCAGATATCGAAAAGCCTTCTACTCTAATTGTTTCTTCCCTAGAACTGCTAGACGTTTGAACTCACTCACTTTACTACTAGTTACTAGTACACAAAATGTAAATATGATTTGGACAAACATCTAGCTGCTCAACTGTCTAATTAGAGTGCCCCTGTGTAACAGTTTATGGTCCTACAATTAGCTAAAATAAGAGTCGAGTACATTGGCTAGTTCATCTACGCAATTTGCATAGTTAATCCAAATAGATACACATTAAATATTTGACAGATAGGGGAATGGTTGTAGCAATAATAATCAAAACAAATCAAATATTTAAAACAAATGATGAAGGGTCAAATAAAGACAAGTTAAATATTTGGAGAAAATGGAAAATAAACAATAGACAAAAGTGATGGGAATGGAATCGTAAACAAATGGCAATGCATATAAATTAAGAATGTACAATAACAAAAAATAAGTTAGAACAATAAACAAAAAGTTGACCTCAAATGAAAACGATGACATAATCAAGTTCTGAGAACAAAGAAATATTTTTTATTATATTAGGTTAATGACGGAATTGAGCAGAACGTTGATTTTTAATTTGCTTGGTGATAGACCGTCACTTTGTCCTAGGAATCCGAGAGGACATTACGACAAAGATGTAAAATCTAGTAAAGTACCAGTGTGATTATGAGCACCACAGGAACATGGAACTGGAATAAAAGCTATTTTTATAGTATAACTACAAGTTTTAATGATATTTCTTTGCATGCAACTAGTAACTTTATTACAGAGCTTCAGACAAATACCAACTGCTAACAAACAAAAGGAAGCAGGAGCTCAAGGTATGTCCCTATGTCTGTGTTCCATGCATGCATAAAAGTATTTTTTGAGGATAGCAGATGGTTACCGAGCTGTCATGTTCATTCATCCTGTTATTGAACTGTACTTTTGAGTTAAACCCTTACATATACACACACTGCATTGACACCTTGATACATTATATACACCCATGACAATGAATCAAGATTATACATGCATGAAATGGGACGCATTGCTGTATATGCACCAACTATGATGACACACAACACGTCTATATTATACATACATACATACGTACATACATATATACATAATTATGACTGTATATACTCAATATGTAACATTTGGAGTCTCTTACATCTCAGTGACAATGTATCTTGTTTGGGGTGAATATGAAAAAATTTTCAAGTTTTTACTTAGACATCATTTTGATGAGCTATGTAATTCAGACAACTTAATATTTCTCCTCACTTTGGTTTGAAAAAGATACTTTTCTCCAAAGGTGACTGCAAACCTGAGTGCTTATACTTAAAATGTTTTTTAAATGTACATTAAGTAAATATAAAACAAATTTATCCTGCCCGATTTTCAATGTTGAACATAAATGTCAATGCATCTGAAAAATCGATATTTGAATCTGACTAATAATTTCTTCCTTTTTATCTTTGCAGCATATTAATTCTGACAAGGAAGATTATTACAATGAAGACAATTTCAAATAATAACCTAAATGGCTACAAAATCGATACCTCTGTTCAGTCTCAAGAGACAATGGACAACCCTGTAAAAGTAGCTGTGCACAGCTTGAACTCACTGGAGAGGAGAGGACAAAGACTGACTGGAAACAATGCCGAGAACACATACATTCCCAAATAGTCACCCATTTTAGTACTGTCTAGGCTCAATGTTGCTTAACTTTGGTGATCTGGTGGGAACTGATGTGTCGACGTGATTATGTCGTATATAATACAGCTACAAAATATAAGGGAAATAATTCCTATTTAAATATTTATTCTCAAGAGTGACTGTAAACTCTGGTAATTATATAAAAAAATCATATAAAAAAAATGTACAGTGAGTAAATTGTGCACATCCATAAGAAATGAATACATTTCTATAGTTCGCCATTCATAATCTTTGTTTATGAAAAGTAAAAGGTTTTCACTTTATAAAAAATGTAAAACTGGAAAGGTCATTTCCAACGATCTAATTAAGAACTAATTTACAAATTAGATTAGAAAGGCCATATTTTCGAAAGGGCAATGGAAAATTATGGCAATCATTTAGAGGAAATCAAGCAACCTACACATATTAACAAAGTTTAATGAGCATGTAATAAAGAAATATACACAGATCTATATATAAAGCAAGTTATGTTTATATATTTGTATATATATATATATATATATATATATATATATATATATATAAAACTGAACGTCTGTACGTGTGTGTGTGTGTGTGCATAGTGTCTGGTCATGAATAGGCTCCTATATGGTTTGCTATTTAAAAAAACTGATTACATATAATGATAGAAAATGTATCGAGGACCAGGAATGGGTATTTTTGACATGGAAGACCGGTGGTTCATTAAAATTGTGGGGTATGCATTCGCGCCTGGCCCCCAAAGTATGGAAATAAAAAATAATAAAAAAAAAAAACGTTTACAAGGGTTTTTGATATAGATGTACATAAGAATACTTTGATAAGTATGTTTCAACTTAAATAGGGATGGTATAATAAAATTGTGTGGTCTGCGTTCGTGCCTGTACTCCATATATGGCACAAACTTTAATAAAGACTTTTCATATCTATTTGCGTAAGTATACTTTGATAATTATGTTTCAGTTTGAAGAAATATGGTATAATAAAATTATTGGGTGTTCGTTCGCACCTGACCTCCATAGAATGTAAATATGTCACAAAGTTTAACGAGGTTTTTTAAAAGGGTTGAGGGTCCACAATAACACCTTAACTTTAATCTTAATTCATGTTAGCTTTTATTTATTTTTTTGAGTTGAATCATATTGTGTCGAATAAATTCACCTCATAAATTCACGTTCTTATTAAAGTGAAGGCAAAAAAAAAAAAAAAGTTGGAACTTTAGACAATTCTCGACACAAATTTTGCATAACTCTTTTTTCTCCACTTGCACGTGGCACTCTTTCGAAAATAGATAAATAGATAGATAATAAAAAATAAGAACGTTACTTGTTATCGTGTAAAAAGAAGGAAAAAATCCTGCTCACGTGATTACATGTCTTTAAAAACATTTACATAATTTTTTATTTTTATTTATATATCTGTTTAAGCTTTTTTCTGTCAGTATACTAGAAGGAATTAAGTTGATTACAACCCTTTCTGCGTGTTCTTTACATTACAATAGTACAACCCGGAATCCGACGGCGCAATACTACACTGTTCAATACTGTAAAACTGAAACGAAGCTGTTCTGCTTGAAAAGGGCGCTATTTTCTTATTCATATTTCTATCGATTCTTTGCTTTAAAAAACTAAAGTAATTACGTGTTTACTTCTTTAATATCCCATTTTGCTGTTTCGGATCATTTTACTAAAGTAAGTAAAGCTTCATTATTTTTCAAAACTGTTTTTGTTTCTTTGTTTTTCAATATTTCGTCGATATTATTTAGTAAGAGTGTTTAGTAGAAAAGCCAACAAACGACTACCCGAAAAAATAAATATACAAGAAATAAATGTTACCATAGTCAATAAAAGTTCAGTTCATGTTTTTGTTTTGAAAGAGTTTTTAATGCTCTTTACTTGAAATAATTTCAGCGAACCGAAATTAAAACGAAGTTTGAGGCAATAACTACTTAACTGAATTTTTATATAAACTACACATGCCATAATCGAATATTCCTTAAGCACAAAATAACGGAAAACATTAAAATATATTTATAGATATTCCTTATGTTGACGGAACTCTCTTAAATTGTTAACATAGAATGCTCAGGTGTCCCTCCTTCAAATTGAAAACGAGACTCTCCATTTCAAAGTCGCTGCCATTTTGATTTTTTTAAACCGGTTCGTGAATTACAAAAAATTTTTTTTTTTTTACAAACTACTTAAAAATACAAACTAATGAACTTTTCTACCATAAAAGTAACTTTTATTAACTATGGTAACATTTATTTCTTGTATATTTATATTTTCTCTTTGTAAGGAAACATCATTTTGTTGGTCACTCTTGGCTACGAATGGAAACAAAGTTGATATAAAAAAATATATTTTCGCGAAAATTATCTTTACTTTCATCATATTTTACTTAGGGTAAAATTTTTGAGTATCAAAATCTATCTCTTTACAACCCCCTCCTTTTCATAACCTATCATACTTTCATCAATCACAGTCCATTTTCTGTAGGCTGTTTTTGAACCCAGTCAACGATGGGTACTTCTGCTAGTATATATATATATATATATATTCACTTCTAAACTAATTAATCATTATGAATTTTTAAAGCCAACAGACAGATGAAAAAGGTTCCAAATGTGGGTTATGTTTAGTTTAATTTAGTTTCATGCAAAGAAGTAAGAAGGAGGTGGAAGTTCCTGGTGAAGATTCAGATTTTTGTGATATTGTCTTTATTCCGCTTTTCAAATCTATCCTTATCACTTCCTCACTCCACCTTCTTTTGCCAACTTGATCCTGCTACCTCAACTGTTCTACATCTATTAACCTAAGCACTATACAGTGTAACCCAGATATAAGACCCGAATATAAGAAAAACGGATAAAAGGGAGATTTTATCTGGTCCCAAATTAGAGCCTATGTTAATGTACAGTGTAACCCGGATTAAAAAAACCCGGATATAAGAGAGCCATAGGGACCGGAGAAGAGGTCTCATATCCGGGTTACATTACAATTCACTTTTTCAATGTGCCAAAATAAACGAAATTGTCATCTCCATATACTGTGTGCAGGACAGGTTTCGTTGATTTGCTCTCAGTAAAAGAATAAATAAAAATATTTGTAAAAAATGGTCAGATCAATTAGATTTCAAACACCTCCAAGAAATAAGCAAAATCGAAGAGAAACCTTAGGGCCTATACCAGTTGACTTTCGATGCACATAACATTTGTAAACAAGCAGATAAAATATTCGAGTTGTTCGGGTTTTGTCACAATGTCAATTTTTAATATAAGGAAAACTGTTTTACTTGGGGTTGAAACCTAATTGATCCAAATGGCTTTCTGCTGATCGAATTGGTCCGAATATTGGATATTTTTAAGGTAAGTAAACAATTAGATTTTCAGATGAGTAATTATCATGTCAGATAGGAGAGGTATGTCATAAGAGTTTAAGATTGTGAAAAGAAATAGAAAATAAATAGAAAACAAGTGATCAAAATGACAGATGAGAGAAATCAGCTGTTCATTCATTCTTCAGAAAGGTAAATAATGCGCTTATTCAATGCATGTGTGTCTGTCTCTTTTTATTTCTATGAAGAATGCTTTTGTGTTAGGTATTAGTCGGGCAACATCGGGTAGAGCGTATTTATTCATTTATCTATCTATATATTGGTCTATCTAATCATCTATCAAAGTAAATAACAGAGATTGAATTGTGGAAAACAATAAGTTGAGCAAACATGCAGGTGCAGAAAGGTCAAAGGGTCATGTGACATGTATTAAACAGTTGACCGGTCAGTTTGCACCAGAAGCAGGGTTGTGGAGTCAGATGGTAAGAGTCCAACTTCAACTCCTAGAATTCTAGGATGCCGACTCCGACTTCTTTGCTATCTTCGACTGTGACTGATTACAGACTGACTTCCGACTCCTTGGCCCCTATGTGGAAATCTATTCTGTAAATTCATATACCAGCCTACCACACCTATTCAGCAAGCATTTTATAATTACTTTTCATGTATATTATTTTTTACATTGACTTGTATAATAAACACTCAACCAGCTTTATAGAATAAGTTAAGATAAAAAGGGGGATAATAAATTTACGAGGAAATTTTATTATCAGTTCAAAAAGGAATATTTAGGGACAGAAGAGGAGAGTAAATACATAGAAATTTTAAAAGAGGATCAAAGGAAAAACAAGAAACTATTCTGAGACTAAAGCCCCTTTCAGGACTGCCAGCAATCACTGTAAAAGAGTAATAAAGAATGTGAGAGAGTTGCATGCTCAGTCTGTTTAGTCCAAAGTAGCTGAGGAGGAGCTTGGTTCCCACCAGTTTTGGCAAATAACCTCCCGTATTTCCTCTTGTATCAGAAAACATGCTATGCGACATACAAATATCTGTGCGTGATGTTGCCAAACTAATCAAAACCTTGATTCCAGTAAAGCAACTGGCCCTTATAGCATTCCAATTATAGTGCTGAAAAAGTTTCAACCAGAACTAGCTCCCAGACTTACAAATCTGTTTAAGCATTGCCTTAAGGAGAACTGCTTTCCAACATCCTGCAAAACTTCAGTGTGCCCTGTATTTAGGAATTGAGGTGATCGGTTATCTTCTTAGTATAGACCAATAAGTCTCCTGTGCGTCATGAGTAAGTTGCTGAAATCTGTTAAATAGAAAAGTAGTCAACTGCCTCAGCAAATAAAACCTTAGTGACATGCAATATAGATCTACAGCAGATGTGCTAACAATTATATCACATAAGATTAGCGATTCTCTCAATGGAGACTTCCTTTCTAGGGCAATTGCTCTTGACATACCAAAAGGCTTTGATAGGGTATGGTATAAAGGCCTACTTCACAAGATCTTCAGCTATAGTATAGTTAGAAATGTCTTCAATTATTAAATCACAGCTCACAGTATTAATGCTGGAGTTTCTCAGGGGTCCATCCTAGGCCCAACTCTCTTCCTGATTTATATCAATGATCTTCTAAATCACATTCTAAGATCATTCATAGAAATTTATGCTGATGGCACTACCATCCATGGCAACACATCAAAGGCCGTAAATGATCAAGTTCTCTCTGATTCTCTCTCCTTTGATCTTGCGCGTGTGGTGTAATGAGGAAAGAGGTGGCTGGTTATATTTAATGCATCTAAAACCAAGCTTCTATCTTTAAGTCATCAACGCTCTGATCCCCATCTGGCATCAATTGAAATCGATGGCTCTCGACTTGAAATGAAGCTTCTGGGCTTGACCTTTACTCCTGATCTGAAATGGAACACGTACATCAAATCTGTTGCCAAGGTCGCTGGAAAAATGGTTGGATCATTCTACCGCTCGAGTAGGTATCTCACTGCTGATGCAATTCTCTACCTATATAAGAGCCACGTATGTCCAAGGATGGAGTACTGTTGCCACATCTGGGCAGAAGCTACTAGAAAGACTTATCCTGCTTCAACAAAGTTCAAAATAGACTTCATAGCCTAGTAGGGGTGCCCTTTTCTCTTCCCTGCAAACTCTTTCCTACAGAAGAGATGTTGCGAGCCTGTCTCTACTTTATTGTTTTTTTCGTGGATGGTGCTCATCTGAGCTCCAATCTATGGTCCCCCCTTACCAAACTTTCATGAAAAACACTCATCAAGTTGAAACCACTATCAATAATTTCCCCCACTCTTTATCTGTGCCTAAATCTAAACGTAGATTTCATGAAAAAAGCTTCTTTCTTAGAACTGCACACTTATGGAATTTTCTTCCGTTTTCCTGCTTTCCAGCTGACTGCAATTTGGTCACCTTCAAGTCCAATGTAAAGACATCCTTGATCAACTGTCCCCTTAAGTAATCTAATTTACCAAATTTCCAAATTTCTAACGATTACTATGATATTGTCCCTTTGACTTTTGTACACTCATTAACCCTTATCCTCGAGTGGCCTCTGGGCTTTGATAAGTGGTGACTCCTATATGAAAAAAAAGGAAAAAGCTATAAAGGGCTATAGTAGCATGGGCTTCTTCTTATTGATTTAGTCTCGTTTCTTTCTGATGATTGTAATTCCCAATCTATCTCGGACTAATCCAATTGCCAAATTCTATTTGATTCAGGAAGTGGATAACTTTCGGATTACAATCCGATTGTTATCCAATGTAATTCAAAGTGATCAAAGACAGAATTTTCATTGATCCTGTGTGACGTCACAACCAAAACGAAAACAGCTGTCCAAACAGGATTCGCAGTGATCCAATAGAACGAAATGTCTTGATGAAGTAGAAGCATTACAGTACAGTACAAAATATGATATATCTCTAAAAATAAACGCAAAACCATACAAAAACTGCTAAATTGTGCAACTGGTAAAACCAAACAGAACAACTATGAAAAAAAAAAAAAAATATTGGACTTTAGGAGCCGGAGTCTGATAAAAATTTCCGACTTCGACTCCTAGTATTCTTAGAAATCTAAATCCGACTGGAACCTCCGACTCCGCAACCTTGACTGGAAGTATCCAAATGAGAGCCGGATGAGACATTAGGTGTTTTAGTCTAAATAAACCGAGTTAAGTTTAGTGAGTTGGGTCCGAGAAGTTGAGGAAACAAGATGAGTTAAACAGGTCTCCCCATAAAGGGATAACGATCTCAAAATGGATGCAGAGGAACGCCACACGTCCAAGATCGTCGATTTCACTGCATAAGACAAGATGCCTGGGAGTGAAATAAACGAAGTTATAAAAACATACATCATCTTGTGTCTGTCTTGCATGCGTGCTTGTTATAGTAGAACCCAGCTCCCCCAAGACTAATTTCCCAGACAGCGGCCAAAAAACAGAAGGCCATACAACAACAGGTATGTCGTTATAAATGCATTGTGAATCATATGTAATGCACACACATACCCCTATGAAGATTAGATGAGTCACGGGCAGTTAAGATAGATATTTAAGACACAAGGACACTAGTCCGTTAAACAAGCAGTTAGATAACATCCAGCTAGATAAGAACATAAAACACAACGTTTGTATCTAAAACAAAAACATGCACTAATATACTTAATAAAAATGAAAATTTTAATCAGCAAACGTAAATAACAGACGTATTGGATGAGAATGGTTCTAGAGAAACAACTAGAAAGTTGCAAGAAATACAATCAGCAACCAAACACAGAAAAGACATTGTAGAATTCTTCACCGGCCTCTGGCAGAATGTCACTTTCACAATTTAAATGTTTTCTTTTTTGATAAAAATATGGTAATTTACATAGTTAATTGACCTTCTATATAAAAGACAATCATGCATTAATAATCATTTCAATTATATTTTTTTTTAAATATTAAAAGTATTTAATGCAAAAAATGAAAAGTGTAAGCCACAAGTAAAAAAAATGATTTAATTGAAAACGTAAATCATGAAGAGCAAATGAATGCATAAAGTCTGGAAACCGTAGAATCAAATTGACACTTATGGCATAAAATACTGCAATAGTTTATATGTAAATATTGCTTAATTGAAGCAGGAATTTTCTAACAGATTATTAACTCATGGACCAGCAGCTAAACAGAACTTGAGAATGGACTTGTCCAGCTGAGCATAATGAAAGTTCAGTCTTTTCATAAACCGGCTTTTTAATGCTATTTTCTGTTTATTTATTTATAGCTCAACTGTTTAGAAAATTGAAGATTAGAAACATCACCTTATCTGTGCATATAGACTCATTGATTATTTTGCACCATGCCATCAAGCCCAAACTAATCTTTTGATCAAAAACTATTCGATGAATGTGGCACTTCAGAAGAATTAAGCAGTGATGGGGCTCACCTTTTGATTCCCACATATTTCAGCAGTTCCTTGAGACATGGTGTGTAAAGAACAGACAGTCCTCACCAGCATACTCTAAATTTAATGGCAAATCAGAGTTTGCTGTAAAAAACAGTAAAAGCATAAAATATTCCAGGCGTCTTATGAACCAGCTTTTTAGTGTTCTTTTAAGATTTTTTGTTTGTAGCTCAAGTGATCAGACAGTCGAGCACTACTAAATTCAATAGAACCGATTTGTATTAAACGGTCTCTCTCTCTCTCTCTCTCTCTCTCTCTCTCTCTCTCTCTCTCTCTCTCTCTCTCTATAAGTAAAATGTGTGTCTTTGTATGTCTCGCAAAAACTTTGGACAGAGGCGACGGATCCTCACGAGATAGGTATCGTTTTAAATCTCGACCCTACGGACGACAAATATAAAAAATTGGCTAGAAACATTAATTCCTTCACCCTAAACAGGGCAGTTTTCTACAAGGAGGGATTGGTTTTTTGCGTCACAATTTTTGCAAGTCATTGTATCGGTTGGATTGACTTTGCTTAATTTGAATGCTTTCGACTTCCGGTCTCATCATGGAGCATCAGTAAGACATCAGATTTTCTTTCACTTTCTTTTCTGCCTTTACGTCACAACCATTTTTGTTTAACACCTCTCTCCACCCTGGCTGCCTACTGTTGTTTTGATTCCTCCCTCCCGCTATTACCACTTTTTTTAACACCTCTCTCAACCCAGACTTTCTACTGTTATTTTATTCTCCCCACCAACACACATCTCTACACACCTGAGTAACATCAGGTACCTCTGCTAGTCTCTATATATAAAAGGCAAAATGTGTGTGACCATTTCGTGTATGTCTCGCAAAGGCTTCTTTCACACACGCTCCCGGGGTTGTTACACACGCTCCCGGGGTTGTTACTATCGCTTAGAACTGTTTATATACCCCTTATATAATATCTACGATTTGGCAACGTGTGTAGCGTCTAGATTTACTTACAGCGACTTTTACAAAATTATTGCTATTTTGGCTTCTCACATGTTGATTTGGCTTTTTTGTATAAAAAGCGAAACTAATTCAAAGCTGACACGGTGTTCTCGGCATCGCGCCGGGAACGTCCACAAGCAATCAGCTTTGATCAATTTGGGGCTAAACTTCTTACATCAAACAATTACTAATCCCCTTTCATTTGGGGAGCCTGTCCCCCCCCCACCATCATCTTGGGGAAGCGAAAACTGACCCGCATTGAAGCAAAGTAAACAAACCCCAAAAAGCTGTCCTGCATTAAATAAAATACTGCTACGTCATCTCGTAATGCTCCTGCGATTACCTCATTAAGCGGCTATCTGTCAATCAAACCTCTTTCACTCGCCTTATAAGCCTTATTTTGACACTCTAATAAATTCCTCTTACTCCTAAGTGGTTGGCATTTGTTTCACCTCCGCGCCAAGGCTTCCTGATTCAATCCCACCTTCCGACCAAAACTATTTTTTTTTCTTTTACATCTTTAAACACTCGGGCAACGGTTTTTTTTTTTTTACTTCGCTTATTCTTTAGATTACCCACCTCCTCCTACACACACAGCATTTTTCTTTTCGCTGTTTTTTTTTTATTGCTTTTGGTTTTTCCGATTTTTTTAACATCGTTTCAGGGTTATTACTTACCCCTCCCCATACACATACCTACAAACACCCAAGCAACGCCGGGTACCCTCCGCTAGTCTAAGATATAAAAGGCAAAATGTGTGTTTGTATGTCTGCACAAAATTTTTGACACATGCAACGAACACTGACAAAATTGGTATTGTTAAGAAGATCGATCTCTCGGACAACAAATATGTAAAAATTGGGCAAAAAGATTAATTCTAAGCTGGTCAACTGAGCCGTGTTTTGCAAGGAGAGATCAGTTTTTGTGTCAACAGTTTTGCAAGTCATTCACACCTAGCAATTTCAACATACGTTTAAAAGATGTTATTTCAAAGGCCTGTGACATTGCAAGTGCATTGTGGGCGAGACAGCTAACACATTAGCTTTTTTCACCTACTTTTCCTCTTTCACGTTCCAGGTTCAGGCATGGTTACTGCGCCTATTTTTTTTTTTTTTTTTTTGTGCTCGTGCGGGTACTTGTTACTATTTTGATTGAAGAAAATTTTTTTCTTTTCTTTTTAAGGGCTGAGTTTAGTTGCTCAATAGCTTAACTATCCTACCTCTCAACACCTGGACTACTCCGGGCATCCATGCTAGTCTATTATATAAAGGGCAAACGTGTTTGTGTGTGTGTGTTCGTATGTCCAATAAAAACTTTTGTCAGCCACATCATTACAGCAGGGACCCATGATCGTTAAAAAGAGCAATCTCTCGGGCAAATAATATAAAAAAAATTAGAAAAAATCCTCAATTATTATGTGTAAAAATGTTGTTTTGTTTGAAGGGGGAGATCATGTAAAAGTCTTGGTATTGATGCAGTTTGTTAATTGCGTGTGTGCAAACACGAGTTTCTGACTTTTGGTTTTAAAGAGATAGATTTGTTACGTGATAATATCAATCACGTCTTGGTCCGATTGATAACATGCTCACTTCCGGTCTTATCTTTAGAGGGTTCGCGTCAGGCACGCCTCATTTCTTTTTTTATTTTAAAAAATATTTTTAATAACACAATTTTTTTCTACCCTATCTTAACACGATAAGTATAAAAATGTTTATTTTTTAACTTTTTTTAAACTGCTCAACAATTGTGTTCTTTTATTTTCGTGTTTTTAACCCTATCTTTTGTTTTCCAAATTACCGTGCACTTAGCAATCCTCATCATTTTTTCTATTTATTATTTTATAACTGGAAAAACTCACTATGTCTCTCTGTCTGGCTCCATTTATTGCTTACAAATTTTGCTTTCGGTTTCCATTTGAGCTGAAGGCACCAAAGTTGCAATTTTCTTTTAATAAATTAAAATATATTAAAGCGGATCTTTTTTATGATGGGGCAACGCCAAGCACCGCCTGCTAGATATAAAGTAAAATTAGTACCCCCCCCCCATACCTTTTTGATCAATAGCTTAATAGCTGTTTTACTACAAGCTACATAAAACGATATGTTTTTTTTTTTTTTTACATAGGCGTCACCACTTATCAAGGCCGATCGGCCACTCAAGGATAAGGGTTAAAGAGTGTAGAGTAGTCAAAAGGACAATATAGTAATCAATAGTAATGGAAGTTCGGTAAATTTGTTAACTTAAGTGGAACGGCTCATCAGAAACTTGTTCACGTTGGACTTGAAGACAACCATATTATAGACAGCTGGAAAGCAGGAAAACGGAAGACAATTCCACAGGCGTGCAGTTCTAAGAAAGAAGCTTTGATCATGAAATCTATGTTTAGGTTTAGGCACAGATAAAGAGTGGGGAAAATTATGGATAATGTTTTCAGCTAGTCTAGTGTTTCTTATGAAAGTTTGGCGAGGGGGGGGCATAGATTGAAGCTCAGTCGAACACTTTCCATGAAAATAACGATAAAGCAGAGACAAACTCGCAACATCTCTTCTGTGAGATAGAGGTTACAGCAAAGAGAAAAGGACATCTCCCACCAGGCCACAAAGTCTATTTTGAACCCTATCAAGGCAGGACAAGTCTTTTCTAGCAGCTCCTGCCCATATGTGGCAACAGTATTCCATCCTTGGACGTATCTGGCTCTTATATAGATAGAGAATTGCATCAGCAGTGAGATATCTACTGGATCGATAGAAGGATCCGACCATTTTTCCAGCGGCCTTGGCAACAGATTTGATGTACGTATTCCATTTAAGATCAGGAGTAAAGCTCAAGCCCAGAAGCTTGTCAAAACTTGAGGCCTCCCCAAGACGAGAGCCATTCATTTTAATTGCTGCCAGATGGGGATCAGAACGTTTATGAAGATAGAAGCTTGGTTTTAGATTTTGGTTTATATTGATTTAAAAAAGAATTTCGATCGATTTTAGCGATTTTCATTTATAATGTAATCAATAATTTATGTTTTGACTTAGTTATGATAAATATCCTTACTAATTATATATATGTACACACACATGGGGTGAAACGATAAAATTGTCGCCGTAAAAAAGATGACCTGATTCCATTTCTGTTTGATGAAAACTGGTTTTCTTTTTGTTGCAGACCATCTACAGTTGGCCAGTTGTCTATAAATCCCAAAAGCGATAGGAGCCTTCTATCATGTCTGAAAGTCACATAATGTCCAGCGAACAAGATCGGAATTGTGTCGCTGTACAACTGTTACAATACCAGAAGCCTGTTCTTGTAAGCGAGTAAATATGAAATAGGATAGTCAAGGATTCGAACTTACGAAGCTAGATTTGGAATTGAGACTTCGAATCATAAGTTAAAATACAGAATGTTACTGAAAATAAGGAATGTGGAATTGCCATTGTTTAGCTCACACAAAATAGTTAGATATCTGTTTATTGAAAAAGGAATGTAATGATGAATTTTGTTTCTGTTATAAAAATTAAAATAAGGAATATAAAAACGGACAATGGAAAATGTTATTTGTCAAGTGGGTTACGAAAATTAGGTTAGAGGGTCGGCTTTGTAAGAAACATGTGAATAACAATGCATGCTTAAACACGGAGGCATGTCATGCCATGTGTTCTGAGATACCCGTGCTGGTCATGCAGTGACGTCATGAGTTATGAATTTAGTTAGATAAGTCAGGATCAGTCAGTTGGAACAAGCAAGAGGAGTTAGACGGGAGAAGCTAGAAGAGTCAAGGCACTCTCTGGGAAGCAAGAGGTTTTAGAGGTAACCATGTAAACAACATTGAATCCTTGAAATACAGAATCATGTCCGACCGGTCGAAGAAATAAACGTATTATCATGTGTTTTTATAACTGCCGTCTTGTGTTGTGTCATTCTACCAAATTAATATGAACTTTGTGTTTATAAAAATGTCCAACTGTCAAAACGTAAATGTTAAATGCACTCTCTGTCTATCTATCAAGATATTCATAAATCTCCTCTCATTGAATTACAGGCTTGGTTCTCCTGTAGTAATCTGTACCCTACCTGTCCGTCTAGTTATATATATAAGACCTGTCCCTTTATCTCAACAATATGAACGCTCACAATGAATATATATAATATCTAGCATCTCACAACACTCAACAACATGAACACTCCTAAGACTGTCTATCACTCTAAGACTCTTACTAACATGAACAACAACAAATATAATACATATGTCATCTTCTAAAATATAACCCCTATGTAACACAACTCATGCTCCCTACAGATCCAAGTTATAACAGGACTATTGCAAGCACCCTCAAAATGCATTGCTGGATTGCTACGAATAAGAGGGACGTGCTCAGGGTGATGATAACAAAGTTTCCTGCCACTATTATGGTATTTGCTGTAGTTTCAAGTGAGGATCACATCACGCCACTTCAAGAGACTCAGGCTGTTTTCTCACTGCTCCCATCCTCTCCAGACCTGAATCCGCTGGATTACTTTGTTTGGTTATACGTCAAGTACGTCACCAACATGACCTCCCTCAACACTAAAGCCAACCTGATTGCCACCATCCGCTGTGTTCCTGCCAGCACTTGTGGAAAAGTATACTCCCAGTTCTGGACATATTTATTTTAAATTCCTATAATTTTCAAATTATCTACAAATATAAAGCCCAATGTTTGTGTTTTCATATAGAAAGTTTAGAAAATCTACTTAAGATCAAAAAGTGTATTTTTACGCAAAAGTTATCGAGTAAAACAATGGAACTGATATCTAAGTGCACACTTAAGAGGGCTATGAGGGCTTAACCCCTTTAAAACTTCAAATATATATACTATTTTTATGAAATTTAAATCATATGTATCAAATTTTCTGGAGAAGACAAATTAGTCTAAGTAACATGAGACCGAATCTCTTAAAATTTTTAAATATATCCTATTTTCATAAAATTTATATCATATATATAAAATTCTCCAGGGAAAACAATGGAAGTCAATCCTAAATCTCTACATGTACGGAATATTTACATGCCCCACCCTCTAAGTGACCTTAAAATATCTGATTCTTATGAAATTGAAATCACAACATTTCACAATTTTTGGCTATAACAGGGAAGAGAAGAAAGTAATATGGTGTAATGAGCATAGTGAAAAGGGTATACTAAACAATTGACCCACGAGACAAATAAGATAAAGTGATGTTATTAGTTTAATCCATAAATTAGACTGTTTATCCACCCCTTTTCTCTAAGGCAACCAAAGAAGATGAAACATGTAAAACGATATCAAGATTTTCTTTCCCTCTTTTTCATTCACAAGTTGATATCAACTACTGCTGCTGCTATCTATATCATTGTTTGAGATGGCATCCATGTTTAGTTAGTGAAATATCAAGCTAAGTAAACAACAACTACAGCAAAAAGAACAGTTAAAATAATTTAATCATCAGAATTACTGAGTTGACAATTTTTGCAGATTATTTATGGGAAAGGCTTGGCTTGAGAGCGTTTAACTATCTTAAACAACTTCAGTTTTAATTAAGAAAGTTAAAAACTAAAAAGACATCTAGTGTGAATGTTAGAGAAAGAGATCGAAAATCATTTTTTGATGAAAACTAAAGTCATCTAACACTCATACTAGTGATATTTTCAGTTTTCAGAGAGAACTGCCATAAAAGAGAAAAAAAAAAGAATGCAAAACAAGATGAAAAAAGAAGACAAAGAGAGAAAAAGAAACAGAAAATGAAAAGTTATGACAGGAAGAAAAAAAAAGAGGACGGTAAATAAACTCCAGCCAAATAGCGACAAAAAATTATGAGGTAATGCTCAAGCAATTTAGTAGGAATCAGCTTTTGCTGGGTTAAAAAAAAGTGGAATTTCACTCGAAAGCAGAGAACTCACCACCCTAAAGATATTGACAATTTTGCAAGTCATTGATTGAGATTGTTGGACTGACTTCCTCATCTTGTTATGTCCGAGAAACATGCTCGGACATAACAACCTACTGAGCAAACCAAGCATAGAGCTGAATGCAATTTGGACACCTCTGATAGAGAGGGAAAACCTTGAATAACAACATAGGTTTAACATTAACAAAAACCAACTAAGAATTGTCCTAGTGACATATGGCCGAGACGTTGTATCAAAGTTTACAGTTACCCAAAGGTGCTGAGTTCAATCCTGAACGAAGGCAGTTAAAAGTAACATTCAAAAACAGAGAATCAGCATGGAGTCCGAACACGGTACCCCCGTAATAATAATAAAGGGTTGGGTTCGAGACTCCTAACAAACGGTTCCCCAGTTCGATACAAAACACCTGATGAAGCCGAAACGTTGTGACTATAACAACCAAGATGAGGAAGGCAGTCCGACAATCTCAATCAATGAAAACACCTCATCTCAAAAATACAGACAATTACTTTGCAAGTCATATCCAGATGTGCTTGAATCCGAAGCATATTGAATGATGATGAAACAAAGACTGTTAGAAATTCATTACTGTAACTTGTTAGACATGCCAGGCATAGACAAAATATGGTTAATGTGCATTTATTTTGGATAATTTTGTAAAATCTAAAAAAATCTTAGGTGTTTGTCTCACAACACTTTCCATAAGCGTTATCTCTTTGACCGATAAAGTTATAATCTTTTCTTTGGCAAGCAATCTAGTTTTAATAGGCTGGAATAGATTCTTTGCCAATGATGAAATTCTTTTTATAAATCAATTAAATGGGGGAGAAAAAAAGAAAAAAAAAAGAAAACACTCCTTTTTCTCACTCAAATCATGTGCTAAACAATGTGGAAAACTCAGCATCCATCATCATCATCATCGTATTCAGTTTAAAGTCCATTTTCCATGTGGGCATGTATTGAATAGCTTTTAGAAATTGACTTACAAACTAACCTATCTCTGGCCAGGTATTTATTTATTTCTCTGAAGATTATCCTTATCACTTTCTTCCATAGTTTTCTTAATCTTCCCCTGTTCTACATCCACTAGTCCAACAATTCTCATCAATTCTTTCGATATGGCCATACCATCAAATTTTCCTTTTCTGAAACCTTCCTATACTTTCCAGACATAACCTTCCTCCGAGGTCATCAGAACTAAACCTGTCAGTAAGACTCACATTACAAACCCATTGTATAATTCTCATATCATTTCTCTCCATGAATCGCATGTCCAACTCTCACTGGCCAAGTTTCACTTCAATAAGTCATCACACTGTACACATGTGCCCAATAGAATCATTCCTTTATCCACAATGGTAGTGTTCTGTTGATTACCAAATACAGGAGTTATCTGAATTTGTTCCATCTATTTTGCTCAAATTGTGTGCTAAATATGGAAAACTCAGATAACATTTAGGATATTATATTTTGTTTTGTATGTTTGATAACATATCAACACTTTCGGAGTATTTTAAGGTTGAAACAAATACATGTAAACAAACAAAGCGTTTCTCAAGGTTTAGTTTCTCTTTCATTTGATATTCTTTTCTTACAAGTACTCACATACTTGGTTTATTATTAAAAAGTTAATAAACTAAAAGGAACCTAAATAGCATACTAGTGGAATGTAAATAGTGTAACTGTTAAATTCTTCCAAATTTCAAGAGGGAACCCTACAGTCTATTTATCAAAAACATTTCAGGCTTTAATTTTCTTCGTGTCCACAAAGCTCACAGTTCCTGCAAATCCTCAAATGACTGAGGGCACTCAATCTTTGATCATCTTCGGGATTATCTATTATCTACACACACTTTCATTAAAATTATACATAACAAACACAAAAAGACACTGAATTCGAACTTTAATTTTCAGAAGAACCCTTTTATTCAGCAATGGGTGTTACCTTGATTTTTGCTAGCAGCAGTAAGAAGATTGGGGATCGCAGATTTTAAGGGCTTTGTCTTTATTTCACTAGTTGTCGATTTTTAAGTCATTTTTATCATGCCTGATTGTGTCAGCTGCAAAGTTAGACTATCTAAATCTTTATAAGATTTTGCCTTTAAATTCTGTGACGTAATGTTTGCCAAATAATATTTTCCCAAATTTAGCTAATATTCACTCTGGGTTCAACAAGTTGATCTCTGCTGACCTTTTGCCTATCACATTGCCTGTTATTTTCAAAACAATTGCTAACCTAATATTAATATAATTAGTATCTGCTACTTGTACAATATTTAACACAATGCTTGATGATAACCTATTCTATCACAGCGCTTAAACTAGAGTCTGTGCAAAGTTATGCATTTATGTTCACAAACGTCAAAAATCCTGAACAAAAATTATTATAGTAATGTCTTTTCTATTTTCATTAAAATGATTTGGACCCTATTTAAACAAGATAACATTTTCTTATTTACCGTTTCATTTAAATGAGACAAATTTATAAATTTTTGCAAATATTAGAATGAATGGAAGAAGTCTTTAAATATAAAATTTAGTAAACTGAATTACATAAGAGGATGGCTCATCAAGAATTTTTTAACGCTACACTTGAAGACAACCATATTGTCGTCAGTTGGAAAGCAGGAAAACGAAACAGTTTCACAGTCGTGCAGTTCTAAAAAATAAGTATTGTTCATGGAATCTACATTTAGGCAGACATAGAATCTACAAATTAGGGAAATCTACAAATTAGGCACAGATAAAGAGTGAAAGAAATTATTAATAGTGGTTTCAAATAGACAAGTGTTTTTTTTAAAGTCAGGCCAGGGGGGAACCATAGATTGGAGCTCAGACGAACACTTGCCATGAAAATAAGGATAAAGCAGAGACAGGTTCGCAGTGTCTCTTCTGTGGAAAAGAGATTTCAGAGAAGAGAAAAGGGCATTCCCCACTAGGCTATGAAGTCTATTTTGAACCCTGTCAAGGCAGGATAAGCTAATTCTAGCAGCTTCTGCCAAATTGTGGCAATGTACTTGGCTCTTATATAGGTATAGAATTGCATCAGCACTGAGATATCTACTGGAGCGATAGAACGATCCCATCATTTTTCCTGCAGCCTTGGCAATGGATTTGATGTACGTGTTCCATCTCAGACCAGGAGTAAAAGTCAGACCTTGAAGTTTGTCCAAGCATGGACCTCCCCCAGGATGAGAGCCATTTATTTCGATCGATGCCAGATGGTGATGGAAAGATAGAAGCTTGGTTTTAGATGCATTAGAAGTAACCAGTCAGCCACTGCTTCCCCATTGCACCACGTGATCAAAATCAGAGGAAAGAGAACTTGGCCATTGACAGCGTCTGAAATGTTGCCATAGCTGATAGTGTCATCAGCACAAATGTCAACAAATGATCTTAGGATGTAATTTGGGAAATCATTGATGTAGATCAGGAAGAAAGTTGGGTCCAGGATGAACCCCTGAGGGACTCCAGCATTAATACTGTGAGTTTCTGATTTCTGCCCATCAACCACTATACTTATCAACCTATCAGAAAGAAATGATTTAATAATTGAAAATACATTTCCAGCTATACAGGAGATTTTGTGGAGTAGACCGTTATGTCATACCATATAAAAGCCCTTTCATATGTCAAGAGCAATAGTGCTAGAAAGGAAGCCTCCATCAAGAGATTCGCTAATCCTATGAGATATAACTATTAGTATATCTGCTGTAGATCTAACAGAACGGAATCCATATTGCATGTCACAGGAGATTATTTTTGCTAAGGTGGTTGATAACGTCTCTATTTAACAGATTCCAACAACTTATTCATGATGCACAGAAGACTGATTAATCTGTATTGAAAGGGAGATATATATATTATTTTTGATAAAGTTTAATTTAGTTCAGAAAAGTTTGGTAATCCATCATGGAAATATTTTATTTGTTTATAAAATAGTGCTCAATATCAAGTAGACCTACATATTTATTTAGTATAAATGTTTTTTTATATAGATATTTTGGCTACATATGTGCATACATGCTTCAGTTGCAATTATATTTAGGATAAGCTACCTCAAGCCAACTTTCAATATCTCAACCTTGGAAACTTGACAAATTGGCCCGATAAAGCTTAGTCTAAATAATGGCTGCAGTTGAAACATATTCGTACATATGTAGCTCAAGATTGTTAATGTACACAAAAATTAATATCATATTTTAATGTGTGTGTATATGCATATCCTGATGCGTGCATATAAGCAAGCCAGTAGTTCCTATACTTTTCTTTTCAAACGGGACAAATCTTTTCAGTTCGTTAAATTACAAATCAGAAGCAATAAGAAAGAATTCCAAAGAAAGTAAGAGATAAAATCGCCATTCTTAGAATTTGGTCACTGATGGGGAAAATGAAAAGAAGGGCAAAACTTTATAGGACAGAACTTTGCTGACCGGCTGCCAGGGTCGGAATACCTAAAAGGAAAGGTGCCAAAGTATCCGATTTTGTTCCAGGAGCAATCAATTCTGATACAAGTTTTATAGAACACAGATTACAGATACAAGAGTGTTAGGAAAGGCAGATAATAATTCTCTGACGTTATTTGTCTCGAGCGATAATTATCGAAGAAGAAAGAAGAAAAAGAAGAAGCAGTTAATAACGAATGTCTATAATGTTCAGAAATGATGAATTGTGCGTCAACATTTATGTGGGTTTTAAACATATATGAAGAGGAAGTTTCAAAACATTTTATGATCTTTAACAATTCTGGTTCAAATTATCTCAAGTTTTAACAGCATTTGTAGAAACAGGTAAATTACGTTTCATTTTAGTGACCTTCTTATAAGAAAGTTATACACGGTCAAGTGTAGGCTTGATGAAAGTGTTTCTGTGGAACAAACTGGAATCGAACCTGGTACACCCAAGTCTCCAGTCTGTCAATCACTCAGCCAGCATCAGCCTCTTCTCAATTTTTATCTTACATTTTCAGACACAAGGTAACACCCCCATCTCCACACACAAACATAAAACAAAATTCACAATCCTTTCAAATTTTTTTACTGAGAGTCCATGCTGGTGAATTATAAAGCAGCGTCGGCTCCAAACAAGTTTTTCTTGATCTGTTCCATGAAGACAGTTTTCTAAATGATTTTGTCGTTCCCAAAGAAAGGAGAGCTCAGTCAGACAAATAATTTTAGAGGCATCTCACTTACACCAATAGCTGCAAAAGTATACAACAGGATGCTCCTCCTTAGAATAACACTTGAAATGGAAGAAATGACCGGAAGAAATCAAAATGGGTTCAGAAAAGCCGCTCAAAAATCAGTCAAATTTTGAATGTTAAAAGAATTATCGAAGGAGTAAAATCAAAACAACTACCGGCAACATTAATGTTTGTAGATTTTTAAAAAACTTTTGATTCGGTTCAAAGAGAAAAAGAAACACATTTTATTGCCATATGAAAAAAGGCTGATCTGAAATTGCATTATTTTTTATTGCTTAAGACATATTTTAGGCAAGCCCTTGTGGTTCATACGTAACATGATTGACTAAAAACAACCTAGTTGTGGGTTTGAATCTTGCTCCACTTAGCCACAAAAAATTTAACCTATATATATATATATATATATATATATATATATATATATAGGAAAACAATAAGAATGGAAAGTGAAGTCACAAAACTATATATTAGTAAATATAGAATGGTTCATTTATTCAATAAGGGTATACAAACATTTAGCTGGGGGATAGAGGGGACGGTTATAGAATTGAACTTACTCTCTTCTTCTAACTCACTAAGCTAGCTATATATATATATGACTTTATTACAATGTATAAAAATGTATGTATTGTTATGTATAATATGTATGCATATGTGAATATGATATCTTGAATTATTGTATACATATAATCTTGAAACTGATATTAATCATCCCGACTCTGATATCAAGGAATTAATAAAGGATCCAAGAAAATGATTAACTGACAAAATGTGTCAATAAAATATACTCGAATGAAATTCTGCCAAACTACAGAAATAACGGAAGAGAATTGAATTTTATAATTAAGCTGGTTTTAATGGAAAACAGAATTGTTCGCAAAAAATGAACAAAAATTAATGCCTTATATCTATGAGCAAAAATGAAATTAAATCCCATCACTATTGCGTTGAATAAAAATAAATTTCCATAAAAAGGAATCCAACTACAAATAATTCTGATCGTCATGCAGTGTTGAATGTCTATTTTACATGCTGACATGTGTTGGATGGCTTTTAGAAATTACTTCTAAACTAAGCTATATGTACGGGTCTTTCTTTATAGAGCTTTCTCTCAAATATATCGTTATCATTCAGTGCCCTGTTTTTCTTGGTCTTCTCCTACAACCGCACCTGCTACCCCAATTGTTTTACAATTATAACCACTCAAACTCTCATCAATTCATTTAACATGACCATACCATCGAAGTCTACTTTCTGCACAGATTTGCCAATACTGTCTAGATTTAATCTTCTTATAAAGCGATTAGATGCAAGTCTGCCTTTTACACACCCATTGTATCATTCTCATGCCATTTTTCTTCATGCAACACATATCCTCAATCCTCACTGGACAAGTTTAACTGTAATACATCATCACACTACATGCACATAGCTTAAAGACTCTTCCCTTGATTGACAGTGGTAATGATCTGCTGGGTAAAAGAAACCAGTGACATTAACCTTAGTGGTACCCAGAAGTCAGGGGAGATTACAATGTTATTATTTTGCAGTTCTTGTTTGAGCCGAAATATGTTAATCTGAATTTAAGTTAGGAACTTACTTGTCAACCTGATACAAGTCATATTATGATGTTTAGATTTTCCTCAATATTATTAACTTACATATATAATGATAAAGGAAAGTATTGTTTTTGGTTGGAAATAAATTTTACTAAGTTCACAAAACAGACTAATTTGACTGTCAGTAGTTCATTTGCAACTATTTATTTAGATACTTTTACATTATCGTCACTTTAGATGCTTTTACATTATCGTCACTTTAGATGCTGTTACATTATCGTCACTTTAGATGCTGTTACATTATCGTCACTTTAGATGCTTTTACATTATCGTCACTTTAGATGCTTTTACATTATCGTCACTTTAGATGCTTTTACATTATCGTCACTTTAGATGCTTTTACATTATCGTCACTTTAGATGCTTTTACATTATCGTCACTTTAGATGCTTTTACATTATCGTCACTTTAGATGCTTTTACATTATCGTCACTTTAGATGCTTTTACATTATCGTCACTTTAGATGCTTTTACATTATCGTCACTTTAGATGCTTTTACATTATCGTCACTTTAGATGCTTTTACATTATCGTCACTTTAGATGCTTTTACATTATCGTCACTTTAGATGCTTTTACATTATCGTCACTTTAGATGCTTTTACATTATCGTCACTTTAGATGCTTTTACATTATCGTCACTTTAGATGCTTTTACATTATCGTCACTTTAGATGCTTTTACATTATCGTCACTTTAGATGCTTTTACATTATCGTCACTTTAGATGCTTTTACATTATCGTCACTTTAGATGCTTTTACATTATCGTCACTTTAGATGCTTTTACATTATCGTCACTTTAGATGCTTTTACATTATCGTCACTTTAGATGCTTTTACATTATCGTCACTTTAGATGCTTTTACATTATCGTCACTTTAGATGCTTTTACATTATCGTCACTTTAGATGCTTTTACATTATCGTCACTTTAGATGCTTTTACATTATCGTCACTTTAGATGCTTTTACATTATCGTCACTTTAGATGCTTTTACATTATCGTCACTTTAGATGCTTTTACATTATCGTCACTTTAGATGCTTTTACATTATCGTCACTTTAGATGCTTTTACATTATCGTCACTTTAGATGCTTTTACATTATCGTCACTTTAGATGCTTTTACATTATCGTCACTTTAGATGCTTTTACATTATCGTCACTTTAGATGCTTTTACATTATCGTCACTTTAGATGCTTTTACATTATCGTCACTTTAGATGCTTTTACATTATCGTCACTTTAGATGCTTTTACATTATCGTCACTTTAGATGCTTTTACATTATCGTCACTTTAGATGCTTTTACATTATCGTCACTTTAGATGCTTTTACATTATCGTCACTTTAGATGCTTTTACATTATCGTCACTTTAGATGCTTTTACATTATCGTCACTTTAGATGCTTTTACATTATCGTCACTTTAGATGCTTTTACATTATCGTCACTTTAGATGCTTTTACATTATCGTCACTTTAGATGCTTTTACATTATCGTCACTTTAGATGCTTTTACATTATCGTCACTTTAGATGCTTTTACATTATCGTCACTTTAGATGCTTTTACATTATCGTCACTTTAGATGCTTTTACATTATCGTCACTTTAGATGCTTTTACATTATCGTCACTTTAGATGCTTTTACATTATCGTCACTTTAGATGCTTTTACATTATCGTCACTTTAGATGCTTTTACATTATCGTCACTTTAGATGCTTTTACATTATCGTCACTTTAGATGCTTTTACATTATCGTCACTTTAGATGCTTTTACATTATCGTCACTTTAGATGCTTTTACATTATCGTCACTTTAGATGCTTTTACATTATCGTCACTTTAGATGCTTTTACATTATCGTCACTTTAGATGCTTTTACATTATCGTCACTTTAGATGCTTTTACATTATCGTCACTTTAGATGCTTTTACATTATCGTCACTTTAGATGCTTTTACATTATCGTCACTTTAGATGCTTTTACATTATCGTCACTTTAGATGCTTTTACATTATCGTCACTTTAGATGCTTTTACATTATCGTCACTTTAGATGCTTTTACATTATCGTCACTTTAGATGCTTTTACATTATCGTCACTTTAGATGCTTTTACATTATCGTCACTTTAGATGCTTTTACATTATCGTCACTTTAGATGCTTTTACATTATCGTCACTTTAGATGCTTTTACATTATCGTCACTTTAGATGCTTTTACATTATCGTCACTTTAGATGCTTTTACATTATCGTCACTTTAGATGCTTTTACATTATCGTCACTTTAGATGCTTTTACATTATCGTCACTTTAGATGCTTTTACATTATCGTCACTTTAGATGCTTTTACATTATCGTCACTTTAGATGCTTTTACATTATCGTCACTTTAGATGCTTTTACATTATCGTCACTTTAGATGCTTTTACATTATCGTCACTTTAGATGCTTTTACATTATCGTCACTTTAGATGCTTTTACATTATCGTCACTTTAGATGCTTTTACATTATCGTCACTTTAGATGCTTTTACATTATCGTCACTTTAGATGCTTTTACATTATCGTCACTTTAGATGCTTTTACATTATCGTCACTTTAGATGCTTTTACATTATCGTCACTTTAGATGCTTTTACATTATCGTCACTTTAGATGCTTTTACATTATCGTCACTTTAGATGCTTTTACATTATCGTCACTTTAGATGCTTTTACATTATCGTCACTTTAGATGCTTTTACATTATCGTCACTTTAGATGCTTTTACATTATCGTCACTTTAGATGCTTTTACATTATCGTCACTTTAGATGCTTTTACATTATCGTCACTTTAGATGCTTTTACATTATCGTCACTTTAGATGCTTTTACATTATCGTCACTTTAGATGCTTTTACATTATCGTCACTTTAGATGCTTTTACATTATCGTCACTTTAGATGCTTTTACATTATCGTCACTTTAGATGCTTTTACATTATCGTCACTTTAGATGCTTTTACATTATCGTCACTTTAGATGCTTTTACATTATCGTCACTTTAGATGCTTTTACATTATCGTCACTTTAGATGCTTTTACATTATCGTCACTTTAGATGCTTTTACATTATCGTCACTTTAGATGCTTTTACATTATCGTCACTTTAGATGCTTTTACATTATCGTCACTTTAGATGCTTTTACATTATCGTCACTTTAGATGCTTTTACATTATCGTCACTTTAGATGCTTTTACATTATCGTCACTTTAGATGCTTTTACATTATCGTCACTTTAGATGCTTTTACATTATCGTCACTTTAGATGCTTTTACATTATCGTCACTTTAGATGCTTTTACATTATCGTCACTTTAGATGCTTTTACATTATCGTCACTTTAGATGCTTTTACATTATCGTCACTTTAGATGCTTTTACATTATCGTCACTTTAGATGCTTTTACATTATCGTCACTTTAGATGCTTTTACATTATCGTCACTTTAGATGCTTTTACATTATCGTCACTTTAGATGCTTTTACATTATCGTCACTTTAGATGCTTTTACATTATCGTCACTTTAGATGCTTTTACATTATCGTCACTTTAGATGCTTTTACATTATCGTCACTTTAGATGCTTTTACATTATCGTCACTTTAGATGCTTTTACATTATCGTCACTTTAGATGCTTTTACATTATCGTCACTTTAGATGCTTTTACATTATCGTCACTTTAGATGCTTTTACATTATCGTCACTTTAGATGCTTTTACATTATCGTCACTTTAGATGCTTTTACATTATCGTCACTTTAGATGCTTTTACATTATCGTCACTTTAGATGCTTTTACATTATCGTCACTTTAGATGCTTTTACATTATCGTCACTTTAGATGCTTTTACATTATCGTCACTTTAGATGCTTTTACATTATCGTCACTTTAGATGCTTTTACATTATCGTCACTTTAGATGCTTTTACATTATCGTCACTTTAGATGCTTTTACATTATCGTCACTTTAGATGCTTTTACATTATCGTCACTTTAGATGCTTTTACATTATCGTCACTTTAGATGCTTTTACATTATCGTCACTTTAGATGCTTTTACATTATCGTCACTTTAGATGCTTTTACATTATCGTCACTTTAGATGCTTTTACATTATCGTCACTTTAGATGCTTTTACATTATCGTCACTTTAGATGCTTTTACATTATCGTCACTTTAGATGCTTTTACATTATCGTCACTTTAGATGCTTTTACATTATCGTCACTTTAGATGCTTTAACATTATCGTCACTTTAGATGCTTTAACATTATCGTCACTTTAGATGCTTTTACATTATCGTCACTTTAGATGCTTTTACATTATCGTCACTTTAGATGCTTTTACATTATCGTCACTTTAGATGCTTTTACATTATCGTCACTTTAGATGCTTTTACATTATCGTCACTTTAGATGCTTTTACATTATCGTCACTTTAGATGCTTTTACATTATCGTCACTTTAGATGCTTTTACATTATCGTCACTTTAGATGCTTTTACATTATCGTCACTTTAGATGCTTTTACATTATCGTCACTTTAGATGCTTTTACATTATCGTCACTTTAGATGCTTTTACATTATCGTCACTTTAGATGCTTTTACATTATCGTCACTTTAGATGCTTTTACATTATCGTCACTTTAGATGCTTTTACATTATCGTCACTTTAGATGCTTTTACATTATCGTCACTTTAGATGCTTTTACATTATCGTCACTTTAGATGCTTTTACATTATCGTCACTTTAGATGCTTTTACATTATCGTCACTTTAGATGCTTTTACATTATCGTCACTTTAGATGCTTTTACATTATCGTCACTTTAGATGCTTTTACATTATCGTCACTTTAGATGCTTTTACATTATCGTCACTTTAGATGCTTTTACATTATCGTCACTTTAGATGCTTTTACATTATCGTCACTTTAGATACTTTTACATTATGTAATACTTTTACATTAGATACTAGTCTGCCTTTTACACACCCATTGTATCATTCTCATGCCATTTTTCTTCATGCAACACATATCCTCAATCCTCACTGGACAAGTTTAACTGTAATACATCATCACACTACATGCACATAGCTTAAAGACTCTTCCCTTGATTGACAGTGGTAATGATCTGCTGGGTAAAAGAAACCAGTGACATTAACCTTAGTGGTACCCAGAAGTCAGGGGAGATTACAATGTTATTATTTTGCAGTTCTTGTTTGAGCCGAAATATGTTAATCTGAATTTAAGTTAGGAACTTACTTGTCAACCTGATACAAGTCATATTATGATGTTTAGATTTTCCTCAATATTATTAACTTACATATATAATGATAAAGGAAAGTATTGTTTTTGGTTGGAAATAAATTTTACTAAGTTCACAAAACAGACTAATTTGACTGTCAGTAGTTCATTTGCAACTATTTATTTAGATACTTTTACATTATCGTCACTTTAGATACTTTTACATTATCGTCACTTTAGATACTTTTACATTATCGTCACTTTAGATACTTTTACATTATCGTCACTTTAGATACTTTTACATTATCGTCACTTTAGATACTTTTACATTATCGTCACTTTAGATACTTTTACATTATCGTCACTTTAGATACTTTTACATTATCGTCACTTTAGATACTTTTACATTATCGTCACTTTAGATACTTTTACATTATCGTCACTTTAGATACTTTTACATTATCGTCACTTTAGATACTTTTACATTATCGTCACTTTAGATACTTTTACATTATCGTCACTTTAGATACTTTTACATTATTTAATACTTTTACATTAGATACTTTTACCTTATTATACCTTGTAAAACTTATGTAAAAGCATAATATAACAACATTTTCAGAATAAATTCTAAAATTTCTTAAACAAAAAACAGGAAAAAATATTTTATTTTAAAAATATAAGATATATTAAAAGAAAATAAGAAACTCCCAAAATTTGTTGCACGAATGCACTTTTCTTTCTAATAACCGTTAGCTATTGTCAACATTTAATGTAAGATTTGCAATTTTTGTTGCTGATTGTGTACAGCAATTTTACCTGACTTACGAAGGTCACTCATGCTGCTGAATTTTCTATAAGAATGAATTCATCTCTTGATAATGCTCCACAGGTTCTCAATGAGATTCAAGCCAACTATTTGAAGGCCAGCCCATAAGAGAATCTTGAACAAATCCGTTTTCATTCAACCAGCATTTAGTAAACTTTGATGTATGACTTGGTGTGTTCTTTTGTATAAAGATCATGGATCAATGCTTAGGTAAAGACTAGTTATGAAGATATTCAAAGAAATGTTGATCTAGAAAATCACAGTAACATTTGGAATTCATTTTTACCCCATCTGTCACTTTAAGTGAATTCACAAACTCCATACTAATCATCCCAGCTCATATCATGATGGCATTGCGCCTTGTTAGTATTTAAAAAATTGTCTCGAGTCACTCATCCACGAGTCTATTCATCAGACTTATTGATGGTGATCCTTGATTCATTAATAAAAAACACTTTACTGAAATCAGTTTTTTTTTTTTTTTTTTAATTCTGCTCGTCCAAGGTTCTTTTTCTTAGTGTTTATATATAGCCTTTCCTCAAGTAGCAGTGGGTGATTTGCATAAAATCACTTATGGAAATTGCATAAAATGTCTTGTTAAGAATATTTCCAAATTTTTTCCATCGGCAAACTTCATAATGTTTCACACTTTGTTTACCTTGACAATCCAACGGATCTCTAGCGGCCTCAAATATATTTCGGTTTCTTATTAATTCTCTTTAGATATATGCTGCTTGTGCGGAGTTCGCACTGGTAATCAGTGTGAAAAAGACAGTTGTGATGCATCAGGGTGACGCATCACTAATCACCATCAATGGCCACAAACTAGAAACTGTCAAGAACTTTGTGTATCTTGAATCCAACATCAACAAGGGAATACCCATTGAACAGGAGCTACAAACGCACATAGGTAGAGCAGCGTCTACTTTCAACCGACTACGTTCAATAAATACCTCACTTCTCACACAAAATGCCGCATCTACGAATGCTGTGTTCTGAGTACCCTACTGTATGGAACAGAAACTTGGACCACGTATGCTCGTCACGAGAAAAGACTAAACGTCTACCATCTCCGATGCTTGCGACATATCATGAGCATCAATTGGTGGGATAGAATCACCAACGAAGAGGTGCTAAGACGTGCCGGCAGCTGCTCCTTATTCCAGACACTCAAGATCTGATGATCGAGTTGGCTTGGATACCTGCGCAGAATGCCCGATGGCCGTCTCCCTAAGGATATCCTCTACAGCAAACTAGCAAATGGAACAAGAAGCCGCGGTCGCCCGGTACTGCGCTTGAAAGACGTGGTCGAACAGGATCTGATCACTCTTAGCATCGATGTGAATGTGTGGGGGGAGTTAGCCGAAGACAGACCAGCATGGAGGCGTGCCTTAAGTAAGGGTGACGAAGGACTTGAGAACCTTTGGTTTGAGAGGTTGGCACAGAGAAGACAAAACTAGTGACTACATTTACTGTTGCTTGCATTAATCTTTCATAGATTGCTTGCCATTATTACATATGCGATAGATTTCGCTTTGTTAAATTCCTGAATTCAATCCAAGACTTCCTATTTGACATATTTTCTCCGATGATCCTTATTTAAGTCATTTAGAAATTTGAAGCAAAAACTTTCTCTGGCTAATTTCTTTGATTATAAAGTTATTTTCATTCAGTGTTAGTTCTTGTTCACGAGCCATGACTTACCTTTGCTAATTTCTTTGATTATATTATTCCTTTCCTTCTTTCTTAGTTCTTTTTTCACAAGCCATGAAACTAAATTCTAATTCTTGCAAATAATCTACTGGCATTACTAATTGCTATAATTACTGCAAAAATACTAAATATTAATCTGAAATTGAAAATTGGAACCGAATTGTTTCATGATTATTCTCTACACCTAGTAGTACAAATTATTTAATCCGATAACATATATGTATGAATTTTACATAAAATATTTGATAATATCTCTTTTACATATAATCTCTAAACGCAGTTTATATTGAAATAAATTGAATAATATATATTTTGGTGTTAAGAAGTTGTATAGATACTGTATAGCAGTTAACGTTCGTTAGACCCTAAGCCAGGTCCTACTTTTCTGACGTCAGAGAAATGACAGTGCAATGATTACGTAGATATGAAATGTGCACCCAGTTCAGATTCAGAACATAAGGTCAGACATTCTATTTGAGAAATTGGCCATTCCAAAACTTGATGTCCTCATAAAGGAAAACAGTCTCCACTGGTTCGCATTATATTGTTGCACATACACGTCTTGGAAATCCCATGGCAAGAGAGAAACTGTAGAAGAATAGCAAACACACAGCCACACACACACACATACAGTGAACTGTACGTAAGAACACACACACACACACACGTATATGTAAGAACAGTGATAAACACACAGATCCATAAGAGAAAACGTAAAAGGAAACACTTAGTAATAAATGTAACAGCAAGGGGTATATCAGCACTCGCAGAGATCTAAGACTGGATAGCAAAAAGAATGACGGATGATCCTAAGAAACATGAAAAAAAATCATCAAGTAAGACCGTAAACAGTGGAAAATGGAGCATAAATGATAAACCATAAATGAGTGTTTAAATATCTTTTTTGTCATATGCTTTTAAATTAATTTTGTTTCGAAAAGTTCTGAGTTAAAAGATTTCGTTTTGTGAATCTTGCAGTAGATTAGAAGTTAATGCGACAGACGACCAGGCATAGGAAAGTTACCGAGTTCTTCATTATTTCCATTCATTGCAGTTTGGCAATGCGATTCAGACAAATGTTACAAAGCAAATGTCTCAAATAGTTACCGGCTTTCTTTTTCCACTTTAAGATCCACTTTCCTCTTCACTTTCAAAAGCAAATTAATTTTACACAGAAGAGGGTTAATTCAAAATATTTTCAACCAATGAAAATCGTTTTAAATTCCCAAAAGTAACAATCCTGTATCAAATTAACCAAAGCCTATAAAAAAAGTTGGTTCTGGATGCCTCGATTCTTAGCATCAACAACGTCCATTCTAGAAACATTGAGTGCCTCAAGGTCACTATCTGCACTACAAATCTTTTCTGAAGAAAAACAGCTATTTCCTTGTTTGGTCGATCTCTTTAAGAAAGAGAAAAAAAGAAAGTCTCCCTTTACCATGCTAGACAAATTGAAGAGTGATTTTTTTTTTTTAGAATTATAAAATATTCTTGTATGTTCACTACTAGAGAAATTCCAGTTTTATTTTAGTTTAATTCAATCTCTCCTTTACTACATTTTCTGCAGAGATATAATCAATTGGCCAAATGAGTTTTGGAGCACTGACCTCTTAATTAAGTTTTCAAATGGAATGGGTTTTGGTTCATAAATATATATTCAATTTGAATAACATTTATTTTGTGATTCAATGTATCTGCTATTTAAAGCGATGATAAAGTTCAGTATCATGAGATAATAATGCATGGAAAGCAAAACGCACATCGTTTACAGGCGAATAATTTTTATAAATATTTGGCCACTTAAAAAATGAATGAAAAGCCATAAGGGTCATTTAGAATTAGTTTATAAATCATGTCAGGCATGGAACGAACCAGCAATGGAGAATCATGGCAATGCATTTAAAATCACTGACACAACATACACAAATTATTAAATACCCACACAAAATAAAAATAATTTGATTATCTGAATATATTAAAAAATTAAATATCAGATTTTATCCGGACTGTTTTTCTTTATGTTTCTCAATTTTTGTGATGAAGTTAGATTATTTGGACGACTGTTCTCATCTTGAGCGTTCTTTTTAAGTGAATGCAATCTCTAATATTTTTCAGGTGTATCTTGTCGAATTCATTGAATCTGCACAAAATTTCAAATGGAAACCTTTATTTAATCCACCGGGATAGCAGACCCCAATTCCATCAGTTATGATCGGGTAGAAGTCTTAAGTAATCCACAACTGTATTTTTGGTATAAACTGCCTCTTCAGCCTCCAGAAGAGTGTCACTTAAAACTGAACTTTACTTAGTACTTTATCTGCTACATCACCTAGTACTATGTAAAATTCAAGTGTTGTCTGGTGATTGAAGGTTGAATTCTCAGTGAGGGCAATACGAAGAATAGAATTGTAAATTATTCAAGACTTATACCCAATCATAGGCTGACAAAACAAGAGCATGCTACTACCCCGTGGATTAAATTCCATGCAGATTTTTGAGTTTGACAGAAAGATTCCAGAATTCAACAACATACACCTGAAGAAGTTTGGAGGTTACATCATCTGAAACGTCATGTTCTTTATTTCTTTACAGTAAACAAGTTTTTCTTTATCAATCAATTAAACAAGTTCCAAAGTATTTTCCAAAAGGATTTAAAACCAATACTTGTTTAAAAGTACTCAATACTAGGTAGAGCTTTATGCATATTGATTATGCAAACGTTTGTGTTGCTTATGCTACAGTCGTCATGTTCTAGGGATAACAGCTCATTTGAGTTCAAAATGATTATGAAGATCAATCCAGAAACTGCACTGCTATTGTTTTTTGTTTTTGTTTTGATTTCTGGTTTGTTTTCCTTGTGCAAGTTATTTTCATCGCATTCTGGTGAAGTGGGATCATCAGAACGCGATTGCAATAACATAAGCCATAGAAATGTATTAACACTAGCACAGTGTCGTAGCAAGGGGGGGGGGTGATAAATATAAGTTCCAGAGCCCTTATTGCCATTGACGCGCATATCTGCATCAGTCCTCATTGAATGTCCGTTTGCAATTTTAGGCTAAAGCCAACCTTTTTGTGATCAAGATACACACTGATGGCAAAATGTGTATTCCATTACATATCATGTAATGTCTGTGCTTGAAGATTTTTATAGTGAAGAAAGACTTTGCACCGAGACAATCCCACTCTCTTAACAACTGCCACATTGAACCAAAAAGAGCAAGTTGACATCATTGGATGCAGCAATCGCCGCAGGTTTTATATCAGGGTTTTCCTTCTCCTGGAGAGGTTGCCTTCACCACGGCTTACGGGAGCCCTCTCCACTCACCATGCCATTTTATCCATGACTAGGACTACGGTTGCTGGGCACCAGAGCATACTCCACACACCGGTGGGTCATATATACCGCAGCTGACAGGGCCTAGGCTCCTTTGGAGGTTTCTGTCAGGGTTAAAAGAACCTTGGCCCACAAGGCAGTGGAGGTCCAGCTATACAGCGCAGGATACTCGCCATTCATCAGAGCCCCGTCTGCATGGCAGAGGTCACGACGTGCACGTGGGGTTGATTTGTTTGGGAGAAGCACAGAAATACGCTAAGACATCTGTGTGCTTTTAACACACGTCCACACCAGACCTTGACCATATATGTGTATGTATGTATATATATGCATGCATATGTGTATACATGTATGTATACATAGTTTTTTTTTTATAAATTTAAGTTTGAATTTATAAATTTAATAAATTCAAATTTCAAATATTCTCATTTAAATTTATAAAAAAATGCTTTCTAAAATGTGTGACTTTCCATCTCTTAAATTTTGTGCTTAAACCGAGCGATTAAACACGAGGATTTCAAAAAGCGCCGATACAAGACGTTTATTCCTCTTCGAGATGCTCGACCTCTTAATAATAACATTATGAAGTAAAAGAAAAGAAAACTACATTGGACTATCCTATCTTTGAAACAGTCATATTATTTGGCAAATATTCGGACTTTAATACGAACAAAAAAGTAAATAAAAATTATTTTATCATTTCATAACATTTTTAGGTGTCCAAATGTTCTCATTTAAATTTATTATTATATTTGTTTGTGTAGCCAATTAGTTTAACTTTTATTTATAATTTGAATTATACGTTTTTGTTTGGAAAAAAAAGTATTTTATTTCTTTTGTTTCATATTAACGTTTACATATTTCCCTTCAGATTAATGTTTACATACTTATTATTATTCAACTTATTGAAAAGAAATTGTTAAATTAAATTTAAATTTAATAAAAGAGGAATTGTGCAAACATTAATTTGAAGGCAATTGTCTAAACATTAGTTCAATGAAAATAAATATTTTGAGGGCTTTTTGGAATTTTAAAGGTTTAAACAGGTTGTCATATGCCAGCAGTAGGCGGGGGGGGGGCAAAACAGGTAATCATATGCCAGCACCGGGAGCAAATTTTATGACCGCCCCAGGCAGCAAAATATGATGCTACACCACAACACTAGCATATTTACTTAGTTTCTTCAGATTTCATAAGTATTACTAAATTGTTTTTAACCTGCAGGATTTTTCCTGGCCATCATTGCATGCTTCTAACTTTACACCTGAAAAAGCATGGGAGGAAATGTTAAGGATGGGTTCGGGAAGTCAATTACTAAAAACCATCGAACACATGCCAGTTTATAAAACAGGCGCATTATGAATTATCTTATGAATTCTTGACAATGAAATACCTTGCTTAGTGATCTAAGTGGTCTATGTTTGGAAAGCAGCGACTTTTTTGAGGAGTGGAGGATTCTTTTTTATGGAAATCGCTCCAGACAAGGCATGAAGCCAATTTATGTAAGTAGCTAAAAATACTACTACTAGGTCAAAAACTTGCCAACGATAAGTGTTAGATGGAATAGATTCTAGACTAGAAAACAGCAATTCTCCCTTCTTTGTCAGAATCGTCGGTCATGGAATATGAAGACAAAAGAACAATAAATGAAGCAAGAGGTACAGAGTTTTATTACATCACATGTTTCAAAGAAGAGAAACAAATAAAGAAAATCCGTTTAGAATTCCAATTATTCACAATTACGATGACGAATGATTTCAGATTAGAATTTCCAGGCACGTTTTTCTTATTCATTGCTGCTTTGAAATAACGAATCGTTGTGATAGCAATTCTGGAAAATCTCTTTCTGTTGAATTGAGGTTGACCCACCACCACCAAAAAAGCAAGAAATTTGAAAAGAAAAAAAAAATGTAATTAAACGAGAAATTCGTTTTAGTTAACGTCAGTAATTGGAAAATTTATTTCCCAAGAGTTTTAATTATTTTTTTACAGTGCTTGTGCAGTACAATGGGATCTCAAAACTTTGATGTACATATTTAAAACTGTTGTATCTGTGATCAGTGGAATTGTATCATAAGGTTACTGGTACAATCCTAAAAAAGTAAAAAAAAAAAAAAAAAAAAAAAAAAAAAAAAGAAGCAAAACTCTTCTGTGCAATCAATCAAGCACATCTTAGCTGAGACTTCTAAGATAAATAGAGACATCATTAATGATTATTATCCTCAAAATAATAATCTGGGTAGAATTTGCCTTTCTGATCAGTCTATTGTCAGAGGATTAATTTGTTTAAGAGAGCATCTGAGAAGAAAGTCATATGATGAAATGAAATTCATCATTAAAAACCGAGGTTATTGTAAAGTCTAAGCACATGAAGACAGCCAATGAAAATAGATTATAAATGAAGCATGAATAGAATTCAATTAGTTACTTTCAAAGTTATTTTTGATACTTTGTATATTTACAGATCTACTGACATATTTATCTATCTACTAGAGGAACCTGTGCTAATTCCACAGTGGACTCGTATGTAGTATATTGATCTTGGAATTCTGTGAATGTTTAGCATAAATCGAGACGCCCAGATATTATTGTAGTTTTTTTTTTTTTTGTTAAAATTGCAAAAAGTATTTATCTAAGCTAGCAGGGACTCACAGTGTAGCCCGGTTTTAAAATACATTTAAAACATGATATTTTAATTTATGCAGTTTTCGTATATATTATTATACAGTAAATTTTCTATTCTTATATATTATAAAGCTGTTATTTCAAAAACACACACACATGTATATATATATATCCATACGGTTTGGGTGCATCAGCTATAATCGAAACCGAAACCAAAACTTATGAAGAATTCTTGGTAAAATTATTTATTACAAGAAATGGAAGGTCATAACAATTAAACGACAGTCACTCGGAAGAAAGATGTAAGCGTGACACACAAAATAACACACACGCTACTGTATTAATATATTGATGAAGCGGTCATTAAGTTAGACGATCTCCGTTGTTTTATATGCTATGATTCAACTGCCCCATTTAGCACAATGGTAAGAGGGTCTGCCAATGAGCTGGGAGACTAGCGTTCAACCCTTGGTAAGGTTATACTAAAAATTTTTTAAATGGTACTTAATATCTCTTGGTTAAACACACAGCATTTTAAGAGGAGTATCAAGCATAAATGGAGCCATTGGGTCGCTGTCAACTATGGTTGATCACTTTACATACACTGATTTATGTGTAAGAATAAATGCTTTCGTCAGCTGTGTTATATATATATGTGTGTGTGTGTGTACTTATGCATGAATGTGTATATGTTAAGGTATTTGAGGGCATTTGTTTTCGTAATTTATATTGAAAATATACAACTTAATGATTTTTTTTTGCTTTGAGAAGATCCCATGGCATCTGCTACTTTAATAAAATGAAAAGACGCCGTAATAGTGTCTGTAAAAGCATAGTAATTGAGAAATTGCAGGATTTCTAAAAGTCGCGAAATCTTTCATTTGCAAAGTTAAATAGCTAAATAGTTGTGATGAATTGGCCATGAGCAAGAGCAAACAGCATTGTTAACGTTATGACTCATTCAGAACAACTGAGTTTGTCAGAAGTGTGATCGACGAAAATCTTGGGACATCAATGCGACATCTTGTAAAAGATCTTCAAGTGTCTGAAGAAACAATAAAGAATGTTGTTCATCAAGATTTCGGATACAAATCATACGTTCTTAGGCGAAGTCAGTTCACGTCTACAAAACCCCAAGAGAATCGTTTAATGCGTGTAAAACAACTTTTAAACAAATTGAGGCATCCAGAAGAACAGGAGTTCCTTTGGGTTTTATCCGATGATCAGGCCAGATCTTAATCCTTTGAACTATGATGTATGGGGCGTTGTTGAAAACGAAGTTAATAAGCATCCTCTCTGATGGAAACAATAGCTCGAGCAATGAAGGACAAAAATAAAGGTTACTTTATCAAAAATTGCAGTCACTTTCCAACTTTGATACAAAATAAAGCGTAGATTAATATTATATTTGTTTTATTAAAAGAAAAGTGTAAATTTCGACAATTCAACAGTTTTATTTTGTGTTTTTCTAAAAGTGTCCCCAGATTACTTATGCACCCCATGTGTGCATATATATATATATATATACATATATTGACAGTAATAACTGACAGTATAGAAAAAGTAACAAAGCAATTCTTATGCAACTCTTTCACAATCACAATTTCCTGCAAATATTCTGTTTTCAGGCAAAAAGACACATTTTGTCAGCATTTAATAAATAATATAATTTATTTTATTTGCCCTCACTCTTTATATTTGCATAAATTTACTCCTCCTACGGATCCCGCAATCACCGAGTCTTTTTTTCAAAGCTGTACATAAATATCACTGAAAAAAAAAAAAAAATTCGCCTTCTTAGGCAATCTGTTACTACTTTCTAACGTTAGCCTATTAACTAAAATTAACGACCGCTCCTTTATCTTGCTTGATTTTACGGGAAAACGAAATACACCGCTATCAGCAGTTCAATATATAGATATTAACACTATAATCAGAATAAGAGTCTTTTTTTTTTCAAATACGAAAAATACACCTCATTTGCAGTGTCGATTTTACATACATATAACCGAAAAAGCAAGTTTACATATCATACGGCACCTACATATAGTTTACTTCTTTAGGATATAAAACCATATCTTGGCAAGAACAAATTTCGTTTAATCATCAAAGACACCTATTCATGCTATATTTAGAGAAGATGTGCTACTTTATTGATTGTTGTAAGAATTAATGAAGAAAGTAATAAACTCACAACCGGATGTTTACTCGTCGACTCTCAGAGACAGTGTGTAAACGTGTCACTAGGCATAGGCTCGACGCATTCATTCAGTCAAAAAGAGAAAAATAATAAAAATTAATTAGCCAATGGGAGCGGGGCGCGATAAAAATAAAATGTAACAATCAAAGTGTCTGTAGGGGCCGGTAAAATGAGATAAAACCCAAGATTTTTGTAACCGGGAAACAAGATGCCAAGGAGACAAGACACAGGTGCAGTCAAGCAGGAAGTCACCCGCTTTCGCTGTTAAGAGCCGGCAAAGACTCCTCTTTGTGACCGCTACTCGACCACCAAAAAATGAAAGAAATAAGTACTCTTTATGAACATTCTTCCTCTTTTTCTCCGTTCATTCCAACGCCTTACTTTGTATTATTTTGAAAGGTGACGACACATGAAAATGAACTTTTTTGAACACTCGCATTCAATCTAGTCTTTTGTTGATGATAAAAGTTATTCAAACCTTAAATGCTCATAGTTTGTTTTGTGTTAAATGGAATTTCTATTTTATGCTTTTTATGTCGTAACACACAACAAACGAAGCTATAAATGGTGCCATTCCGACGTTTCTGCTCGTACTTTGAAATAAAGAAATTCAGCGTGTTCCTCTTTTTAGTCACTCTAATTGATTAAATTAGAGTGACTAAAATGTTAATTAATTACGAAGCCGCTTTTTTCCTCTGGAAAGAAAACGTTTCTAAAAAAAAAAAAAAAAAAAAACTGCTGAAATAATATTTCTAGTATTCTTTAATATCTCTCCTACCAAAATCTACAAGATCGTCGGTTTCGGTAAAAATCCCAGGGCTTATGCATGCTACTGTTGACAGGTAGTTTGCTATATGCGAGGTTCAGTTTGAGTTGAGGAATATATCCAATGAGACCACAAAATTCTACCATGTCCTCTCAAACCTCTCTTCAGATTAAATCTCAGACCTGATCACTACCACCATTAACTTAAAGCTGAAAGAAGCCGTAGTAAACATGCATGAACAATCAAAACCAGAGTTGTTCAACAGATCCATTGCCACAACTATGGCAGGAAACCCGTCAACTTACCAACAGGAACTGATAGCGATGGCCAGTAAAATAGGTGTTGGAGAGGAACTCATGTGGTACAAATTCATGTAGGCACTGCCGACTGAAATAACCTCGGATAACAATAGTTAAAAAAAAAGCCTCTGCAAATAGTAGCTTTTCTGAAGCAAGAATATGTACATAACGTGACCGCACCACCACCACAACCAAATGCCAATAGACACACAGTTTCAACTGGTGCTGCCCCAAGGACAATTTATAATGTAAGACCTTTTTATGAGGACCAAAAACTCCAAATATGTCAAGGACACATTTACTTTGTCGAGAAATCAAGGACCTGTAAATCATGGTGTAAATGGCTACAGAAATCTAATTGCAAAATGATGCCCACATCAAGATCATCCTCCCCTGCCAGACAAGCTAGCCTGCAAGCTTTAGAAAACTTAGAATGTAAGTTGAAGTAGTAGACGACAACTTGCAGCTATTTGAGGTTGCAACTAAAATTGAAAAAAAAAACAATATGTTTCATAATAAACACATCAATCCTGTGCATCTCTCAGCAGCAAATGGGGAGACCATAAAATACTTTCAGGAAATGCAGTTGAACATTGTTATTCCAGGCCTATGTCACTCATACTCTTAGACTGTTGTAATCGCAGACACTTTTAACCCTCTTAAAGGATACAGTCCCTCCTTCAAAAATTCCCCAAACTCACTAGACCACGCAGTGAACAATGTCTGGCATCTAAGTAACTCACGTCATAGACACTGGAGATAATGTTCCAACTTACACCAAAGTTCAACTGTTCAAAGAAAAATATGAAGAAGCAAAGCAGGAGTTCACAGAATTTTAAAAGCTGGTATAATAAAACCTTCAAAATCTCCATGGCCCTCACCAATCCACCGAGTTTCAAAATCAACTACAGGGAAATGGAGAGCGTGTGATGACTTCAGACAACTCAACCACCAGACAAAACCAGACAGATACCGAATCCCAAACATCAACGGCCTCAGATCCAAGGTTTCTGAGAATTTATTTTAAAAGATCGACCTATTACAGGCCTATCATCAAATTCCAATTCAAAAGGCTGATATTGAAAAATATGCAGTAATGACGCCGTTTGGTCTTTAATTTATGCCATTTGGATTGCGAAGTAGCAATTTGATGGATGTTAGCTGTGTTTTTGTATATATCGATGATATTTTGGTGCTTTCCGAGTTAGAAGAACAACACCACAGTGACCTGAAAAAAAGTTCAAATAATAAAATCTCCATCGACAAATGCCAATTTTATAAACGAAACATTTAACTTTTGGGCAAGTTCTGAAGAACTTAAGCCAACAGTACAGAAAGTTGAAGGTATAAAAAAAAAAAACTTCCCAGAATCAACAGACTTCAAATCCCTCCAACGATGCCTGGGAATGGTGAATTTTTACAGAAAATTAATTCCACAGGCTGCAGATGTACTACTGCCTCTGACTGAAGCTATTAAACAACACTGCAGCTAAAACCCTGGAATTAGGCCCACCTGAAAAGGAAGCATTTACCAAAATAAAAGATAAAAGACACCCTTGCCGAGATATCTGCACTGACACGCCCCCACTCCAAATGCCACACAATACCACCTAGTCACAGATAGCTCCAACTATGCTGTAGGTGCAGCACTGCACCAAATAATAAATGGTGAATCAATCCCTGTTGGATTCTACTAGTGAAAACTATTGGAAAGCCAAACGAAATACTCCACCTTTAACAAAAAACTTTAACTATTAGCGGCATACCAGGCAGTCTTACATTTTAAACCACGAATAGAAAGTAGAAATGTTACACTGTTCACAGACCACAAGTCACTGTCTCTAGCATTTAAAAAAGACACCAACGTAATCCGATATATAACAACGATATCTATCAATTATCATGGAATATGTTGTATCAGAAAAGTACAAAAGTCAGTTGAAAACTTAGGAAATACAAGGGTCATTTATCTGGTGTGACTTAACATCTACTAAGATATCTTAGACGTATACGGACTTGGGCAAAAAGCGGCCAAGGTTTTTCCCAAGCCACTGTGTTTACAGAAATTCGACTACTCCTACCAAAATTTATAATAAACCAGGGAGATCCGAATCTATATAGAAATGGCATAAAAAGAATTGCCAAAGAATGCAAAAGTTCGACACGGGGTTACTCTCAGAAAACTACATATAATGCAGAAAGCATTTATACTGGAAAATCCGAAGTCTGCAACATATGAATGGCTCCGAACAGATAGAATCCGAAAGCCACTGGAAGCTTTGTACTCGAGCCTACATAGGGTCATCCAAAGATAAAATAAACACTTCCAAATTGAAACACAATCCGGAAAGAAGCAAACAATTCCAATAGAAAAACTAAAACCAGTTAAATTCTATGAGGCCAAAACAACGGTAACACTGGTGACAAAAACACCAAACGGTGGGCAAAAAACGAAAATACTTCAGGACATTCGGAATCTCAAACACAGGATGCACAAGATCTACCTCTAGAACCTATTGTCACACGTTCAGGCGAACGTGTTCGCTTTGCAAACCACAATGATCATATTTACTACATTTAAATGAGGTTATAATAAAAATTCACCTCTTGCAAAAATTTCATAATAGTAAGAAACCTAAACACACTGCCAGTTACCAGTACTCTCATTTGGGGTTCTCACAATAGCTCTGCTATTTCACGACGCAATGTATTGTGGGGATTCATGAAGAAAGTATAAGCTCCCAGCCGGATGTTTACTCATTGGTTGTCAGAAACAAAGTTTGTAAACGCGTCACTACGCATAGGCTCGATGAACCCATCCAGTCAAAAAGAGGAAAATAAAACAAGATTTAATGAGCCAATAGGAGTGGGGCGTGAAAATTTTTTTAACAAACAACGTGTCTGTGGGAGCCGGTAAAATGAAAAACCCAAGATTTTTGTAAACGAAAGACAAGGGTGCGGAAAATCACTTGCTTTCGCTGTTAAAAGCCGACAAACACTCCTCTTTGCAACCGCTACCCGACCAAGAAAAAAGAAACAAGGAATAAGTACTCTTTATGAACATTCTACCTCTTTTTCGCGGTTTATTCCAACGCCTTACTTTGTATTATTTTTCAAAGGTGACAACACAGAAATGAACTTTTTGAACGCTCATATTCAATCTAGTCTTTTTGTTGATAAATGCTCATAGTTTGTTTTGTGTTAAATGGAATTTCTATTTTATGCTTTTTGTATGTTGTAATGCCCAACTGAGACTAAATTTGTTTTGTTTTTCATTTTTATAATAAAGAAAAACTTTATACTCTTAGTTTGTGTCATGTTAAATGGAGTTTCTAATTTTTTTTTTTTTGTTATAATACACAACCAAAGCTGTATAGTATTTTCAGGAAATTTAACTAACTTGCTTGGATTCTGCATCTTTGGATTTTACCATCATTGGGAATTTTACCCTTCACCAGAGTTCTCATTCATGTGAAATCACTTTTTTATTCACCCTATTCCCTCTGCTTGATTTTTGTTATCAAGTAAGATCAATGACTTGTAGTTTCATTTAATACTTTTGCAAGAAAAATCCGATCCCGCATTTTGCTAAATCCTACCCTCTGATGAGAAGGAAAGCATTTCTCCGAAACTCCATGGATTAAGGACTATCCACTTATTTAGTGTTTCCTTTTTAAAATTAAATATGTTTTTAACTCTTTTTGAAAGTGTTTTTAACATGCTTTATTAACTACTTATTATATATATATATATATATACGCATGCAGGGTGACCCCCCAAAAACGGGCCCCAACTCTAATTAGGCCCCGTTTCTTAGTGTTTTGTCCGAATTAAATGAAAATTTGGTCATAACTAGTTTATTATATTCAGAACATCACATCAAAACACTAGGGTCTTTGGCCTTTATTTCTCCGTTGACTGTAAAATGCTTAGAAAAACAATTGAATGTCCTATTTTTTTTGAGGGGAGGTCACCGTGTATATATATATATATATATATATATATAAAGAAAGAAAGAGAAGACCATATAAACCTATGTTGTAATACATACAGATTTATTCATTTATTCAATAAAGGTATACATCAATTGGGGTGTAGGGTAAATGAGAACTCTTTATACCATGGTATTTCGAAGCCTAATGCTTTTTTTTTCACCACTTATCAAGGCCCGGAAGCCACTCAGGGATAAGGGTTAATTCCAAGTACAGTACGTTAGTGTGGAGATTGATGAAGTTAAGGGGGCGGTTCATTAGGAATTTGTTAACGTTGGACTTGAAGACATCCAAGTTGTAATCAGGTGGGAAGAAGGCAGACGGAACAGAGTTCCACAGTCGTGCAGTTCTAAGAAAGAAGCTTTGTTCATGGAATCCACGTTTTGATTTAGGCACAGATAAAGAGTAGGGGAAATTTTTTACAGTGGATTCAGCCAGACGGGTGTTCCTCGTGAAAGATTGGCGAGGGGGAACCAGAGATTGGAGTTCAGTCGAGCTTCTTTCTCATCAGAAGAGCAGAGGAAATGCTAGGTAACATAATTAGGATGCGACGGCTAGTGATAGTCACATTAGGAGCGAAAAATATTAAGACTGAAAAACATTGATCGCTGTGATATAGGAGGAGTATAGTTTTTATTATATAACGCAGGTAAGTATATGTGATGAGACTCTCGGAGAGAATACGTTAATTGAAGGAAGATGCTTATTTAATCAAATGTGTTAATATAACTTGAGGAGAATACTTAACACAGATTATATATATATATATATATTAAATAGAACGGTGACAATAATTCATTATGGTCAGTAAGCGGAACATTTTTTATTAAGCAACAATCATTTTTATGGAACAATTGTCAGACCATAAGTCTGGAATTATTCCTTTATGCATCATAGTCATCAGTATTACTACTTTAAGTAGTGGTGCTAATACTTGTTGTTATAATACTGTTTTGATTTTCTATATTCTTCATTTTTTTTTGTTTTTATTATTAGCGGAGAGTGGGGGGGGTGCCCGGGACGTAAAATATGCTTAAATATGATATTTTAACTTGTCCAGATTTCGAATATCTTATTATAGAGTCGTAATTAAAAAAAAAAAAGTATTTGGATGCCATCAGTTAGAATCGAAACCCAACTGTAGCATTAAACACTGGTGACGTTACCACTGCACCAACGTGTTGCTTATGAACTGACTAAAATTAAAATCAAACTAAGATGTACAAAATTTATAACGATTTATTTTTAATTTTGACCAGTCTTTGACGCCTTAAAAACTATTTTAACCGGCTAAAGGCCAATAAAAGAATGGTCCATAAAAAATCCAATCATTTGAGGCCCCCAGCGCCGCTCTGTAACTTTTAGTTTCGGTGGAGATAGAGTTTGAAAACATAGACAGACGGACATATAATCTTTTATTATATTAGACTAACCTGGGTGGCCGGGTGTTTAAAGGTGTGTGTTGAGCAAAAAAAAAAAAAAAAAAAAGTGGTAGTAGGTAGGCAGCCTTGAACCTGTACCGCGAAGGAGGAAAAGAACGTGAAAAAAAATGTGACGTCTTTGCTGTTGCGCCCGTCGCTAAACCGGAAGTGACGAATGTTTAAATTAAGGCTAGTCAATCGAAAACAGGGGACGACTTTCAAAAATGTCAGCGAACAAAAACCTCTCCCTGCATAAACGTGCCCAGTTGAGGGTGAAGGAATTAATGTTTTTAGCCAATTTTTCGATATCTGTCGTCCAAAGGTACGAGCTTCAAAACGATACTGATCTCATGAAAATCCGTCGCCTCTGTCGAAAGTTTTAGGCAAACATACCTACATACATACATTTAAACAGACAGGTGAGATTTATATAATAGACTAGAGGGTGTACCCACCGTTGCCCTGGTGTTTCGAGGTGTGTGTGCTCTTAAATAAAAAAAAAGGTAGCATCGAACCCGAAGCCCTGAGGCGAAGTTGGAAAATAAAATGTGAAAAAAACATTACACGTTAACCGCTCGACCAGCAAGAATGAGTTACTGAAAGAAGTTTGAATTCATCTAAGTAAGAGAATTGATAGGTGCCTGCACTAAATGACGTCAAGTGGAAGTCGTAGAGTTAACATTTTGTGTGAGCGTTATGACAACGTAAGCAATAGCTATTCAGCAGTGAACATTTTCTGCGGGATAGTTTTTAATGAGGTCAATAACCCGGTTTGTTTGTTTGTTTTTACCTAACTTTGGGGGAAAATAGCTCCCCCATTTATTAGGGGAGTGGCTCGTCTTGAAATGAAAGCAACCGTCTGATATGACGACGGTAAGTCGACATTGACCAAACGTTACATCTATAAATATAAAAGCGCAAATGTATGTATGTATGTATGTATGTTCGCTTTTTGCATATGTCTGTAAAAGGCTTTTTTCCGAGAAGCGGTCGGTCGGCTCACAACTTCTTAAAACTTTTTATATCACATGTAAATCATAATATCTATGAGTTAACAACAGAGGTCGCCTGTCTATTTAATTTGCTTGACTTCGGAAAGATAACTATTCAATATTTTTTGCTCACCGCATGTGGATTAGGCTTTTTCGTATAATAAAAGCGGCACTAATTCGGGCTGTATTTTTCCGGTCATGATCGCTGGAAATGTCCGAAAGCAATCAGATTTGATCAATGTGGAAATATTTTCCTTATATCAGACAATTGCAATTTGGACAATCCCCTTTTTATGGGGAGCTGGTCCCCCCCTCCCAACATCTTTGGAAAATACAAATAAAAAAAGCGTTCCGCAGTAAATGAAATATTACCCTGAAGTTGACCTCATTAAGTCATTAAAACGGGCACTTGCCAATTCTAAGTAATTAAATAAATTCAAACGTGTTTCCGTTAGTATTTCGTGATGGCCCAGTGGTTACCGCCGCACGTTTTTTTTTTCACACTTTAATTTCAAACTTTACTTCAAGGATTCGGGTTCGATCCTTAATACTTACCTACCAAATTTTTTTTTTATTTTAACCTCCCCCCCCCCCGACACAAATACCCGCATGACCACATACACCTCCAAACACCCGGGTGACCACACACACCTCCAAACACGTGGGCAACGCCAGGTACCCCCCCCTCCCGCTAGTCACTTTCTAGAGACCACTGGCCATGGGCCAGGATTCGAATCGAGTTTTGCTTTTTTTATAGCGAAAAACAAAAGCAAATATGCGGCAATCCCAAAATGTCGAATGTTTAACGTTTCAAAATCGGGCAAATTAAATAGACGGGCGACCTCCATTCGTACCTCTTAGATATTATGATTTTGACACGATATAAAAAGTTTTAAAAATGAGCGATGGCCTCGAGAAGCCGCCAGAAAAAATCCTTTTGCGGACATACACAAAAAGCGAACATACATACATACACACATTTTCACTTTTATATTTATATTATAGAGAGATTATTTGTAATAGTAGTAGTGATTGTAGTAATAGAATTCTTATTCACAGTATTCTTTGCTATTTTCCCTATTCTCATTATTACTGCTGCAATTATTCTAATGACTATCATTTGCCTTTGATTAATGTTATTGTTTCATTTATTGCCATTCTATTTATTTATTTTCTGAGTTAATTGTACTATTTTATTGCTATGGTCAGTTTTGTTAGTATTTTTATGAGTATTGCTATCATTATTTGTATTGTATTTTTATGAGTATTGCTATCATTATTTGTATTGTATTTTTATGAGTATTGCTATCATTATTTGTATTGTATTTTTATGAGTATTGCTATCATTATTTGTATTGTATTTTTATGAGTATTGCAATCATTATTTGTATTGTATATTTATGAGTATTTCTATCATTATTTGTATTGTATTTTTATGAGTATTGCTATCATTATTTGTATTGTATTTTTATGAGTATTGCTATCATTATTTGTATTGTATTTTTATGAGTATTGCTATCATTATTTGTATTGTATTTTTATGAGTATTGCTATCATTATTTGTATTGTATTTTTATGAGTATTGCTATCATTATTTGTATCGTATTTTTATGAGTATTGCTATCATTATTTGTATTGTATTTTTATGAGTATTGCTATCATTATTTGTATTGTATTTTTATGAGTATTGCTATCATTATTTGTATTGTATTTTTATGAGTATTGCTATTAGCATTAACATCACCAGTAGTTATACAAGTAGTATTACAATTTCCTGGGCAACGCTGGAACAATGGCTAGTATATATATATATATATATATATATATGCATGCCACTAGAATCAAACAATGGAAATTCAAGCGAGGTGTGCTTAGGGATTGCATGACCCTTTCTTCCCAATTAAATGTATCCATTGTCATTCTATTGCACATATCTTTTTACAAACATATACACACGTGTTCATAAGGAATGTTTAAAGGATGAAAATCCAACAAGATGTGTAGACACAAACAGAAATAACTTGACAAAATTTCGTAATTCGTTTGTTATTTGCTTATTGTCTTGTAATTCTGAAATTTTACATCTGATTCTAACTTCATATGACTGAATGAATTTCTTTAATTTTTACATTCATATTGAATAGTGGCCTGAAGAAGTTCAGTTAGCTTCCAGTTAAAACTGCCACCGTCTGCTATTGTGCAGTAAAATTTATATATTAGATTTTTGTGGAAATCATATATCAGTTTAAAACGAACTGTGATATTGAAATTTTACTGTTTAAAAACCAGACAAGTGCAGAATTTAGAAAAAAAATTAATGCATATTTATTAAAATTAGATGCGAATTTACGACCTACAAAAGAACCTTAATCAGAAAAGTCTGGATAATATTTTAGTAATAAAATATTTTAAACAGTGGATTTTTCTAATATTTTAACATATAGGTGCATAAATGAGCTCTTTCACACTGAATCGGACATTTAAAAGCTTGATAAAAAATACTACCATCAACATGGCACGTAGAAAAAATATCTTGATTTTCCTGATGATATAGGTCGAAAATTCGTATTTAATTTTAATCAATAATGTAGGGAAACGTGCGACTTACCTAACTAGCACGTGTGCATAATTCAACGGCTCGGTCGTGGAATGAAATGAATGAAGAAGAAAGAAACAAAAATGGCTGCCTTATCTCTTTATATGCCTGCAATGTGACCACCCGATATGCAAATGAGATGCTCCTGGTTGGAAATAAAAGAAGGTTGATTTTTTAGAGGGACGTTCATTTTGAAGTTGGACTTCGAAGAAATATTTTGAATTAGCAGAAGTTCATTTGGTGTTGAGAGAAGGTGCGTTACGTATACAGAAGTTTGGAAGTTGGAAGTTGGGACAACAGTGTCAACCTTAGCAACGAAATTATTGGTGTGACGGGCGGAAGAAATAACACTCAAGTTATTGAATTATAAATAAATATAGATATATTTTTTTTAATTATAATTCTGAGTGTTTACCAAGAGAGTATCAAGTATCATTTCCAAGATTTTGGCATATGTCGACAACAAGACCTCTTTTTGTTGCAGTCAAGGAATAGAAGGCTTATTTTTGTATCCAGCAGCGGGGAAGCAAATAAGGAACTTATTTGGAAATTTTGGAAATGTGTTGAAATTTTTAACAGGTTATAAGGTGTTGATGGAGTAGCAAAAGAGAGATCCCTGTTATAGAAAAAAACGTATAGTGTGGGATTCGAAACCTGAGAGATGACATAAAATATTGAAATTTAATAAGCGACCATTTTGTCAACACGGCCATCAAACGAATAAAAGAAGTCTGTCGTTTTAACTAACTAAAAACGTTTATGAGTTTAGTGAAAGGACCTCAGCAAACTGCATAGATCTAAAGTAGTTTGTCTAAAATACACAAATAAAAAGGTCTAAAAGGCAATACTAGAAATATTGGACGATTTGTTTCTAATGCTATTTTTGTGTATTTTTAATTTTTAAAAATGTTGAATGCAGTGAGATGATGTTAAACCTAGCAAGTGAGGGTTGAAGACATGCGTTACATGAATAGAAAGAATATGAGAATGATATAGCGAATATGAAATGTGATTCTCAAAATTAGGCTTAGATCTAACGACTATAAGGAAAAATGTGTGCAGAAAAGTAGACTTTGATGGCATGGCCACATTGAAAAACTGGATGAGAGTTCTTGGGTTAGTAGATGAAGAATTGTTGAGATAGAAGATTCAATTTACAAAGAAAACATAAAAGGAAGTGATAAAAATGAACCCGAGAAAAAGAGGAATAAATAAAGATCAGGCCAGACGTAGATTACTTTGGAAGTCAATTTCTTCAAGTCGTCCAATACATGCTAGCATATAAAACGAATGTTCCAATGAATCTGATGATGATGATCTCTTTCTACAAAAAAGTTAGGTGTATATATATATATATATATATATATATTTGTAAATTTTGGCAGCAAGTCATTATTCAAGCACATCTGATTGAACACGACAGAGTTCTTTTTTCCCGATTTTTCTGAATATCTTTTCCATTTGCCGAGCAGTCTTTTTATTTCAACCGGCATATTGTATAAAATGGCACCCAAAAATTGTTCAGCCATATTCTATTCAAACGCTTGAATAATAAAATACCATTGCTCGACATATTAGTAAATTCAAGCAACCCCACTAAATACATAACCTGAACATACAAAAAAACCCACCAACAATAATGCAATAATCTTCAATTACTATAGTGAATGCCCAGAAAAATAATAAAACTGCACTTATAAAACATTTTATTCACCGCTAATACAATATAGCATCAACCTGACAAATATTCTACAAAGAACTAACAAACCCTAATAAACAATCATTTTTCAAATAAAATCGTCAATACATACATAAAACTATTTAAACTCACTCCACAATAAAACAAGCCCTTACAAAAACTACACCATAAAATTATACTATAAAACCAACTACACACTAACTACAAAATAGATGAAAAAATAATTACAAACCCAATCAAGACCCACCAGACCCACCGACCAGAACAAAAAGATCAAACTAATAATAAATTATACTAAATTTAAAACCTCCAATTTAATAATTAAAAACAATAATAATACTAAACTAATGTAGTGTATGAATTTATTTGCCTCTTCAAAGAATATCTCCGAACCCACTCTAAAAACTCATACAACGCATACATAGGCCGCACCACAACAACACTTTCCTGACGACTAACATATTATTTAGCTGACAATAGCGCCATAAAGCATTTAACATCCCATGATAAAAACCTACACTCATCTGACATTAGAAATATCTTAACTAACAATACTAAAATATGATACCTTAACAATTGCCCACGACGACTAAAATTACTAGAAGTCATACTCATCAAAAAACTACACCCCCTTTTTAACCGGATCTCATTTAACACCGGGACAAATATACTAACAGTATTCAATAACTAACACGAAACTAACTGAATAAATTATAAAATAAAAAAATCGAAATTAAAAATAAAAATAATTCGCCCCTAAACACCCACCTTTTATAACCAATAAAAAAAAACTATAAATACAGCAAGCAAAAGAAAAAGATGACAATCACTCCTGATGATAATCAAACGCACCAATAGAAAGCGCTTGAGTAGAATATGACCGAACAACAACTTTTGGGCGCCATTTTATACAACATGCCGGCTGAAATAAAAAAGACCACTTGGTGAATGGAAAAGATATCCAGAAAAATCGGAAAAATAACTGTCGTTTTCAATCAGACGTGCTTGAATATGAATATATGTATATCTTTTTAAAATAAATATAAATACCGTATATTTTGGCGTATAAGACGACGCATAAAGTTAAACAGTCATCTTTAAAAAACAATATTTCATAAGATACCGAGTGTTGCAATCTCGTTGAACAAATATGGTTTCATGATTTGGCAGTCGACTTATACAACCTATATATTATAAATTTATTAAAATTTACCCCAATTTTGTCCTTGTCTTATCTGACGGTCGCCTTATATACCGAAATATGCAGTAATCATTTTATACCCATGTTTCATGCTTATGCAATCATCACTGTAGGAAGTTATGATCAGTGCTGGTTGGGAGATTCAATCCCATTCATAGTCACCCATGACTCTTTAGGCTAGCATTCTATCCCAAGACCACTAGCAATTAACACAAATCGAGAGAAATTAAATGGCTATAAATGTCAAGTCAGTGAACATACATAGTAAACAGTCAGAGTAACAACCGGAAGTCGGAATATTGCATAGGTTGCCAGAATGGTATCAAGGCGAACCAACGCTGGTTTGACAAATATCCAATTATACTACATGATCAGATTTATGGACACCCTGCAGTCATTGCAGTCCTATTGTAAAGGAAGCACTTAATTGAACAAAATAAAAACATTTCATTTCATTTTGCATTTATTTTGCATTTTCATTTATCATTTTTTAACAGCAGTTTAGCTTCATGGGAACGAAATAGAGACCCGGTCAAAATAAATTATCAAAAAAAAAGCAATCTATACATTTTTTTTAGTTCAATTACGAATTCAATCAAATTTATAATGATTTCATTCCGTGGAGGAAATGAATATCTCCTCAGTTTGAATGTGAATCGTGTAGATCTTTTAACAGGGTGATCATTCATTTGGTGTTTTGGACAAAATTCTTCATCTTGAAACTCTAGGAATTGGTAAAGTGCAATGATAAAATGTATGATGAATTTATGAAAATATTTGTTGTGCTTTCAGAATATATAAATCAAGAAGAAAAAAATTGTCACATAATTACTTTAAACTTGTTTAAATAAAAATACAAAGTAACCATGTGCTTTTGTGTGGAATTCAACCTGGATAAGTTGAGTCAGTTTCCCCGAAAAAAGAAGGTTCGAGGAAATATTAAATTCACAAGCATTCGGCTGTCGTATGCATACCCCGATTAGAGAAGGGGATATTAATCAGGTTAACTTTTGCATTTTTGTAGGGAGGTGTAGATATCCTCCCATATACAACACCTTCTATTCTCACTGGCCGTGTTTAACTACCATAAACCATCGTAATGCATGCATATGTCTGCTAGACTCTTCCCTTGGTTGACAACGGTAATGTTCTGCTGATTAGTAATAACAGAGGTTCACTGAACTTCCTTCATCTATATAATATTTCTGAAGTTTTATGATGAGGATTGATAATTCACTGTTCTCATCTTGTGTGTTACCCTTATATTTCGAAATTCCGTGTAGATTCACCAACCAGAAAGATTTTGGAGTTCGACAATACACACCTAAAGAAGTTCAGAGCTTATATTGACTGAAACGTTGCGTGAATAACACTCAAGATAAGAACAGTAGTCTGAATAATCCAAGTTACTTCACCCACTGCTACTTCTAGCAATCCCACTAGCATCTGATCCATGGTTCAATTATCAAGCCAACAAAACTTTTTGCCAACCTCAATAGTTTGCCATCACCATAACCCAACAGTTCCCTTCAATAGAATCTAAATAACATCATTTAAAATTAAATTATCATTTTTGTTACTAATAACTAGGGCTATGTTTGGATTCTCAGGTATATATCCATTGATATCTTATGTTTTTATGTAGAGTGATGTCATTCTCAGTTGTCTAATATATACTAGAGAGTCAAAACAATGAAAAGAATATGCCGTTGTCATAGCCCTACTAATAACTAATCTGCAAAGTGTTACCATTGACAATCAAGTAATGCGTCAGACATGCATGTACAGTGTGATGTATAGAAGTCACACTTGGTCAATGAGAGTTGAGGATATGTGTTGCATGGAGAGAAATAATATGAGAATAATACGATGCATGTGTATGTGGGTCTTTAAGACAAGCTTAGATCTGATGACCAGATGAAAAGGTTAAATTTAGGCATATCAATATCTGCCTTCATGTAGGTTGATAATAGCCAAGACAGTGGCAATGTACATGTTTCCGATTAGTTGAAACTCTTTCTTGTTTTAATAATTTGTTTAATAACTTGGTTTGGACAGGTTTCCTGGATACAGCTATGATTCTGCTCAGGAAAGATAAAAAACGATTACGTAAAAGCTGGGTTAACCAGATAAAGATTGAAACTGGCATGTTGTACCTGTCTGCAATAAGTGGCAAAATTTTGTTCTCAAGCATATTGTGGGTGCCACCATCTGGATTCTTTCTCTCCCCGCCCCGACAGCTTTATTCCACATGATGAGCAGACACTTTAACGGTAAGCCATTGTCTTGGTTTCCACAATTTTACCTACAAGAAAAAGTTGATGAGAAAGAAAGACCAAGAAGGTTTAGAATTGATTTCTCATTGAGAGCAGAGTCATCCATAAGAATCTGAGAAAGAAAAAGGACTGCGATTGAAAGAGAAAAGCCGAGTCTTAACATGACTAAACAAAAGCCATTTCTTACCCCCAATCCATAACTGAACCCAGGTCAACTTCTAGATAAACTGCATATTTCAACCGAACCGAGGAAGATGGGTGAGAAGCAATACAAAAATAGGTGGTGTCATCAGCATAAATGTTAATTTTCTCAATAATATTCTCTTGAAGGTCATTTATATAATTACTTACTAAATATTACTTCGAGAAACAGCACTTAGCTTGATATTCCACCAGACTAGATGAATTCTTGTCCTGAAATACTTTAAAAGCAAGATACCACAAAAGTGATACATTATCGTATAATTAACTGGTCATTCGGAGAGAGGAAAATCAATGTTTTTCACTTCTATCTGATAAAATTTTTATCCTAAAATGAAAAAAAAAAAATGAAGACTAATTTATTTATTTTAAATTTCAATGAATTTGTAAAACCAACGAAAAGAAATCATTAGCTTGCTTTGTTTTTTGGCTAAAATCAATGTATAGACCAAACCGGAAAACAGTGGATGATATAGTATTTATAAACGGTTGGGAAGGTCTTACAACGTTTTTGTTTCGTTTCTTTCCTCACTCCCATTTGAATCTTGCATATCTATAAATAATAAAATTGACAATCAATTTTGGTATATCTTAAGTAGGTCGGTCCCCTAGTGTGAATGTGATATTGTGGCGACTGAGATGGTTCTAGTTAAAAGCAGGATAGACATTTGTTAATATTCATGACCATGGATAACCAAACGACATCCATTTTCCTCTAGACGTGTGCCTAATTTGTTGTAAATGCTATTTTTTTATATATATAATTTTGCAGATAAATATTTCAAAGTGTAGTATCTGTTCTGATACTACACTCAATCTTTTCTGGCAGTGAAGAAGAAATCTTAATCTACTGCAATTTAAAATTTGTTGTTCTCATCAAGAGTGCCTTTTTTTTTTTTTTTTTTTTTTTTTTTTTTTTTTTGGAGATGTGGAGTTTACCCACATAAAAACCGACTTTGCAACTAGATCCTGAACAAACCAACCACTTTTCCTCTTGTTTGTAAAGCTTACTTCGCATGACTGTTCAAAGAATGTATATTTTTTTTGGTCTTGTTTTTAGATTTGAAGTGGTTTCCTATACAACGTTTGTTTGTAAACAGTTCTCTTTTAAAAAATCACTCACATTTCGCTTTACTGTTACCCTTGGGAGCTTAGGATGAAAAAGCTGCCGAAAAAGAGTTGCATAATGTAAACATGACCATTAGATCAGTTCAAAGTGAACTTTCCTTCCCATAATGCCCTATCCTAATATATATGGAGATCATTTGGTTCGATAAGCAACGAGAAAATGTCAACCACTATAATGCTTTTGATTCTATGAAATAAAATTGCATAAACTATCACCAATATTGAGCACTTTCCTCTAATAGAAACTAACAATAATTTTCTACTTTTTTTCATGGAAATCGCTCCAATAAAGAATGAATTCACTTAATATAAGGAGCTAATAAAAAAAAACATTACTTCATGGTAAAAAAAAAAATACAGCCAACAATATGAGTTAGATGGATAGATTCCGACCCAGAAAACAGCAATTTTCCCCCCTTTATCAGAAACATCGCTTATAGAATGCGAAACCTAAAGGACAAAAGGGAAGGGAGAGTTACAATACCGTCGAAAATAGGTTCTCCTTATCAATAGACTAAAACCAAGTGATTAACATTTGTTTCCTTAGGCATATCCTCTCTATATACTTGAATCAAAGAAAATACATGCTAAAATATACCTTAGTTCTGAAATTGCATTGTTTGAAAAACATTGTTTTTAATTGTTTTAATTAGCCTTAATTTGTAATTAACTGAATAATAATTTCTCTTAGCTTTGTATTCCTCTCACTATGTTGTTTTAATCACTCTAATATTTCTTAATGTCTCTCTAAGAATAAGAGTAACCCTTTTCCCAGCTGTGTGATTTTTTAACAATTTTGGTTCAATTTATAAATACGTTACAATACCATAAAAATTTCATGTAATTTTCAGAATCTTATTCAGCAAAAAAAAAAAAAAAAAAAAAAAAAAAAAAGAGGGTTTAACAACAAACTGCATAGTTTAAAAAAAAATTCTCAGTAACATCAGGTAGATACAGCTAATATAAATGCAAACACCTATGTGTAGTGCATACAGATATGCATGCTATAATAAAACTACAAGACCGTGCGTCCCAAGACGGATACAATTCTCAGAACAGAACAATATTGAGCCACTTTTATGTGACCTTACAAAAATTAAAATCAAGATGCAGTAAGTAAAATCTCATTTCACGAACGTCTTGGAACTGAAACAATTCAAATTTTGAACAAAATTTCCAAGCAGAAAATACCTCGATGTTCTAATAAAATTTCGATTCCCGAACCACGCCCACTGCAATTGAAACATACAGTCAAATGACACGTTTACAGTTCTGTGAAGAATTGCTACTTACTTTTTTTTTTTTATTCAAATCTTTTTTTTTTTTTTTTTTTAATCAATCTGGGTTGTTCTCTTCTAATCCGGGGCTTTTTCATAGCAACTATATTTTTAACACCTGCTAAGATTTAAAATAAAATATTTTAGAATGTGTAGTAAAATGGTAAAATATCTACTAAAAATAATCTTAATTTATAAAAAGAAAAGTTCAATGAATATGTTTTTATGAAATGAGATTTTATATTATACATTATAGTTAATGTTTCAAACAATAATATAACTGATGATTAATAATTTGGTATATTAACCTATTAACACCTAAAAAGAGCCTATATATAAGAATTAATGAATTAATCTCTCTTACATTATTTTTTTAATAGGAAAATATGCTTCGGTTTTAGAATTCAGATTTAGAAGAGCAGAATGAATTATGTTCGGCAACAGAGGTTCTATTGTATAATGATAGTAAACCTTAGGTCTAAAATCTTTACATCAAATATAGCACACACTATGACCCCTTTCGTCTGACATCTGTATTCCAAAATTCATAATCGGTTAATTAGTTTAAGAGTCAATGCCATGCATACATATATAAACATGTACACATACCTAATTTTATGTAAATAGTTTTTAGTAAAAACTAATTTTTGTTCAATGTGTGTGTATAAAGAATCGTTATATTTTCATCCAAAATGGCAAAGTGTTTAATGTTTTTTGACAAGAACGTACACGAAAATAACTTGGAAAAAATTAAATTCGTATAATTGAGGAAAATGTCTACACTGATTTTGTTTTCCAAGAAATTGAATTCATTTTTTTGAAAATGTCTAGCAGTGCATGAAATATCTTTAATATTAGAAAAAAAAACTTCAAACATTAATATTAAAAAGTTAAAATGAAAATTGAATTTGTCATCTACATGAATATAAATCTACATAGCGTTTTCTTTTGCATGCAATTTATAGAAAAAATAGTTTTCCAATAATGGTCAGAATTTTTATAATGATACGCTGCTGCCAAAAATAAAGTGGCAACATTTACAGTTATTGAATAATGTGTCCCCTTGCTTGAATAACCGAATTCTGTCTTGTTGGGCATCTTTTTTTAAAGTTTAAAAGTTAAACTTTAGCATTTAGGATATGTATAATTTCTCTCTCTCTCTCTCTATATATATATATATATATATATATATATATATATATAGAGAGAGAGAGAGAGAGAGAGAGAGAGAGAGAGAGAGAAATAAAAAGGAACAAACCGAGTTATGTGTCCATCAACGTTTCGTCTTTATTTCGAGACTTCCTCTGGAGATATATATATATATATATATATATATATATATATATATATATATACGGTCTGTCTGCATATCTACGTTTGCTTTTTTGTTTTTATTTATTAATCCTAATATTTTTTGGTACTTACACAGAGAAGGTGCCGTATTATTTTTATACTATTTTCAAATTAAATTCAAGTTTTACGGTATCATTTGTCACGTAAAAGTACAACCCCCCTTTCTATGTTAAGAATGGGGTTCTAAATCCTAACGTTATTATTTCAGCATGGTACCTTCTCAGCATTGAATTAATTGAAATTAAACATCCAATAACAAAATAAAACACCATTTTAAAAATTCTATTTAAATAAATCATTTTATAAAATTCAATTCATCAGAATGCATTTGGTTTCTATGTAAACAAGTAAAAAAATAGAGTGTCAACCTTTAAAGGCAGTTATTGAATAATGTGCACCTTTGTTTGAATAATCGGATTCTTTTGTGTCCAACATTTTCTGGGGGTATTTTTTTTTTTGTTAAAATGGTACTTATGTAAAATATGGACCTTGCTAAAATGTTATTTAGAAACTCATTCTTAACATGGGGAGGGCGTTTTTTTTTTTATTGATTCTGTACTTTCACTCTATAATTTAATAAACAAAAGATACCACAAAAACCGAATTTAACTTGAAAATCATATCGAAAACAAATAGCACTGTCTGTATTTTGTCTCAATGCCATACAAATTTAGTATTTCATTTCTATACCTATAAAAGTTAAAAATATGCCAGTCTCTGAAAAGGTTCATACTACCAGGGACTCTGTTAGATTGCAACACAATTCAAAATGTTATGGTGCTCATGTTCATTGTTGTAGTGCTTTTTAAAAAAAAGCCATGTCAAAGGAAATATTTGCCATCGTGGTTACATATCTAAAAGTGAAAGGGAGAAAAATACCCCTTTTTCATTGCAATAAGACTGGATATATATTGGTTGCTGTAGAATCAAAATGACACGACAGAAAGGTTCCAAATAGTTTCCAATTGACAGAAAATCTCTTGTTTGAATGAAGCAATATTTATACACTAAACTGTCCATTCATGAACCAGCAACCAATCAAAACTCAGAATAAACGTGCCCATCTAAGCATAATGGAACATTCTGGCCTTAATATAAACCAGCATTTTATTGTTATTGGCAGTTTTACTTAGTTACAAACAGTCTTTCTTGTACAGTCTTGCTTAAAAATAAGAGATGCCATTCTTACCATGATGACGATTCAATCTCGGCAGTCAGTCCAATAGAAGTGGGCTATTATGATTGATGGTTATCTTTCTTCTTAGTCCAAGGTGGAGTTCATCCTCCTAGGCTTTGCTTCCCCTCTTTAGAATGGTGTTAGGTTATTGCTAGCTGGTTTAGGCACTCCAATCATTTTTGCAAAGTCAGAGTGTTACTTTTTCTGTGCTGGCACATCATATCCCATTTTCCGAGCCTGTGTCACATCTTTCTGTGATGGGAAGGTAAATAATCAGTTTACTTAGTTATTTAACTGATCATGAAGTTGAACAGTGACTACTAAATTTTCTAGTTGGGTTAATTAATTTTACATGATTTTGCTATGAACCACATGTTGGTTTTAAATATTTAGATAAACAAATTAGCTAGTACATATATCAAAAGGGTAAGATATGGGACTTAAGGATGGAAAATATTATATACAAAAGATCAGAAAGTCAACAGTGACTTAAAATAAAAATCGTGAGAACAGAAGCAGGAATATAATAATGGGGAAGTGACATAGGAAAAAGATCTCAGTCTAAATAAAAAGTGATTAAAAATTATGTAATTATAATTTAATATGGGCAAATTAACTTATAACTTGAAAAGTTTTACACTTAATAATTACTTATCTATCTCTTCACCCATGATTTAATCATGGCTGTAATGCAACTAAGCAGCAATTGTGCAGTTAATTAACTCCCTTTTAAATTAAGCATTAATGTGACTCAATAAACCTTTTGTTTACTCGATTATGAAAGTCGAATTGTTTTGTCTGCTCTTTAAAAGCAATGAGTATCTGACGACTTTGATTTTCGGCTCTTTTAAACCTAAAACACATCACAGAGATAAAACATACACAGCAAAGATGCCATAAGAGAATACAGATATGATTAGTTAATTGCTACATTAAATATATCAGAGCTTGATATGCCTATATCAGATTAATTAAGGACTGAATGATTAATATCCGAAAAATACAGTGTTTGGAAATAACTTTGGGATTATATTCTAGAAGTGTATATATGTCTGGAAATGCTAATTTTCTGATATATATTCTATTGGAATAAATAGTGGTTATCTAATATGTGCACTTATTTCCACATATGAGATAGATAAATACTATTGCTATGATAGGATCACGGGTAAAGTAAAACTGGGTCTGGTGTTGCATTATTTACCAACAAAATTATGAAAAGAAATGGCATAGCAAAATACAAATAATGCTAGGCTCAAAAGTAACACCTGAACATGATCAGCAGGCGAGGTCAACATGAGAGATCTTAGTATTTTCCGAATGTTGACCTATGAAGTAACAGAATACAACAAATCAAATACAAGTCAATAAACATAATCAGCATGAACCGTGTAGAGAAAGAAACGAAATTTGATTAATACAAAACATTGTTCTTTTACATATTTCTGCATATCTAAAACACAAAGTATGTGTGAGATGTTCGTGCGTTTCCTATAGAAAGAACCGTTAGAGAATCTACATAAAACATGACTGTATTCTCATATAAAATGTACCAGGGAAGACAATGGAAGTGTTCCATAATCTATAAGTGCACACCCAGGGCTAGCATGATGGCATAAGCTCCTCAAAACTTCAAATATATCCAATTTTTATGAAATTTAAATTATATGTTTAACATTTTCTAGGAAACAAAATGGAAGTAGTCACCAAATCTCTAATTGCTCTCCTAAGCTAAAGAAGCTATGGAGAGCAAGCCTTCCTTTAAAACTTCAAAATTTATATATATGTAATATAAAGCTGAACATCTGTGTGTGTGTCTGGTCACGAATAGGCTCCTATATTGTTGACTATTATAGAAAACTGATCACATATAATGATAGAAGATTATCGAGACACAGGAATGGGTATGTTTGATCTGGCATAATGATTCATTAAAATTGTGTGGTCTGCGTACGCGCCTGGTCCACAAAGTATGGAAATAAAAAATTTAAAAATTAAAAAAAAAAAAACGTTTACAAGTGTTTTTGATATTGATGTACATAATACTTTGATAAGTATGTTTTAACTTAAATAGGGATCGTATAATAAAATTTTGGGGTCTGCGTTCGCGCCTGGCCTCCATAGAATGAAAACAGGCACAAACTTTAATAAAGACTTTTCATATCTATCTGCGTAAGTATACTTTGATAATTATGTTTTTGTTTGAAGAAATATGGTATAATAAAATTATGGGGTGTTTGTTCGCGCTTGACCTCCATAGAATAGAAATATGTCACAAAGTTTAACAAGTTTTTTTTTTAATATAGATCCACAGAATATTGTGATAAGTGTTTCAGTGTGAATAGGTATGGTATAATAAATCATGGGGTTTATCTATTTTATTTTTACTTTCATCATATTTTGCTTTGGTTCTGATACCCCCAAATTCAACCCAAATTTACAACCCTTCCTTTTCATAACCTATCATACTTTCATAAATCAGAGTCCATTTTCTGTAGGCTGTTTTTGAACCCAGTCAACGACGGGTACTTTTGCTAGTATATATATATAAGAGAAAGAAAATTAAAACTAAGTTGAAATTTACAATCAAAATTTATTGTTTTATTCTTATTATTATTCTCATCAGATGAGATAAATAATAAGAATAGCATCTTTGAAACTCCGTGGAATAAGGAATTTGTAAATTGTTTTATGGAATATTCAGTTGAACAATAAATTTTGATTGTAAAGTTAAACTTACAGTTTTAATTTTCTTTCTCTTATAATAAGCTCTACTCTCTATTGCGTATTGAGCTTTTTTTCATTCGGTTGGGATTAAATTTTCTATATATAAATACTGTTATTTATATTAGTTTGAAGTTTACCATTGCATATATTAGGTAAACACTACATCCCTTTCTTTTCATTATATATATATATATATATATATATATATATATATATATATATATGTATGATTTCTTTGGAAAGATAATGGAAGTGTTCCTGAATCTATATGCCTCCACTTCTGTGTGATCCATTACAAAGTCAAATAAATCGGATTTTAACATGCTATTTCAGAGAGATTTCCAACATTTCAGCTTTTTCTGAGGAAATGGACAATAAAGAAAAAAAGAGAGTAATATGGTGTTATGAGCATAGTAAAAAACGGACATGCTAGTGATCTTTATTCAATCTCTAGAAACGTTAGGTTTTCTTGCTAGTATATATAGAAACCCTACTTATCAAGTTGAGCATTGCTGTCAATAACACCACCTACTATTATTTAAAATATTTAGAATAATGCAAAGCTCTTAGTAAATGAACAAATGAAGCACTGTCTAGTAGCGATCAATATTTATATAAAAACAATGAAATATCATTTACCAGTAACACCTGCGCTGTGATCTAGTAGTTAGAACTGCCGACTAAATGACTGTAGGCTCTATCTCTGTATTGGATGGGTGCTAGTCTTGCCACACTGAAGAGATATGATACAACAAAATAGTTTATCTGTAGGAGACTCTCTCTCATATATATATATATATATGTTGTTTGTTTTGATTTTAGCGATATGTTTTGAATGAATTCAATTATTTACGAAAGCGCATTTTTACCTAAATGCGAGCTGGGAATAATTTTCCCTTTAACCAATTTGGTACCCCCACATGGGGAGCGGTATATATATTATTTTTAAAATGTAATTATCCACCGACACGTGTTTCGTCGTCTACGACTCATCAGAGTGGCTGAATATAGCACTCTGATGAGTCGTAGACGACGAAACACGTGTCAGTGGATAATTACATTTTAAAAATTATATTAGTGATGGGACGATTCCAATATTTTTCCTGATTTCATACAATTACCGATTCTGATTCTTTACAAATCTCTAAATATTTAACAATAGAGTTTTTTTTCGCTTCCTGTAAAAACACATAAAATGTACATATATTTTTGCAGATGTAAAAACATACTTGTGTGTGTGTGGGGGGGCATCTATAGTTTTAATGGTAGTTTAAAATAAATACATATTTATTATATCATCATTAGTTATCAACAATGGGAGGCTTTATTTTAAAACAAAATCAAAAGAATCGTTTTGAAATTGGAAAATAAGCAAAATTTTTCCGATTACAATACCCCCAAAAGTTCCGATTTTCCAGTTCCAATTAATCGTCCCAACACTTTATATATATATTATATAATTAAATAAAAATTATATAATTATATAAACAATATAAGGAGACAACACAGATTGATCAACATTTCAACATCTCTACACACATATTGAGCACTTCTGAAAAAAAATATTGGTTTCGAGTTAATATTAACAATATAATAAAAACAGGCTTCTTCAGTATTTGACAAACTATGGATACCAACGAAGAGGTGCCTGTGTATGAATTTTTCTGTGGCGGGAGGTGCGCAATCTCCAACCACTCCTCTCCTGACTCAACATTGTTAAATACCAGTGGCAAGTGAAGTGTCTGTATAGGACGACGGGAAACAAATGTCAAGATAAGTGGAGAGTAGATACAACGCCTAGAATTCCCAAATAGTCACCCATCTGGTACTAACCAGGCTCAACATTGCTTAACTTCGGTGATCTGATGAAAACCGATGTGTCAATGCGATTTTGCCGTATATATATATATATTAAAAATATACTTTAACTTAATATATACACACTCATACATAGAGAGAGAGATGCAGAGTGAAATATATGATTGATGATGGACACGCACACATATAAAATATTACACACAAAATCAGTAAAATATATTTTAAAAGATTTGATTTTGATAAACATTTATTCTAGGATGCTAATTCTGTGGCCCACCTGGAATATAAATTGTGAAGCTTCTATCTAAAAACAGAGAAAGTAATATGCTATGAGTTTAATGAAAAAACACACACACATAATCCTCATTTAATCCCGAGCAACGTCGGGTGTTAGTAAAACATAATCCTGAAGTTATGCCATCGATTTTACAAAGAGACTGCATATTTTTCATTAATAGAATGAATCTAGAGATTCTCTTGAGATAAGAAAAAAAACATATATATTGGGTAGGATGAGTGGATTTTCCTGAAGAGATCATGACACGTATACGAAGCTGGAACAAACAAATGACTTTGCAAATAAAAAAACGAAATGATCAAATACTCTGCATCTCTTTTCCCTTCGTATCATCACGAGCAAACTAATTTTATAGAAGATTGTGGTTTTATTTTTTCTTCTTTTTTTTAATATACGTCCAAGTTTATATTATAAGGCTATAATAAAATGATGACCTGCGACTCAACTCACAAGGTAGAGACGTGATCACTTCCATAAATGCAATAAATAGAAGTTACTGTGCGATATTACTGAATTGATAAAAGTATTACAATTCATTCTCTTTCATCAGCTTCATTATAGTCTTACGTCCAAATCATATTGGAAAATTAGTTCTCGTTGGACGATTAATGCTGTAGGATAACCTGGGGTGAAGTGAGCCACCCGGAGTGGTTTTGATGATTATATTATGCATAGTTTAGACAATTATCTGATCATCCCATTCCCAAACAAAACTCTGCCAATGTAGAATATTCCAGGTTTGACGGTGTTCGAAAATTGTATAAGTTTGTTCTATATTTCGTTTTATCTGCACTATTCGGACTACTGCTCTCATCTGAAGTTTTGTTTTCACAACATTCCGATCGATGTAACCTCCGACCTTCTTCAGGCTTTTCTTGGGGAATCTGCATAAAATTTCCATAAGAACCTTTTATTTAATCCACGGGGGCAACCTGCTCTCCTTCCATCAGACATGACCGAGTAAAGTCTTAAGTATGTTATACCCGAGACATAAGAATTAAAGGCTGATTTATAGCAGACATCCTAACCGAGTTCTACAGTGAGGTTTTTGTCTAAATTGCATTTAATTTTCTGTGTGTTTATTGGTACAGTTAAGGAAACAGAGTACCGATGTTAGAGAAAATAAGCTATTAGAGTAAAAAACCCTTTCAGCATTTCGGGACCTCTTTTTCACCAATTCAAGTGATATATTTATCTTTGTCAGCTCATTCCACTTTTCTAAGAAACTACTGAGCCGATATGGCTGAAACTTGTATCGACCTTTAATGTGCAACGAACAAAGTATGGACTATGGATTTGATGGACAGTTAGGAATTAACAAGGATTAATAGGAATTAGTAGTTATTGCAAAAATGAGTACAATTTTAACCATATTCAACTATCAATTTGGGATAAAGCATTCTTTTTAAGTCAAGCTATAACTTTTGTCTGTTTTAGTGGGCTAAAAAGTCTTAATATATATATATATATATATATATATATTACTATTTCATTTAATCACATAAATTTATATAAGATATCATTTTATGTGTAAATTTTCAGTATTTACTTCAATACATAAGTAGAGCTAGGTAGTAAGTTATGAAAATATATATGGTAATCAAGCTAGACAGAATATTCCGTGTTTCATCTTCGTGAGAATTCGTCAGGCTTATGAGAAGATTTGTGGTTATTGCGCATTTTTATATAAGCACATGGTATTGAATTTGCTAGTAAGCCGATCAGCTTTTTAGTTGTAACCAGCCAATGGTCGGGCACTTACAGGACAAAGGTACAGTTAACCTCAGGTTTACCCCTTTCCTTTTGTGTGTTTTACAGGAAAAGGTTAGTTATATCCTTTTGTGTATAGAAATCAGACTTGCTTTCAACCTAGGTGTAGTTAGATATGTTATTTTATGTATAGGTTTATATTTCGGATATTACGTTAGTTTTATTTATAAAATTATTTATCATATGAGTATATGTTTATTTTATTTATTTATTTATTTAAAAATGTTTTTCTATTGTTATTACTATTATTTAAAAGTAAAAACTTTAAAGAACCCCAATATCTGTTAAACTGTAGGAGAGAAATAGCGAACAACTGTGTGCACAGGATAAACTTTACTATAGGATTGCAATATATAAACAATTTTAAATTAATAAAAAATAGAGAAAAATAATAAATAAAATAAACATATATAAGAAACTGATTGGCCAACTAGCAAATTCAATAACATGCACAATAACCACAAATCTTCTCATAAGCCTGACGAATTTTCACGAGGATGAAACGAGGAATATTCTGGGTAGCTTAATTGCCACATATTTTCATAATTTACTATATATATGTTTATGAAGTAATCAATTGCCAAATTTGATGCTAGAAAAATATTATTTAAGAAATATAATTAATCTATACAAAATATCGGCAAAAAATTATTTTTGTGCAGTAATTAAATTTGTATTTCGAATATCAGAAACCACTGATCTAAAATTTTCAACATTTGGGCCAGCCTTGTCTGCTGCTAAACCATCTAACATTTTAATCTCATTTGAACAATAAGTCCATAGCATTGTACATCTCATTGTATGACATCACTAATTTTGTACATTCGCTGCATGCCTAGAACGAATGCCAGGTACCATTTTTATTTGCAAGAGAATGTCTTTGTGAATAAAGCAATGATTCTTCTAAAATGTATTTTATTGTATCTTTTCGCTTTTGTTTAACATTTCTTTTACACATATTCGTGGCTTCATTTTCTCATTTTTCAATTCCGTTGCCAAAGAAAAACGTGACTCTACCAAATTGGATTGATCTGATGTAAATGAACTTAAAGATCAACTTAAAAAAAAATCAGGATGCAGCAGATGTAGCAATTACAGACCGCAGCAGCAGCTGGCGCTTTGCAATTTTGAATCTGTGTTTGGTTTTTAAATTTGCTACTGATTGATGCAACTACTTCTGGTTTGCCCAATCAGAGGCTATCTCTCAAGCAATTAAATACGTGATAGAAGTTCACAAAAAATAATTATTGCTTTTTTTTCTGATCAGGAAACCAAAGAGAGTTGACCCTTTAAACAGCACTTCTTCCAATCCCAATCTTCTCTTATAGAGTGTAACCAAACTATGGCTACTTTATCCACACACACAAGGACTAGCTATAACACATACAGGCAAATGCATACCTACATTGCCCGAACTTCATCACATGTGCATTGTACACATTCTTCAAAAATGAACACATTTTCCCTACTAATGAGACATTCATTTAAAACTTCATGAAGTTCCTAACATTTTATACTCATGGACTTACGTTATCAATAACACTCTTTTATCTAATTGCACATTAGTGAAAATTATTCAATAAAGTTGTTTCAATTTTTAGAATGTTGTCTTCTTATTCTACAAGTTCAACAGATCTAATGATGATCAAGGTTGGGTAGTCATTATTACCTACTTAAATTATTTTAAAGGAAATTATTACTTCAAAACCATTTACTTCGATTACCCGTCATTTAAGACAGGTCTCCATCACCCGCCATTTAAGACAGGTCTCAACTAACAAACTAATCCCTGTCCCATCACTGAAATGCTGCATCCCTATTTTACAAGTATTTTAATGTAATGTGTTCCGACAAACTTAAAGCACTTTTACCCCTGCTTTGGATATAAATACCCCCGACAAATCCATTTAGCAACAAAATCTCCCCTCTACACTGTAGAGGTCCATAGATACAAGAAAGTCTTCTATTTTAATAGGTTCTTCCCTCAGATAGCAAGACTTCAGAATTCCTTCTGTTTCATGCTTCCCTGACTGTATTGACACAAAAGTTCCAGTGTAATGTGAAGACATCTCGCTAACTCCCTACATAGTGTCCCAGTTAAGGGTCTACTATCTGGGACCAAATTATGTCCAAGTGGCACTGTGCTTTGTTTGGGTCGAAAAAACAATAAGTAAAACAAAAAACATTTGTAAGTTTTGTTGGTTCTTATCTAGAATTCCTCCTATATAAGAAATTTTTTTTTAAAGTGTATGGAAAATGTGTGTGTGACAATACCAAAGTATAGGCACGGCTAAAACGGAAGGAAGGAGTAAGTAGTTTTTGATGAAGTCTCTCTTTAAAAATCTATAAAAAATCAAATAATTATTCAATCAATATGAAATTTTCACCGATTATTAAGTGAAGAATGAACTTTATAATGGTATACGTTTTTTTTGCATAATCGATTTTTATATAGATATTGTTTTGCTTACAACTCCCTCCCCACTTCTTTATTTGTGGTTATAGATATGCTTAAAATAATCAGCCGAAACTGAAAATATATTGTATTGTGGGGAGGATGAGGATTGTAGATTAAAAAAAATAGAATAACTGCACACATATCACATTTTAAGGTAAAAAATCCAAATTTTGAACGTGTTTAATTTTTCGTCCTTTGTGTTTTGAAGTGTGAAATTCGTTTAACATGTTAATTATTCTTTCAGATTAACCAAATTATATATATATATATATATATATATATATATATTATCTTTACGAAAAAAACTCAAGGAAATTTACATAACTAAATGAAGTTCATTTAGTTATGTAAAGGCTACCATAGTTTCTTCCAAACTATCATTAAATTCTGGATTTTTTAATTTTGCTATGTAAAATTTATAGAGTGAGATAAAAGATGGAATTATTTGAAATTCAGGTATTTATGTTATATTTTTGCATATTCTTATAGCAAATAATCCTAAATTTTATTTAGACAAAAAAAAAAAAAAAGATTGATTTCAAAACCTTAAAAAAATAAAAAAATAAAAATAATATTCAAATGTGTTATCCATTGAGACAAAAAATGGCGGTGAATGGTATCTTTTTGGGAAATTTAAAATTTTAAATTCTATTAAAAGTAGAAAAACTTCTATATTATTTTGCTTTTCATATGATAAAATTCAGGCTTTTATCTTTCTGGAAAAAAAAAGTTGCTCAAGAATAATGGATTTTGATTGACTTTAATTCGTCTAAAAGGAAAAACAATTTGGTTTTCCTTCCATGTTTTGGCCGTGCCAACCAAAGTATCATATTTCAAAGATCATATAAATTGATTGAATAGTTTTATTTTTTAAATAAGAAAATCAATTTTTATGAGTAACAGAGGACCTGTCTCATGTTGCCATTTCAAAAACAATCTCAAAAAACAATAGGAGATAATAAAATATAATTCGAATTTGCCAGATTTGTTGTAATGCCTACGGATTCTCATTAATCACTTAAAAATTATTTTATTTATAAAAATTAAAATATTTGACCATGTTATATTTTTGGAATATGATTTTTTTGTTTTGTCAGGAGTATGTACACCATATAGATTTTTCTTTATTTTTGTTATTTTTTTTTTTAATATAGGGATCATTTTGGACAAGAACTGTTGTGATATTTTCAAAAGTTGTGTCACATGGGCTTAACTGATTTCATAAAAAAAGCATTGTAATCTTTCTTTAAGAGTTATTAATCTCAGGCTTAAATAAAAAAAATACTAATTTAACTAGACCCCCCCCCCCTCTTAGTGAACCGGTAAACCTATATTTTTGCTTTGCCTACTGATTTGTACATTATTTACATAAAAAAAAAATATTTAAAAACTTTTAAGCAATTTAATTTACTGCAAGTAAAAGAACCCGGTTATGTGCTTTTATTTTTTGTCAAGGCTGAACCTGGTTATGTGCTTACTTCCTGTCAAGGCTGAACCCGGTTATGTGCTTACTTCCTGTCATGACAAGGGAATCACAATTTATCAAGGCCCGAAGGCCACTCAAGCATAAGAGCTAATGAATGTACGGTGATCACCCGGACAACAGCATGGTAATTGTTAGTGTTGAAAAATTGGTATAATATGATTATTTAAGGGGACAGCTCAACAAGAACTTGTTTATATCAGACTTGAAGACAAACATAATAATTACAGCATATTTTACTCAATTACCATTAACTGCAAATTAAATTATTTAAAAATTTTAAAAATAATTTAATTTTTACATGGAAATAGATCATAAATGAGTAAGTAAAGTAAAATTGTTTGACTAATTTCTAAATTGCATTTTCTTTAAAATAATTTATGTCGGTAATAATAGTGAGCTAAAAACAAAATAGGCCAAACAAATTTTATACATTTTACTGCACTAAAAGATATATTGAACAATGAACACGGAAACTGAAACGAGACTAATAACACAGAACAAGACATTTACTTTAATAAATGCTTAGGATGGAATCGCATTCCTTTTTGATTTCTTTAAAAGATCAATCCTTTTAGATATGTTCTCAACCAAAGTGGAACACTGCGAAGAGGAGATGCTATTCCATTCGCTTTGCACAGCTTCCAGAGTTTCGAAAAAGTTCTTCCAGCCAATACACGAGATATTATTGACCAAATATTCTAAATTGGGTTTAAATCGGAGCTTTGACCTAGCCAAAATATCACAATTATGAAATTATGAGAAAACCATTTTCTTGTGACTTTAGCAGTGTGTGCAGAGGCATCCTCATGTTGAAAAATAATGTTCTGAGATATTCTCATCTTCTGGATACTTGGTAACAGTCCTGTTTCTAATATTCGAATGTATTCCTTTGCATTAATTGACTTCTCACATCTAATAAGTTCCCCAACTCCTGCTGCAGTAAAAGTTCCATATACTATTATCCCTGCATTCCCGTGTTTAACTGTCGTTTTTATGCAACTTGGTGAAAATCTTTTTCCAGTTCTTCGATGGGAGTATCGGGAGCATTACTAACAAGACAAAATCTTGATTCATCTAACCAGAAAACATTCCTGAACCAGTCTGTATCTTTCTTGCCATAACACAAGAAAAAACTTTTTCTTCTTAGATAAAAATGGCTTCTTTGCACACCTTTTAGAAGAAAATCTCATTTCTTTCTTGCGTCTAGATATTGTATATCTAGAAAGAATATTTCCAGCCCCTGTTTTGAATTCTGCTATGGTCAACATAAGTTTTCTTTCAATCCTTCAAAACAGTTAATTTAAGCCTATGGTCGTCCTTCAAAGTTGATGCTCTAGGGCGACCAGACCCAGATTTCCCTTTTACCAAGCGTTCGACTTCGAACCTTCGACCAATTCGCTTCACTACAGAAAGAGATGTTTTGCCCTTTTCTTTTCTTAAATTATCAAAAATCTGCTTGTAAATCATTTTCGACTGCAATTCGGTTTTTTATATCTTCGCCAAGATGCGGTCTTACTATTTTTAAGATTAATTTTTCCACTTATTATATGCTATAATAATAATGATCTGCAAAATATAAATTTTCAGTTAAAATTCATAAAAAAAAAATATTGACAAATCCATTTCTTCCTTCTTTCACGCTTGGCTCATTTTTTTTTTTTTTTTTTTTTTTTTTGCTCATGAGTGTAGGTGAACACACTGTATCCGCATATATACAAAAAAATTTAAATAAAATGTTAACTAAATATTTCCAATATTAAAAAGAATTTAAAAATAATAAAATTTGAACTAAATACTATCAGTATCAACAGGAATTTTAAAAAGCGACGCTTATGCAGAGAAAGTACCGTGCTATTTTTTTTATTTATAGTATTTCCTAATTAAATTAAAGTTTTACTGTACCCTTTATTTATTAAATTGTTAGGTGAAAGTACAGAATAATTACAATACATCCGTCCCCATATCAAGAATCGGCTTCTAAATAATAACGTTATTATTTTAGTAGGGTACATTCTTTCCATTAGTACTAAAGAGCAACTAATTTTAAACGAAAGTTCCTCTTATGATTCTTCTTTTTTTTTTTTTGGTACTCATGCAGAGAGTGATCCATGCTGAAATAATAACATTATTTAAAAAGCCATTCTTAACATGGAGAGGGGAGGGTGTTTTGTACCTATTCTGTACTTTAACCTTACAATTAAATAAAAAAAACATAAAACTTTAATTAAACATGGAAATACGATTTAAAAAATAGCGCAGATCACTCTCTGCATTAGCACCCTTTTTTCCACTAGTGGAGTACAGGAGGATAAAAAAAAATGTAAGTCGTTTTGGTTTACCGAGAACGAATATCTCTAAGAAAGAAAGCTCCAATATACGGCATAGTAGAACAAGACAGACAGATAATGTTCAAGGGATGAGATTGTTTTAAATGTTTATTCACATCACTTCATTTATTCAAGTTTAAATCGATCAAGTACACAGATTGAGTTAGTTCATTTGTAGATTGGAATATTTCACAATAAAAAGGGGTACTTATGTATTTTTGGTACCGGGCTTAAATAACATTATTTCGAAAGCCATTAACATGGAGAGGGGAGAGCGTTTTGTAACTATTCTGTGCTTCCACCGCACAATTTAATTTAAGAAAAAAAAGGTAATTTAGCAGAGAAGCCAACAAACTACTATACGAATATGATATGATATATATATATATACACACACACAAGAAATAATTGTTACTGTAACTAATAAAATTAAATTTTATACCTACCTTGTTTATACCTCATTTGCTTTGGTTTTCAAGTAGTTTTTATTGCTCTTTATTTAATATCAGGAATTCAGTTTTTTCGAGCGGATTTGAAAAAAAAAAATGTGGCATCTTCTTTAGTAAAAGCAAGCCTCGTTTTGAATTTTTTTGGTATTTTTTACGAGAGTACCCAGCAGTGGCGGCTCGTGCCTAAGATTAGTGGGGGTGCTGCTTCAAAAATTTTACGTATTTTTTTAATATCGTGTAAAGGAATTCGAATATATAAATAAATATTTAATCAAATAATAAACAAACATTCAAATAAATATTCAAATATATAACAAAGACAAATGATCAATCAGAAATGGATAATACGCAAAAACTTTTTTATTAAAAAGATTTTTTAAATTATGTACACTTTACAGAATAAAAATAATATATATATTTATTCCTTTTCAGATTAAATAAAAGTTTGCGGGTTTTTTTTTTTTCTTTTGCAAACAAACGAAAAACATTTTTTAAAATAACTTATTTTTTATAAAAACAAAAAAGAAAAACTTTGAAATTTATCTGCCTCCCTACGAGGGTTAATTTAGGAGTTTACTATTTGAAAATAGCGTTTTATTTAATAACAGTTTTATTTACAAAATTTATTTTTAAAGATGTATTTATAACAAAACGTATTTGTAAATAAAATGCAAAATAAAAAAGGTTACATTTGTATATAGTGAGCAAACAAACAAAAATATTTAAAGATACAAAATTTTATTTACAAATCTTTTAACAACTTGCTTTTTATATAAAAAGAACAAATTTGGCTATTTACTGACCTTCCCATGCCGGTAAAAATCGACAGAAAGTGGATAGTTATTATAAGAAAATAGGATGTCATATATAAGCATTATAAAACATCGAATTTTAATGTAGCTTTCTTCCCCAAAAAACAAAAAATTAAAATTGTCTCAGTCCAGAAGGATTTCTAATTACTTTTTTTAATGCGTATTATCTGACCCATCTACTAACAAATTCGGGTTTGTATTACTGTACACATAGATTCGAAAAAGTTATCAAAAAACAAATAAATGTTATCAAAGGCAAGATAAATTACTTTTCTACCAAACTGGATATAATTTTCGTGTTTTTATTCAATTTAACATGTTTATTCAGCTCGAAAAGCATACAGTGTTTACCGATGTATTGGAAAATTCAAAATGGCGGCCGACTCTCTTTAACACGGTAAGTTCGGGAAAAGGTGTTATAAATAATAAACTAGACAAAATACTATTAAAAAAACACCGAATATATGTCAAGTTATGTTACGGTAACATATATTGAGCAAATTTCTAACAGTATTTTGTCTAGTTTATTATTTATTACATCTTTTTCCGAACTTACCGTGTTAAAGAGAGAGTCGGCCGCCATTTTAAATTTTCCAATACATCGGTAAACACTGTATGCTTTTCGAGCTGAATAAACATGTTAAATTGAATAAAAACACGAAAATTATATCCAGTTTGGTAGAAAAGTAATTTATCTTGCTTTTGATAACATTTATTTGTTATATATTTGTTTTTTGACAACTTTTTCGAATCTATGTGTACAGTAATACAAACCCACAAATTCAATGTAAAGTTTAAAAATGCATAATTATTTTAAAAAAAAACTGTTTTTTTTTTACTTACAAACACATTTTAATTAAAAAATCTAGTGTAAAAAATCCATTTTTCAAAGTGTAAAACTTCTAACATTGTCCTTGTCGGAGGCAAATAAATGCTAATTTTTTATATCTAAAACATACACGCTAAAAAGATTTCTAACTAAAATATATTTTCAACATAAACTGTTTCTTCGCTTTTTTTGCTTCTAGGAAAAAATGTAAACAGTTGTTTTTGTAAAGTTTAGTTGTTGCAAAATAAATAGCATTTAAAACTACTTTAAAGAAACAAACAAAAAGGCAGGTAGATGGAAAAGTAACTTTATTTTTATGGTAAAATTTATTTATTGTATATTTGGTTTTTACTCTTGGCCGCGTGTTAGCTTCACTGCTAAATTCCCGAATACTTTTAATAAATAAAAATAAACAGTTTCTGCATATTATATATTTCCGTCTGCTACCGACTTAAATCCCAACGCTAAAAGTGTGTGTATTTAAAAAAAATAGCACAATATTTTATGTTTATGTATTAACACGTTATGTGCAGATTTTAATAATTTTAAAAAATATAAGTAAACCTTTTTTTTTTTCAATGACAATGTTATCATATTTATACAGGCGCACACTCTAAGCACACAACGAATTTCACGACACAGAACTGCGCCAAGCGACAGTTCTTCAAGCAGCTTTCCTCGGCTGCCTAAAGCGTCTAATCCGCGCATGCGTACAAGAGAATTTCATTAAGAAAGTGTAACTGTGAATTTAACAGCTCCAAGCACGTTTTATTTTTGTTATTATATGAATTTGGAGATACCGACATTAAAGTTAATGATTTTATAATGTACACATAGAAAAAAATAAAATAATAATAATAAACAAACGTATTATTTTTAATTTTATCATTAATATTGTGTAGAAATAAATTGGGGGTGCTGCAGTCCCACAGTTCCATGCACGAGCCGCCACTGGTACCCAGCGTACTATAAACACTCCAACCTCCCCATCTTAAGAACGGCTTTGAAGGTTGGGGTGTTTATTCTGAAAGCCTTTCTTACCATGAGAGGTTAGGGGTGTTTAATCTGAATGCCGTTCTTAACATGGGGAGTTTGGAGGTTTTATTTCTAAAGCTGTTCTTAATATGGAGAGGTTGGGTGTTTATACTACGCTGAGTACTCTTGTAAAAAAAGAAAAAAAGAAAAAAAATTCAAAACACCTGTAAACCTTGAAATCAAAACGAGGCTTGCTTTCCAAGGAAGTTGCCGCCATTTTTTTTTTTTTTTTTTTCAAATCCGCTCGAAAAACAAATATTTTAGATTAAATAAATCTAAATAAAAATTACTTGAAAACCAAAACAAATGGCCAGGTAGGTATAAAATTAATTTTTATTGGCTACGGTAACATTGATTTCTTGTGTGTATATATATATATATATATATATATATATATATATATATATATATTTGTAGTCGTTTATTGGCTTCTCTGCTAAATATTCAAAATAAGATATTGTGAAACTTGTACTTAACCTGAAAAAAAAAAAAAGGTACTCATGCACTTATTGATCTGTGCTGAAATAATACCGCTATTATTTAAAAAGTCATTCTTAATATGGGGAGGGGAGGGTGTTTTGTACCTATTCTGTACTTTAACCTTACAATTGAATAAAAAAAAAACATATCAAAGCTTTAATTAAACGTGGAAATACGATTTTAAAAATAGCGCGGAACTCTCCGCATTAGCACCAAACTTGGAAATACAATTTAAAAAATAGCGCGGATCACTAAGTGCATTAGCACCGAAAAATAAAAAAAAAACTATTTAAAAATCGCACGGTACCAAAAATACATAAGCACAAAAAAAGAAAAAAAAAACAGAAGTTGAAAAAACAAGCAAACGTTTGAATTACGGCAAACTGCTGAACTTAAACTGAAATTAAAAATATGAATAAAAAAAATCAAAAAGAACTTACATTCTTCTTCAGCAAGTTCATTAATGTGGGGGGGGGAATTAAGATTGGTAAATTTTTTCTTTGACTCAACATTCAACGTTAAATTGGCAGGTAAAACGACTATCACATTTAAATTTGGAGCAGACAAGTAGTTCTCTGGATATTAAGACCCTTATTATCCACGGCCGCCTCTACCCCCCCCCCTCTCCACACACAAAACTGTTTCTCTTTCAGATCTTAGTGTATTATAAAACAAACCCTCACTTTTTTTTATGAAGAAATTAAAGTGAAAAAATATTTGTCTATGTCTTTCAGTTTCATTACATGCAGGTACATTAGTACTTGTTCAACAGGGAAAAAGATGGCCGCCAGTGAAAACATTAAGGATTACATTGAATAATAAATGTTTTAATATCTGGAAAACTACTTTTCTGTCCCAAATTTAACTGTTAAATTCGTTTTCAGCATACCCGAAAACCTTCAGAAGTCGACATTGTGAAGATGAGTGTTGAATTACAGTTAAAATAAAAATTGACTTTAAGAAAAATGTGATTTGGCTTACCGAGGATGAATATCTCTAGAAAATAAAACTCTCATAGATAATCTTTTAAGGATGAGTTCGTTGGTATTTTTTTTCTAGTCGCATCACTCCATTTTGCATAGTTGAAGATGATCAATTACAAGGATTGGCTATAACAGTTCATTTTAATAATAATCAGGCAGAATGATGGAAAAAATATAATCTTCGTTTAGATTATGGCCATTATTAAACCATGTGATGTCAGCCATCTTTGAATTAACAGGTCTTTTAAGAGTTTCATTAAAGGGAGATAATCCTGAAAGCTATCATAACGTGTGGAACATAAGTCATATTTTTTGTCTGCTTCGTTCTAACACTTTGATTGCTATATTGTTAATGTTTCTATTACCGTTATTTCTCATTAAATTTGTTTTATGTTTCTTCTTTTAACATTTTGATTCATGCTGGAATTTTTTGGCAATTTTTTTTCGTTGGTTATGGCAGCTAAAAAGCAAATACAAAAGAATGGTGACGACTTCTCAAATACAAAATGAGAAGTCAGAATAGACGATCCCTCCAGCCATCAAGATCAATGTGGAGGAATTCTTAGCCAAAGCAAAAGACTGTTTGGATTATGTCGAAGAATGGAATCACTTTGGACATAAAAGAAGAATTTTTCTAAAAGAAAAAAAAACACAAAAAAAACAATTTGTTTGTAATAGACAGGAAAATGAAAAATTAATCAGATCTTTAACCAATACAAAAAGATACAATACGTAGAGTACCCTTTTAAAAATGGAGAAAAATGCATCGCTTTGTCCAAAAAAGAAATAATTGCTGAAGAATCTTTTCTCAAAATGGAATATTTAGGAAGAAGAAAGACAACCGTGTACACTTTTGAAGTACCATGAGTGATCTTAGGAGAACATCTAACTGCATTTTTGCTCAAATTTGAGGACATAACAGCTGTTAATGAAGATAAATACATTAAGATATGGACTTTTGAAATTCTTCTAAACAAGGAAGCATTCCTCAAAATTCCGTACTATTTAGAAGTTGGGGAGCAGAAAATGTCAATTGTTGTAGCAGGAAGATGACCAGCATGCTGGATTTGTGGTGAAGTGAGGCATCTCATCCTCATATACTTCACCAGATTAACTCCAGCCGCACATAACCCAAAAAAACAGGATGCTAGAGCACTTAGAATCCAAGAATTGTGGTGCTCATTAGAAATAAGCAAGGGTCTTCAACTAACCCCTCTAAAAAAATACTGCAACCATCCATATTACACTGGATGAATTTGAGAAAAAAACGGAACACTATCAACGAGTCTCCCCCTACCACCACCACCACTACCACAAAAACTGAATGGATTTTAGTTCAAGCGAAAATGTCCTCTCCTCTAAATTTTCTGCAAAATCTTTATTGAAAGAGGAAAAGCTAGAAATTAGAACTAGCAAATATCTGGGGACAATAAATTTAACACTTCCAACCCTGCATGGCTGACATATTGGCCCTAGAAATATAGCTAAAAAGACGACACAGCCGATATTGCGGCCTTTTAATAATACGTTATCAAATAATTTTGCTAATCACCTATTGTCCTTTTGGATAATTATTGCTTAATTGGGTCAAAAGGATTAAAGAACTAGAGGAAACTCAGGATAATGTATGAAAAACGGAAAAGAAAAGAAAGGAAAAAAAACATAATTTCCAAATTCTTTGTTTCAGCATGCTAAATCAGAAAAAAACCCTCACCCTTGCAAAAAGAACGATGCTTCCTAGCAAAAATAGAACTTCCACCTCTAAAATCTTCACTAAGAGAGAAACAGTTGATATCACTTGAGACTCTATTAAAATCAATAACCCTGTTTTCAGTACCCCATCCTCCAAAATACCTCACCCATCCTTTCCCAATAAGGACTGACATGCCGCCCCCTCCACCACTCTTTCCATTCACTACCAACAGAAAAAAAAAAGACAGAGGAACCCCTCGGTTGAAAGAGAGGCGACCACTGAGAAACAACTTTTATTTTACACAGGGAGAGACATGTGTAAAACAACTCCCAAACAAGCGATTATAATGAAATCCCATAATAAAATTAAAATGGTTAAAACAAATTACATCACAAATCCCAAGAATTTTAAAGATGCAAAAAGACTATTTAACCAGTGTCAGGCCTTCAGAGGAGGCGAATAGTGTCTAGACAATGATGGAGGAGGCGAACAGTGCATTTGATGCTTTCCCTCTTCTGGCTTTCTCTAATGATGCTGAATTGTATGAATTAAAAAATTATGTATTGGTCAGGTCTTAATAAAGATACGTCCACCTCTCACATTACCTTAGACATCAGTGGACTGTCTCTAGATGAGTTCATAACTATTCAGATTACCCATGGTTCTTTGAGGACAGCTGTGTTTTTTTTGTTTTTTTAAATTTTTTTTTATTACATTTTCACCCCAAACAAGGCACATTGCCACTTTGGTGTAGGGGGCTACTATCAGAGGCAACAACTACTGGGGTACTATGTAGGGATTTGGGCAGCAAGATGTCGGTTCACGTTGTACTTGAACTTCTGCACGTCAGTACAGCTGGAGAAGCAGGGACCTGGAATGGAATTCCAAAGTCTAGCGGTTCTGGAGAAGAAACTACTGGAGTAAAAAGATCTTTTACATCTAGGGATCTCTACAGCATGGGGGTGTGATTTAGCAGGCTGTCGGGTTTGTCGAGGGTGTTCTCATCGTGGGGACACAAGTGTTTGCAGTTCGTCAGAGCATTCACCATTAAAATACTTGTAGAACAGGCAGAGGGATGCAACATTTCGTCGATGGGACAGAGGCTGAAGCTTAGATGCCAGTTCAGGGCCTATCAGATTTGCGACTCTCTTTTGAACCTTGTCAAGGAGCTAGAGACTAGTAGCAGATGCACCAGCCCAAATATGACAGTAATACTCCATACATGGGCGAATGGTGGCCTTATAGAGGTACAGAATACTTTCGGGTGTTAGTAGTTTTCTAGCACGGTAGAGAGAGCCCACCTTCCTTGCAGCGGCCCTGGCAATGCCTTCAATGTAATTGTTCCAACTCATGTTTCCTGTGAACGTTAGGCCAAGGAGTTTGAAAGATGTGCTCTCAGATAAAGAGTCGTTGGCCATTGCTATAGGTGGTAGAGAAGGTTTCTTGTAATTATTGAATGAAACTAGTTTAGTTTTGGCGGCATTGAACATGACCATCCATTTTTGTCCCCATTCCACTACAGATTGGAGGTCATCCTTTAGTGTTTCTGCCATTTCTTTAGATATGTGTTCATTTGTTTTCCTGTCGTGCCTGTTATAGAGTGTGGTGTCATCAGCATATATACTCATCTCAGAGGCAATTTTGTCGGGGAGGTCATTTATGAATATCAGGAACAGTAGAGGTCCATCTTAAAGATGTATATGTTCGTTCCAAGTACTCAACCCTAAGTTACCTCAATGTTTCTCAGATTATCTAATCTAAATGTTTCAGGGTTGAAGGATGACTCTCTAAAAATATGAGTTGCAAGCGACCTTCAACATATCGTGCATATATGCTGTTTACAGGAAATCCACTTTATTCCAAGTGATTATCACAGCGTGCTCCTTAGAAACTTTCACCTTAGAAACTTTCAGCTCTATTCAGCACATTTGAATGCCCACACAAGAGGCGGGGGGGGGGGGGCTGGCTAGTTAAGCATATTCTAAATGTATCATGTTGTCTCCCAATATTTGCATATCCAGCAGGCAGGCAGTGTGTTCTAGATATTAACATTAACAATGTACTATTTTGTATTTATTGGGGTTTATGCACTCAATAACTGTGTTAAGCTGTTTTTTTTTTGTTTTTTTTTTTGGCAGATTGAGACCTCCATGAACTCATCTCACTTGATAATTTTAGCGGGAGACTGGAACATGGTCCTGAATTTCAATTTAGATTGTTGGAAAACTGAAGTGGAGATGTAAAACCATTTTGAGATTTTGTCGATAGGTTTGATCTTGTCAATAAGTTCTTAAGTGAAAAACCCTTGGACTTGAACAGGTGGACGTAACTCTGGTTTGATCAGTTCATAATCAGAAGAGTCGACATAGAGATTCTAGATTGTTCAAGTTTTCATAATATGATTTAATTAGACCCCAGACTTGTCCAAGTTCGGGTAAACTTAAATAGTGTTAAACCTAGGTTGGCTACTGAAAGTTCAACACGTCATTGTTTGACTTGAAGTGCTTCTGAGCACAGCTTTTACTAATTATACATAGAAAACTGACGAGAACTTTAATTGGAAATAAATGGAGGGGACATTTGAAAAAAGTAATTAGGTCATTCATTGCTGATTATAGCTGCTGATTCAACTTCAATTCTAGGGCAGTGAAAGTAATACTAGAATCTAGAATAGATTGGATGGCGGAGGAGGGGGATAACAGTAGTTTTACTATAGTTAAAGCTAAACTGGACTCCTTGGATAACAGGGAGGGTCAGAGAATTTTAATTAAGGCTAGGTTAAAAAGAGTGCCAAATGAGGCAACAAACATGACTGTTTTACTGTGTGCAGAGAAGCGTCAATGGTCTACTGATCGGCACATCACTAGCGCCACATTGCCAGACGGCTGTACTATAGCCATAAGTTGACTTTTCTTATCTTGAGGAAACTGAAGTGGCCGGGTGCAAAGGTTGCATAAAAGAGGAAGAATTCCTGGAGGCCCTGAAACAGATTGAGTTCAACAGAATTTGTGAAATGGTTGGTCAATCCTACAAATTATATTTGAGGCTGTTGCCCATTTTTATTTCTTTGCTGGCCGTATTGTACAACACCTTGTTTAGGAATGGATTCATACCTCAGTATTTTATCAAAGGGGGATCATTAAATTGCTGTACAAACATAAAAATGGTGACGATAGTATCGGTAACTTCCAGTCCTTAACGATGTTAAATACAGAATTAAGGAATTTGACCAAGATCCTAGCAAATTGTTTACAACTTGTCTTGCATCGACTTATGAGTCCCGAACAGACTTGTTTTGTTAAGGGCCAAGTGATCCAGGATAAGTTGCACATGATATGCTTGATCATAGAAAAAGTCAACACTGAAGCCATGTTGATCAATTTAGATCAGTCCAAAGATTTTAATAGGGGCGATCATCGTTACCTAGAGCTGTTCTTTCTTCGGCTGGATTTGGTCCTCAGTTTTGCTCCTTGATTTGTCTCTTGTATGCAAAACCCAGTGCAATGGCAAAAGTGAATGGTATGAGAGTGAAACCTTTCAATTTGTTCAGATCTATTCGTTAGGGTTGTATGCTTTCACCGATGCTTTATGTGCTTGCGTTGGAATCTTTCTTCTGCAGGCTTAGGGTGAACCTGATCCTTCACGTTATTACATTGCGTGCTCTTTTCAAGTTCTTATGATGTGGAAAGCAATCGATGGTTAGCTCTATTACCTACATCCCTTTGAAAGCAATCTGGGTATATGCCAAGTGTTGAGATTTGTCGACGTACGTTTCACCTAAACTACTAGGCTAAATGTGTATACTTTCAGAGAGAAATGGTTAATTCTAAAAGCAAGACACCAAGAAAGCTTTCCCAGCTTTAAAAAGAGAGCACTCAGCTGAGTTGACAGTCCTTGAAGTTCCTTCTTGGGTGAAAGTCTCTGTGACACTCGTGTTGTTGTTCCATAAGGCACTGTATAAGATTATAGTGAGGGGATCTGTTTGAGATGATATAGGATTGAGAAACTCAGTTTTACAAATAGAGAGCATTACTAAATATGGCCTTGGGTGCCTGAAATGAGGTGCTTTGATAATTACAAAGCATCGCTCACCTGGCTGATAATAAGAAATACCCTCTGGGTCAATAAAAAGACTTTACACAGTATGTTTTGCCGAGACACCTAGTTGTGTCCGATGCAGAAACTGGAAGGAAGATATTGATCATACTTTCTTCTACTGCATAAGCATGTGTCCATTGTGTGAGTTAGTTGAAGGCTACATTATTTGCATGTTGAATAGACAGTTCTTTATCCTGGATCCGGTTTCGCACATGAATCAATTGGGCACTGACCAAGAAAAAGGAAGAATTCTATGTTTTTATTTGCTTACTAACTGCCATGAGAATGTGACAGAAGAAATTTTCCAAGAACAGATCTGGAGTAAGTGAAACTTTCTTTAGCAGACTTCAACGAAAGATGAGTAAAAGTTGCACGTTTAGTAAGTAAATGGAGCTAATCTTGAGTGGTATTTAAATGTACCTTAGGTAAAGAATATTGGTTAGCCGGAACAAACATTAACACTGTATCAACCTGGTTAGATTAGAATACGCTAGTTCAGTTTTTTTTTGTTCTCGTTATTTTTTTTCAACTTGACTAGTGTATGCATAACGTCATAAGGCTCTCTTTTATTTTCGTCCCTTCCAACCCTCGGTGTTTTTTCTCCTCTACCTAATTTTCTATTTGCTAGTCCCCATTCTCGACCCATATTAGGTGACAGATTCGCTGTTTTGTCAGATGTCGGTTCACTTTCAAGGAATTTGAATAAAGTTCGTTTTTAGGAGACCTACATATTCTTTTGACTGGCAAAACTGCTCATTTGCCACATAACAAACAACTGTAAAATTATCATTCGCTTTTATTATATAAAATTTTATCTCCCAACTTCCCACATCATGTATATATTTTTATTGCAGGTTTCCAGATGAATAATCTACTTGGTTATTCAAGGAGTGATCCTGGTATTCTAGTGAAAGAGACGTTAAGTTAAATTTATTTTAGATAGGCCAAGACTTCATTCCTCTTTTTTCGGACTTGTGCCACATTTAGTTTTATATTTAATACTTTTGTATTGAATATTCCGTTAATAAATGTTTACCACGTGGCAAATGATACTGGAATATTTGCTTGCCTTTTCTACAATTACAAAACTTATTTCTTTGAAATCTTGAAGACAATTTAATATTTTTTTCATACTTTTACACTCTGGATTAATGAGTTACAATCCCCCATGTGCTGGTAACACACACTAAGCCACTGCAGACATCCATAATGATATTGCTTTAGGCTACATTATGAAGTCAGCCATTTGTATCAAAATGCAGCCATGTTATCCATTGTTACTCTTCCATCGAAGATCCGGAGATCCCAGCCAAGTTTAAAGCAGCCTCTCTGATTGCCTTCAGTTCCCTACTTTAGGAAAATGATAAAAATATATAAAAGAAGAGAGATAAATTGTTATGCTGCAATTTGGAAGTTACAGCAAGAATTCTATCTTGGCAAAAACTGGTGTTAGGACTTGGCCTGCTGCCATATATTGGCAGATACATTAAAAGAGCATGGTTGAATAGTATAATAAGAGCGTAAAATAAATGCCTTTTGAGATTTATATCCGCAATAATTGGATGTGTCAACAAGTGGTAGCAGGAGAGATGGCAAGTTCCGTTGTTGAACGAGAGAAGCAATAAGGAAGAAACTAGACCTTTTTAGTCTGTTAAAAATGGGCAAAAGTTATAGCCTGTTGATTTAGAATGAACGCTTTATACCAAAATGATGGTTGAACATGGTAAAAGTTGTACTCATTTTTACATTAAATACATATAATAATACATTTTCATATATATATATACATATACTAATACCTATTGATCTCTAACTATGCATCGAACAGATACTATAATACTTAGTTCGCTGTACTTTATCATGACAAAAATCTATACAAAATTTCAGCCAGGTCGGCCCAGTAGTTTCTAAGAAATCTTCTAGAGTAAATGTGCTCTTCCCTGAGCTATAATACCAACACTAAGGTAACAAAACTTAAATATTCTTGCCATTCAAACATGCTTTCTGAATTCTCATGCATTTCCATTTTCTTGCCCTTTTTGCACACAAACTAGTTATCACTTCTCAATCTATCTCAACTTCACTGTACTTCTTGTGTGTCCCCTGTTTACGAGTATCACAAAAAATTGAGCTGCTTCCGACCCCAATTTCATAAATTGAGTAAGGGAATATTCTTCTTTCTGTGGGTTTTTCAACACTACAACCATTGCTTAACAGTTAAATATTCATGTGTGTTTACTATTAGATATTAGCTAGTATATATTTTGCCACCTAGGCCATATGTGCTGGATACGAAAGGGTCAGTAGAGATTTAAAAACAAATTGATGTTTCTATATCATGAGAAAAGCAAGTCGATATTTAACCTAATATGACGTCAATCATGACAAGAGAGAATAACAGGTGCAAAGTCTGGGTTTGAGCTTCAATGAGACAAGATGTATTAAAAATGATCAGGTGAGATGATAATTAAGCAATGTACATAAACATTAGTAACCCTCTCTCTTTCTTTCTTCTTTCTTGATAAATGCTTTCATATAGCCTTGTGCCAGACTAAAATACTGTAAGATGAACTCAGCTTACTTTGATAAATAAAAGCAGATAAATATAAAAATCAATATTTTTTACTTGGTTTTGATACTTCAAAAATGTCCATGAATTCCAACTCAGTTCTTAAGCATAAAAGACATTTATTGCTGTTTAAAAATGGACTCAACAATTTATGTCAAACACTATTGTTTCATGATTAAGAAAAAAAAAAATTGGTATTTTTTTACGACCTGCCCCAGCGTAGTAAAAACACCCCAACCATCACATGTTAAGAATGGCTTTCGGAATAAACACCCTCCCAACCTCCCCATGTTAAGAATGGCTTTCGAGGTTGGGGGTGTTTGTTCTGAAAGCCGTTCTTAACATGGGGAAGTTTGGATGTTTATAATATGCTGGGGCACGTTGTAAACATTTACCAAATTTTTTTGGACACGGTACGGGAGACTTCATATATGGACTACAAAATCAGCAGACTAGTTCGATTCCAACGAAGTCTCTATTTACTTGCCTCCTCACAAGGGCAGAGTTTGTTGAGTTTTTAATGTGAGAAACATTCAGCTCCCAAAAATTAGCCCTAGATTATTATTTGCATAAATCAAGATACACATAAAAATTCAGAAATAGCATTTTTGTTTTCCTTTTTTCCTTCTATTTATAGCTTACTATAATAATTGAGTTTCAAAGTCAAATATATTTTACACAAAGGCAGATTCAGTATTCAAATAAGTATTAAGATCTAGATTATAATAAATTCTAGAAAATATTAAATTTTAGAATTTTTTTTGTTTTTTACATTTATTCACCTCCAAATTTAACTCATTTTTTCTTTATATCGTGTTCTGTCGATTTCACTTGGTGATACAACGTCTGACTTTGATGACAACCTTAATGTGGCCTCAAACTAGCCACAAGTTCTCAGAACTCTCCCTCAACTTATGCCCCCAAAGGCTCTGGTGATTCTGGTCTTTAGCTTGGCCTTTTTATATCAGTAAATTACCTGACACATTGACGTTTTTCCAAGATGGTGGCCTGTTTTGCTAGTCAATATAAACATTTAGTGAGTTATATTTTATTTAAAACAATTAAAATATTTATACAAATATTTGTTTCACAACATAATTCTTGTTTTTTTGCAGTAAATTATTTTAGATACACATTTTTTGCAGTAAATTATTTTTATATATATTATAAGATTTTAATATTTTATATATAAGATTTTGAATAAAATTGATTAAGGACCAACAAATGTCCCACACTCTAATACTTTTATTGTCATCGAAATCGCACATTTTTTAATCAAATCGATTGCTCTAATTAGGGACCCTCCCATTGTTTTGTAACTGGAGGAAACTCCACATGCCTCCCTGCAGTCGCTTAGTTCATAATACATTATAGTTTACATTGCACTGTAGAGAATCTACTGTTGATTTTATAAAAATATTTATAAATAATGGTTTGACTTAAAGTTTAAAATGCAAAAGTCAAGTATCATGGTTCAATTGTGCTCTAAACAGAAACATTAATTTCATATGCGCCCCTGTCTTACCAAGGAACCAAGTGTTCATTTTAAGAAATTCTTTTTACATAATTAAAGTTAAACATACAAAAGTCAAGTATTATGGTTCAGTTGTGTTCTAAAAAAAACATTCATTTCAAATGCGACCCTGTCTTATAAAAGAATCTACAGTTGATTTTATAGGCTGAGCCTTTCTGCTTGTGCGGTGATTAAACTTCTCAAATGCACTTGTGATGTTAGGTTTTATAAAAGTGTCAACTTTTGTCACAATCGAACTTCCTTCTTTAATCTGTTTTTTTTCGATTATTGATTTTTCGATACTTATCAGATGCATTCTGATACAAAACCTACGTAAGAACACTCCCAGACACATCAAGTACCTTCGTTTGAAATTAAAAAAAAAGAAGCCCAGTTTCTGAGTCTATAGGGAACAAACACACACACAAAGTTCCTTTTATATGATAGTAGAGATAGAGTATATACACGAGATACTAAAAATAATTCCAAGTGTCGTTATATTTGTTATACGATGATCTTCAATAATTAAAAATATGTAGATTGTCTAATACGATTAGAGTTGTAGTCAGTTGCCTACTTTGCTAATTGAATACCACCATTTTGTTCCTTGTAGATTTTATTAAAAAATATTGTTTGGTTTAATACAAGGCTTGATTTTTAATTGCTTCAGAAAATTGTTTTACTAATTGCTATAACTGAAAAATGAAATATTAATGAATTTAATAAACTAGCAAGTACAACATTTCATAGTCAAATTTCCCCGCGGTTTGCTTGATCTGTGTTAGCTAATAAACTTTCTTGTGTGTTGCACGGTTGCTCAGGTGGCAGGATATTTGCCTCGCATGCAAGAGATTTGAGTTTCAAATCCTGAATTTGAATGTGTTTCACTGATAAATCCAAATGAGGGTGACACTCGAGTCTTGGACTTCCGGTCTGTTGGCTTTCATGGCTCATGGGAACTACAACGTTGGTTGACTGTGGAAATAATTATATAATTTCTCACATTCTAAAAATTCTAATATATATATATATATAAAAAAAGACCTATTTATTGCAATTGGCACAGATATGACTAAAGATAGCAGATTTTTTCACACACATAGGACTTAATAGGCTTTTAGATGAACGACAGTTATCATTGTAGAATAATGATATTGAAAAATGAAATATTTGCCTGCCTTGTAAGCTTGGCGCTGATTGGTGTAAACATTTAATTTTGATTAAGATTTAACAATTCAGAAACACTCTCCTATGTGCGCAGAGCGTTGGTTTCTGGAGGAGGGAGTGCTCCAGCGCTTTTCGCTACCTTAACCAAATATTCAAATTAACATAGCATTCGCAGCCCAAATAATATCCCCTCTATATGGTTCCTCCAAACAGGCTTATATGGGGAATGATGCATCTTCTCTAAGTGATGTTTTCTTTAGTAACACGACTAAGCTGAATGCTCCATCAGACTAAATAAATTCTCATCTTGGAATCCAATAAGACCAAGAGCTTGTAAGAAAAATATATTACAAAACTGTTCTTCACTTGTTTACTAACTCAACGTTGGAGAAGTAAAGGAGAATTTAATTTAAATATCTATGTTTCTGAAATAGAGATCAACTGTTATCCCCAAGATGGTGTTCCTTGATTTATGAGAAATTTGAATAAAACAAAGTGAAAATATAGAATTTGATTCTAATAACCCGTTTTTTTTTATTTTACTAATATCTCATATTTTATTACATGTTTACCAAAGGTGATTAAATGAAATATGGTGTAACTGTTAGAATTTTACTTTGTCGTTAATTTTACACTGTGTATGGATATAGTTACATTCTCCTGAAAGTTAGATCCGCTTATTTATGTATTTACGGAAGTGTAGGTTTTATAGGAGTCCATTGGTGTAAGCTTTATGTTGAACTCAGGAGCCTATACAGAAGTTTGGACAGTTTAGAACTGATATATATATATATATATATATATATATATATATATATATATATATATATATGTGTGTGTGTGTGTGTGTGTGTGTGTGTGTGTGTGTGTGTGTGTGTGTAGACTTTAAATAATCTTTCTTCTAGTAATACCTTGTCTGTTATTAGATGTTTAACGAAGATGGCTAAAGTGTGGTATAAAATACTAGAATAGAACTTTGTCTTACTGGCCTTTGGACCGAGATAACAGTGTAGTATCTGTTCTTCAGATGCTGCTCTTCAATTTCTTGTTCTCTGTCAGTGGAAGAGAAATCCTTCGCGACTGAGACAATTTTTAATTTTTGTTCCTTTTCTCCACGTTAAAAAAAGACCCTGGTGTCTAACTCTGTTCCATGGGGAGGCATTGTAAATAGGAACTTTGTCTTGAATTCTAAATTCTACAAACAATTTAGCCAATCAAAATTAAACAAGAAAATGTGAGCCAATCAGTTAACAGGTTATTATGCTGAATGTTTGAACGTTAATGAACGAGAATTCTTACAAGAAGAATTTTCCATTTTCTTGATTAAAAAGAAAGTTCAACAATTTTGAATGGCATCAGATTCCATGGAGACACTTAACTATAAAAATGTCGGTTTTATGACGAAACACACTTTCATTTTATTATACAAAGCGGAATAAATATTTGATTTCGATGAGAAGATGGAATCAAATTGGGAATATTATAAACCTCTCTTTAAATTATAATGCATATATGGAAACACTCCATCCCCTCTAACTACTTTAACATGCCTGGCTATCTCGCACTCTGCCGTAAGGACTCTGACAGACAAATGCACGGGCTTGGAGTCTACATTCGTAACACCCTCCCCCTGACTAGAGAAACAAACTTAGAAACGGACGATCAAGCCTTTATGTGCTTTAGACTAAACATACAACACAACATTAGCTACTTTTATTTTCTCTACTGCTCTCCCTCGACCCAGGACTGCACCATAATAAACAAAGTCTCTGACAGCATACACATCACTCTCCCTCGATACTAGCGCACAAGTACATGTATTTGGTGACTTTAATGTTCACCACAAAAACTGGCTTGGATTCTCTACTTACACAGATGTAGCGGGCAGCTCAACACATATTTTCGCTATATCTCACTCCCTATCACAAATGGCTACGTTTCCAACCCGCTTCCCTGACCAGCAAGAACAACACGCATCACTTCTAGATCTGTTTCTGACTACACTTCCCGAGGATTGCATAACAAATGCTGACAGCCCACTCGGGAACGCTGACCATGCAGTGATAATGGTAGAAATCGCCCTAAATTCTAGACCCAAAACTGAAGAGCCAGTGCTCAAAACAACGAGATATTATAAAAAGGCTGACTGGGAAGCCATCAGAGATCTTAGATGCCCCATGGGGAAACATTTTTTCTCTTCCTGCTGAACAGTGCGCAAATAAGACCACTGACAATGGTTCAAAACAGCAATTGAAGCACATGTTCCCATGCGGAAATTTTATAGCAAGCCCCACTCTCCCCAATGGTTTACTTCGACTTTCGCAACTGCCATTGCTCAAAGGCAGCATGCATACCGCAGATTTAACCGATATAAGTCCAGTTCAAACAAACAGAAGTATATAGAAGCTAGAAGTAACGTTAAGAAAGAAATAGCGACAGCTAAGAGAGAATTTACTGAAACCACTAAAAAACGCATCGAAGCACAAAAATTAGGAAATCGTGACTTCTGGAAAATCTATAACAGTGTAGTAAATAATGGGCAATCAACAATTCCCCCACTAACCAACAATCACGAGGTTGTTTGCTCAGCAACCGACAAGGCTAATATCACCGGTTTGCTTTGAACTTCACACTGGACCCTTCCAACCATCTGCTGTAAATTTTAAACGATTTTTCTCTTGGCCAGCATCTTTTATCATTGTTACCCCTTTAAATTTGTATTTATGTGTGTGTGCTGGGAGGGGGAGGGTGTTCCTACTTAAACCCAATTTTTAAAATATTTTTTATTTATATCAAAAAATACAAAAAACACTTTGATCTTGGCCAAAAGGCCAAGAAAAGCTTAAAAAGCTAAGAACAGCATCTATTAACAACAGACCTTTGATCTTAACCAAAAAGGCCAAGCACAAAAGTGTTACGGACAGACCAACCGACCGACACACCAACCGACGGACTGACGGAGTGACTTATAGAGTTGCTTGTATGCGACTAAAAATGCAAACCTCAACCAAAACCCTGAAAACTTGTTCAAGTGATTTAAGCAGAAATTTACTTTTAAGGTTTAAAAAGACCGAAATTCTATTAAAAGTGTATAGAGTCACACACTCCGACAGTCTTACCTGCTGTAACCATGTTCACACGGTAGGTTAAATCGATTTTTGATGAACTTCTTTTGAAAAATTCAAAATTGTGTAAGACCATGTATGTATATTTATCGTCTCTGGGTGAGCCCATTTATTCCTGAAATAGGGAGATCAGCTCATCCCTTAACAGTTAACTATTTTTTTTTTTTGTTATTCTAATTATGTCATGTTATTTATATTGTTAGTTTTAATTGCGTTGAATTGTTTATGTTTTAGTGATGTACCCAAAAGACATTTAACCCTGGAGAGAATTTTTTATTTAAATTTTAAAGCAATATATAATTTAGAAAATTGGGCATAACCAGCAACAAGATTGGTGATATGGTGTATATCATACACGATCTGAGACAAAACCAGTTAAAATAGCATCGTTCAAATTACACTTGATCTCAACCCCAACCAACACCAGAACAGCAACAGTCGATCATAAAGAAAAAAATTCACTAACCCACTAATTATTGACCCGGATAAATACATTGACAGGTATCACTTTAAAGTCACTCATAGTATGGCATATTAAGTGCAACTCTTGTTCTCTAGAAATTCTTTTGTGTTGTAAATACGAATACTTTATTTATTTATTTTTTTTTTTTACACAGTGATCACCACTTATCAAGGCCCGGAAGCCACTCAGGGATAAGGGTTATTGCAAGTACATTACACTTGATCTCAACACTTATATCTGTGTCAGAGTCTTTCTTGGTGACTTTTCCGGGTTACAACACTGTCACAGGGTTGCTTCTCTACAGACTGCAACAAATACTTGTCATAAACCATATGCATGTCATCAATATTGTACATTCCATTCCTTATCTTCAATCCTTTTATAATATTCTTCATCATTCAACTTATACTATATTTATTTCAGTAAACATTATCTTTGAGTGCCTTTTGGCCTTGATCGGTGGTAACATATTAGTTTAAATAATAGCATCAAATAGACAAAGCGCCATATACAAAATACATAAAAAGATATCAACTTACCTAAAAATTAATCCTGAAAAGGCTAATAAAAATACCTGTAAATAATAAAGAAAATAATAATTAATTCTTTTGTGGATATTTTAATTGTAAAATCATCTGTTTTTTTATTTTTAATTATTATATAACATAAGTTTAAGGTTATGAAAATTCATGCTAGAATTGCTTGCAAGGACCAATGGCATAATGGATAAGGTAAAATTAAGTTCTAAGTTCAATCCCCAGTTTGGATGATTCTAAGATTAGCATAGAAGTGTGACCAAAGTTGTATGACTAGCGTAACTGTTTGATATGCGTCCTTCAAGGCACTTTGTCAAATATCTTGTTGTTACAAGAACAGCAGCCTTGTAGTGAAGGATTCTAACTTGCGAAGCTAGGTTTGGAATTGAGAATTCCAATCATAAGTGAAAATAAATACAGAATGTTATTGAAAATAAGGAATGTGGAATTGCCACAAAATAGTTAGATATCTGTTTATTGAAAAAGGAATGTAATGATGAAATTTGCTTCTGTTATAAAAATGAAAATTAAAATAAGGAATTTAAAAACGGACAATGGAGAATGTTATTTGTAAAGTGAGTAACGAAAATTAGGTTAGAGGGCCGGCTTTGTAAGAAACATGTGAATAACAATGCATGCTTAAACACGGAGGCATGTCATGCCATGTGTCTGAGAGGCACGTGCTGGTCATGCAGTGACGTCATGAGTATGAATTTAGTTAGATAAGTCAGAATCATAATCAGAGTTAGAAGCGAGAAGAGAATCGGATCAGTCAGATCAGAGAAGCAGAGAAGTTCAGACCGATTCTCGGTTAGAGTCAGGGCACCCTCTGGAAGCAAGAGGTTTTAGAGGTAACCATGTAAACAACTTTGAATCCCTGAAATACAGAATCATGTCCGACCGGTCGAAGAAATAAACATATCATCATGTGTTTTTATAACTGCCGTCTTGTGTTGTGTCATTCTACCAAAACAAAGGTAAAGTGAAATTGTATTAATATGAACTTTGTGTTTATAAAAATGTACAACTGTCAACGTAAATGTCAAACGCACTCTCGGTCTATCTATCAAGATATTCAAAAATCTCTTCTAGTTGAATTACAGGCTTGGTGCTCCTGTAGAAATCTGTACCCTGTCTGTCTCGTTATATATAAGAACTGTCTCTCTCTTTTTATATACCCTGTCTCTATATCTCACCAATGTCTCCATCTCTCAACAATATGAACACTCACAATGAATATATATAATATCTAACATCTCACAACATGATCACACACATGAACATACTTAGACTCTTCCTAATACGAACAGTCAACACCAAAGAATAATACATACGTCATATTAATACCACCCATTACATAACCTTGTGTCAGACATTGTGTTCATGCGTAAAGTGGTATGTGTGACATGCGAAGCTATGATTAAACATATAGAATTTCTGATTCTCGTATGGTGTCAGGATGCGATAGACTAACAAGTAAAAGTCTAATTCTAAGTGACATTTTTCTGAGTTTGCAAGGACCCATGGCATAACGGATAAACTACTCGGTAAAATTCAGTTCTGAGTTTATTTACCAGTGTGGACGATTCTAAAAATAACAACTGCGAATTATTTAAGACTTCTACCCGTCATGGCTGATTGAATGAGATCATGATACTTTTCTGGTTTAAATAAAGCATTCCATTTGCAATTCCGTGCAGATTTTTTAGTATAACGAGATAACCTGAAGCAGATCGAGGTTTACATCGGCCGAAATATTGTGAGAATAACACTCAAAATGAGAACAGTCGTTTGAATAATTCAAATAATATAAATTATCAATCCTCATCTTAAAAATTCAGAAACAGACAAGCAGTGTTTATCAAAAAGCTTCTGTTTTAGGTTGGATACTTTTTAGGGGAGGGATATTAATAATTTGTTTTTACTATTTATTTTTCATTATTAACACATAAGAAAATCAAATGGGTGTAATTTAAAAAAAAACTATTATAATAATCAAATAAAACTTTTTATAATTGAAGTGTATCTTTTTTTTTAAATAATATATTAAATAATTTTAAAATATTTTTATATAGTTTACTTTTATAATTGAAATATTTTTTTCTTTTAAAATATTTTTTAGTTGTTGATATTGAAAATATTTTCAAATATCTGATTTGAATTTTTTTTAATAGTTAATATATGTTATAAATAGAAAATTACCAATTTTATTAAATATATTAAACATAATTGTCCCTTGGCATTTTTATTGACTGACAGTTAATCCATGACCTGTCAACCATTTTATTGTGTGAAAATTTTATAGTTTCGAGAGCTTTTTTAACAAAATGCTTAAACATAGACAAAGGTTTAGGAAATGTTATTTTTCAACCGTTTAAGCAATGTCAGAGTTGGGTGGAGAGACTACCGTTGCTAGCTGACTCATGTCGCCATCATCATTGCCACCTCCAATTTGGCATGGAGTGAGCGTTGTAACAGTAGGTCAAAGAAGGAGGAAGCTGAGCGTTGATTGGATGTTTAAGAATGGAATTTCCTGGTGCCTTTTCCACCGCCGATTTTGAAGCAGAAACAGAATTACATCCGATCCTTAGATGTGTGTTTTCACTTTTATTCATCTGTAAGGATACAGTGTTTAACAATTTCGACCGGCCAGTCGGCCTTAGAAAAAGGTCCCTGGCGGTTAATTTGAAACTTTCCCATTGAAAGAAAAGAAAAGAAATCTCTTTTCAAGAGAAAAGAAAAGTTTACTGTGAAGATGAAAAAGCCGAGGCGGTTTAAAAGGAAAGAATTCCTCTTTCAAGAAAAAGAAAAAAGGGTGTTTTTATTTAACGTTTACAAAGAAGAAAACCAAAGAACATTTAACCTTTTGAAGGTTTTATACAAACAAAAGGATTTAATCCCAAGTTACTTATTTTAAAAGAAGACATCAGATGAAGAACATCGACAAAAAAGACTTTTGGAGACAGTTCATGAAAGACAATTTTTTTATTGGATTTTCTTTTATTTATTCAGGCTTTACTTCAAATAAGACCAATATTTTTTTTATTGTTCTGAAGTAAAAAAAAAAAAAAATGAAACTAGGTCTCGTTTTTTTCTATTGTTTAAATGAATTATCACCCTCTAAAGAAATAGAGTTTCTTGAATGAGGCTCCCTTTTTGGTGTATTTTATGTGTGTTTTTGTTTTGTTCTAAATTACCTTATTATTAATTACTTTAATTAGTTTAGGAGTAAATCCTAGAAATACATAAATATATACACATAACTAACTTTATATAAATAGAGATTAAGCAGTGTTATTTCACCTCAACTCGTGTTTCCTTTTTGTTTGCTGTATAGTTTATCAGTCAACCAATACTGAACAGAACTAAGACGAAATAAGTTCTGTTTTTTCGAAAAAATTTTCCAAATTTATATTTACGATCAGACTACTATACTATTATTACTGAATTTATTGTCTTTTATCTTGAGTATAGTGCCATAATGTTCTTTCTAAAAATACTTTATCCAACCATGATTAGTTTTAAGATGGAAGTCATCTTTATGTGCAACAATTTTTAATGAAAATAGATGCCATCTGTGCTCGCAAACGTAGCTATTACTAATGAATAAAATATATTCTTTCATTTATAAACCGTTTTATAATTTTTTCATATTATAATACGGTCTTAATAATTAGGACCGTTTTATAATTTTTTCATATTATAATACGGTCTTAATAATTAGGACCGTTTTATAATTTTTTCATATTATAATACGGTCTTAATAATTAGGATATCCACAGATTGTTCAAAATTTTGCAATAATTTTTTCGATAACATGCATCTCTTCTATGTTATCTTCTCATAATTTCACAAAGTTTCCTAGAAAGATAAATTTCTTATTTGAATTAAACCATTTTTAGTAAAACAAAATCAATATTTATCCCAACGCTATATATATAAATTATCATTTTTCTTAACATAAAACATCAGCAGCCTTTAAATACCTGTTATTAAATAAGTTGCACCCCTCTGCCTGTTCTACAAGTATTTTAATGGTGACTGATCCGACGAACTACAAGCACCTATACTCCCTCAACGTAAATACCCCTGACAAACCTGAGAAGCAGTAAGATCCCACCCCTACACTGATGTAAGAAAGCCTTCTACTCGAATAGTTTCTTACTCGGAACTGGTAGACTTTGGAACTCCCTTCCGGGATTCTGCTTTCCTAACTGTACTGACATGCAGAAGTTCAAGTGTAATGTGAACAGACATCTTGCTGCTCATCTCCTTACATAGTATCCCTACAAGCCCCCTATATCACTGTGCCTTGTTTGGGGTGAAAATGGAATTTAAAAAAAAAATTCCAAAAGTTATTTTTTTCAAAATTAATGATCTATCCTGTTTCTAACTACTCCTTTCAGAAAACGGTTAGAAGGTAATTTGCTTTTGTAGGTGACTAATACTTTCTGCTTTTTCTTACATTCATTCACTATTTTCGTTTTTCATTCACTTTTCCATCACCCTCTTTTACAATAAGTGGACACACGGATTTCATTGCTATATTGACCAAAACATTCTACCTTAACGTTTTTATTCCGCAGAGATTGCATCCCATTAAAACGTCCATTTTGTATTAAATGTTTTTCTTTCTTTTTTCTAGATTAAAAAAATTGAAATTTGCTTTTTTTTAGCTGTGAAAACAAACTTGTTAATGTCGTTTTTCGTCCAGTTTTCTATTCTTCATCTTTACAATAAACTTACAAGTCAATTCGTGCATTATGGCTTTTTAATTTTGTTACACTTTTTCGCTTCCCAAATTTACTTAAGAATCTATGGCGACCAAAACATTAAATATTTTTAACCATGGTTTCACTTTAACAATTTTATTCATTTAATGAACAAACAATTGTTATTTCTGAAACGTTGCATTTTTTTTTACAAAACTTGCGAAGGTTTATGTGTTTATTTCGTTTTTTTATTCAGTTTCCGAATCAAATTTTTTTTTTTTAGATTATCTCCAGAATGGATGGCGACCTAAACATTAAAAACTGGTGCATGTATTCTGTGTGTGTTCTAGTTTAGTTAAGTTTAGTTAATAACATTTCCTTTTCCACTTCTACGTGACTTACATGTTAATCTCTTGAATTTAGTTTAGTTTTACTTTAACACTATTGTTCGCTTATTAACTTAATGACGATATGGCCATTTTTTATTTTATCAATTTAGATAAAATAGAAATAGTATACTCGATGACGACTTCTGCTTATGAAATCTGAAATTGACAAGCCGTGTTTATCAAAAATAGTCACTCATTATTTCCGCCGACTTAACTTCTGGACCTTTTTCGTTGCTTAAACAAATAACATGTAAAAAAATTACATCTCGTCCCTTCAAATTATTAATACTAGATTATTTTGACAAAAAGAAACGAACTCATAATCCTCCCTGCATTAATGTGATAACGATGTCTTTGTTTAAGATAATAGTTGAAAAACGATTATAAGGAAAGTCTTCTTGGTGGTGTCGTCCGATTTTGAAACCGGAAATTGACAAGCAACGTTAAAAAGAAAAACAAAGCAGCCGAGCATAATTTTCGATCATTTGGATTTTGGTCAGATTTTTTTCATTTGAATAGTTTGCTCATAAGATAATTAATCCTGCAGAAAATCTGTGAAGAAGTAACTCCAGCCTTAACGAGATTTTGGGATTGTTACTAAAATTCGTCTTCAAGTTATGATGAATAGAAAAAAAAAAGAAGGAACCAACAAAAGCAATAAAAATGGAGCAAATAATAACTAGATCCAGAAAGTAATGAATGAAATCCAATTTTATTAATAAAAAAGAAATTAAAAACTTTTGCTTTTACTTCACGATATTAAATTGTTCTCCAAATTTCAGTTTCTTTATATTAAAATCTTTTTACACTCTTTTATTTGAATTTTCAAATAAGATTTATACTTTATTTTATCTATAGCTATTCGACACTAATTAATACCTTGATTTTTAATTTCTTCTTAAGATCCTTTAAATCTTAGTGATAGAGTAGAGAAAGTCTAACAGCATCTCTTCTATAAGAGAGGGGCTGGAGGAAACAATGGAGATAGTCTCCCACTAGATTGTAAAGTTGATCTGTTACTCTATGCTCTGAGTGATACGTCCACACATGTCATAGCAATACTCCATCCTGAGACATATCTGGCACTCATAGGTTTGTTAGGACAACATGGCAGTAAGATACTCTTCCTTACAAGTAAATCCTGACTAAATATTAAAATTAAATCTCCTATGATTGCTTTTACAAGGAATGGTACTTCAAGCTGGATTATTGGGGAATTATTGTCATGGAATTTAGTAAGACCAAGAAACCACAAGATATTTAAATGGTCAGTTTGAGAGCGGAAATTTTCTTTACTGACTCGAGAGGTAAAGGAAACTTTACTGGGATATACAAATATGTATTTCACGCAGAGATCAAGTGTTAGCCCTCGGAAATGGGTCGAATACTTGACTTCGAGTGAAGAAAAATAAAGTAGAGGATTGCGTCAGGTACTTTGTAAAGCAGCAGGATGATTTAAAATATAACATACTTCACTAAAATTTATTAAAAAAATAAATAACTTGGTCTAACCTAGACAATCTATTATGAAACCTTTTTCATCAACTGCCGAAAACCAAATTCAGAGTAATCATTTATTTTTAATTAAATGTTTTAAAAAGTTGTCACTTTTAGAACAAAATTTTTAATTCTGTAAAATTTTTTAAAAATTGACAATTTTGTATCATTTGAATTATTTGGACTACTGTTATCATCTTGAGTGTTATTTTCACAACGTTTCGGACGATGTAACCTCCGATCGTCTTCAGGCGTATCTTGTTGAACTTAAGAATTATATTATAGGTAAAGAAGAACGATGAAAAATAAAAAAAAAAATGAAAGGAGCAGTGCATATGCCGGGCGATGATCACCTACTAAACAGACCTATTAAATAATTGAATACAACAGGGGGACCGTTAATTATAAATAATAATCACAATTATATATATATATATATATATATATATATATATATATATATATATATATATATATATATATATATATAATTTGGTTTCCCAGACGTAGATCCACTGAAACCCTTGTGTTTTTAAAGTGTACTCAATGGAGGACAAAGCAGGTATATAGTATATTTATTATATAAACATTTTTGTTTACATATGTGCATACATGTTTCAGTGGAACCTTGATATTACTCCTTTTTTCAGTCTGATGAGGTGGTCTCTTTGTATTGAGGTTCTATTGAAACACACACACACACACACACACACGCGCGCGCGCACATATAATGATAAGTAGTAAGAGTGTACATCTAAAACATCATTAGTTTTAAGACTGAAAATGCACACTAGAATTGTCTGCAAGGACCTGCGGCATAACGGATAAAGTACTTGGTAAAATTCAGTTGTAAGTGACACTTCTCTTAACTTCTTTTACTTAACGGAAAGGGAGCATTAAAGTTAAAACTTCCGTGCAGATTTCCGAGTTCGGTAAGAGACACCTTAAGAAGGTCAAAGGTTACATCAGATGAAACATTGTGAAAATAATACTCAAGTATTACGTATTTTGAAACATAAATGAAAATGTAAGAAATATAAAAAAAAATATATATTTACTTTATTCCATTCCGGGTAACACCGTAAAATACAACCAGTAATGAATAATAAAAAAAAAATGCTTTCAGAGGGTTCTAGTTAAATCTAATAAAAAATGACAGGTGAATTCCATCCAGACATGAGTTATGAGATTACTGTCCCACCGCAGTGATGACAGTTTCAGGTTCCACCGAATGCTGATGAGGACATTAATAAATGAAGTTAATGAAATAGGATCATTATTGTTGAGAGGGGGGGGGATGCAAAATTAAAAGAGTCTGGTCGTATTCTATTACAAGAAAATCATAATAAACAATATTTATTCTTTATATCTTCGGTTGCTACTGATTGCTTGTAAATCCATTATTCTCAACAGGGATGATGTCCTATTAGATGACAGATGTTGGATGGTGGAAGAAGGTTGAGAAGTTGTCACATACAAAAATGATACCTTTCATATATTTCATATATATGAGGGTCGTTCCAAAGACAAAGTCTTCTATTCTTTTTAATCAAAAAGTTGAAGAGTCCCGGAGACGGGAGTGTTACCATTAAAACAAGCAGCTTATTTTTCTACATACATATTTTTGGAATATCCCTTGTATATTAATTTGCATAACTATAGCAATATCGCCAAGGTTTCTACAAAATAAAAACTGCTATATTATAATTAAACGTTTCTTCTGCATGTATGCTTTGGTTACTCATAAGCTCCAAAACTACATGCCATAAATTGACCAAATTTGGTATAAAGATATCTTGAAATACCAGATCTACAATAGTGACCATAAATTATAATACTAGTGCTAAAATAAATAGCATGGATTACTTGTGTTTAACGCTAACATATGTATAAGTGTCTTCATTCCAAATTGTTATTATTAAATCACTTGCTGTACCCGGTCACGCGTTGTTGTGGTTCAGTTTGTTTAAATAGAAATACAATAAAAATAAAAATGTACTGTAAATTTACTGAGTGTGTATACACACACACACACACACACACACACACACACACACACACACACACACACATATATATATATACATACATATATACATATATATAATTGCATGATGATTGCAACGTCTTGTCAGACGAGTGCCACTCCCTCAGACATTTAAAATCCATGAGCCCAAATGCCTGAGGGAGTATCTATACAAAGATGATGTTACAGAGTCTTACCTTTGTACGACAGCTAAGTCTCTCTCTCGGTTCAAAATGTTGAGATCCAGCAACAAGCAAGAGCAAGATAACCAGCAACAAATTAAACTGCAGACCAGCTTAATGCGGGTACTGGTCTCCAGTTTTATGGTTTTTTAAATCAGAGATTTGCTTCTCCTAGAAAGGTTGCCTTCACCACGGCTTACGGGAGCCCTCTCCACCCCAATACACATATACACACACACAAATATACACGGTGCTAGTTGGCCGTTGACCCAGAAAAAGAGTTCATTCGCCCTTTGGAAGGTCTTGTTTTTAATCCTCCAGGGAGACTAGCCGCCCTCCTCACCAAACAAGTCTGGTGGGGGAACCAGTTTAGTCGCCGGTGACCCGACCATGAGGCAGGTAGTACTGGTTACATGGTACCAGTAGCATATGACATAACCTGACACATATATATAATTACATATATATATATACATATATATATACATACATATATATATACATACATATATATATACATACATATAGATATATATATATACATACATATATATACATATAGATATATATATACATACATATATATACATATAGATATATATATACATACATATATATACATATAGATATATATACATATAGATATATACTTATAGATATATGTACATATATATATACTTATATATATATACTTATATATATATATATATATATATATATATATATATATATATATATATATATAAACAGAGATGTGTGTGCCACAGACGATTTCTGATTGGTTAATCTAATAATCACATCTCCTAAAAAACTATGTTTCCTACGTTCTTAAATTTACCATGAAATATTATGCCCTTATTTATTGTCCATCTTGGAAGGGTCTATTTTTTTCCTAACTTGCCATTTACAAATTACAAAATTACGAAACTTACACCAGCCATCACAATCCAACCTCCGACACCACGTCCGCCATTCTAGCGCTAGCCGCACACACGTACACACAACACGAAAACAAACGCTGTCCACCAAAGGACAGACTATTAGAACTAATACCCAGCACACGCGCACACATACACACGTTCACTACCGTCCTTGTGTACGTCACGTTGTTATGGCAACCAAGCCCGTTCCCTTTTATCCATTCATTTGCTTATACTTTCTTTTACTACATTTTTTATTTATTTTTTTATTTATTAAAGGTAAGAGAGTAATTCGGGTATGCATACTAAACTGTTAACCGTTAGTTTGCGTGTTCGATCCTGATCGATTCTACTTTTTTTTTTAATTCTATTTGTTTATTAAATCCTATCTGAAGGGGCTATACCCTTTCCTTCCACCTCCCCCCAAGGGTGGGTTCCTAACGAAAGGGCGTCCGATCCTCCACCAACCTACGGGCAAGCAGGGGGAGCTGGCCACCATCCCCCCACCAAAAGGAGAAGCCTGGCATTTTCTCACCCGAAAGGGGAGAGCTTGGCAGTTTCTCCCCCCAAAGGAGGGAGCCGGTGTCCCCCCCAAGGGTTGGGGGGGCGAAGAGGCCAGGAGGAGGTGACTTTTTTCTTTGGGGGGGGGGGAGAAGCCTCCAGGCACCCTCCTCCCTAAAGGTGGGCTTGGGGATTATCTCTCCCTGAAGGGGGGAGGCCGGCACCAAGCATGTAAATCCAGAGGGGTGACTTTTTATGTTACCCCTCGGAGTGGGAAGGGGGCCGATCACCTAGGCAACGCCGGGTAACCCCTGCTATATATATATATATATATATATATATATATACTTATTTATTTCACGAAAAGTTTCATTCTGTACTTATTATTTTTTTTTGTAATTGTTTTAACAGCAAAAGTTTTTTTTTTTTTTGAAAACACATGCTGGTTAGAAAAAAAAACAAGAAAAAAAACGTACCGGGCGTATCTGCATCGCTCTTTGGGAAAGAAGAAGGAAAGGATGGCTAGCTCATTTATATACATGAAGGGCATCTTGGGAAGGCAGTGCATGATGGGAGAAGCTTTTGTTTTTCCTGTCTCTTCCTTTTTTTTCTAGATAGGAGGATATAAAAGCTGGGGAAATTCCCTGGGGGAGCAGAGAGAAAAGAGTTTGGAACATCTTCTCTTGAAAAGAATTTCGTATTGCTGACGTTCAGATTGTGCGGTGTGACATTGGTGGCGAGAGGCCAGGTGTGGTCGATTGGAAAAGAAGAGGACAGAAATGTGCTGTTGGGAGAGCGATTCGTATCGATTAGAAGCTATTTCGGCATGTCAAGCAGGTTAACATGGCTGACTGGAGACTCTCAACTCAGATGTTGAGACCCTTCACTGGGGAGGGTGACCTAATTAAATGGCTGGAAAAATTAAAGATGGTGGCAAGGTTGCAAAAAATCGAAGACGTGGTCACCCTGCTGCCGCTCTACTTAGAGGGGGAAGCCCTCACTATTTACCAGGAGATGCACAATGAAGATAAGGGAGACCCTGCCTCAGTGGAGCAAAGAATGAAATTGGCTTTCGCCGAGAGTCCATTTGAAGCACTCGACAAGCTTGCAAGTTTGAGGTGGACTAGCGAGTCTGTTGACGTCTTTGCTGCAGAGATCAGGAGACTGGCAGGATTGGCTGGTTATGTGGGGAAGAGCCTGGACATGACGGTAAAGCTATACCTAGTGAACGGCTTCCCAGAAGAAATCTCTGCGAACATGCAGAGAATCACGATAGAAGTGGACGATTTCTTGGTCCACGCCAGAGTCCTAGTCAAGAATGTCAAAGGCCCAATTGTGGCTGCAGCTGTGAGTGGAAATAAGTGCATGAGGCCCCACTTGAATGACAAGAGACAGGCAACGAGGCGATGGGAGGGGAGACCTGTCATCAAGTGCTTCCGGTGCCAGGGTCCTCACCTGCTCAAGGACTGCAAAGAGCCGATGGTCACCTGCTACCCATGTTGATGAGTGGGGCACATTAGCCGGTATTGCATTGCTACACAAGACCAGGGAAACGAGTGAAGGGGAACCATTGCACCAGTGGTTCGCCCTTCTATGTGGAAATGGTGCACAGTGAAACGTTGCCTCAGTTACCGGTAGTAGTCAATGGGAAGAGAGCCATGGCCCTTGTTGACTCAGGCTGCATCACAACATTGGTAACGAAGAATGTCGCTAAATCATGGAGCGGAGTCAGGAGTATTAAGACCATGGATGGCAGGGAGGTAAAATGCCTAGGAGAGACAACAGCGGAAGTACTGGTGCAAGGTGTGCCTATTGGACTACGAGCCCTGGTGTTGGATCGTCTGGTTGGTGATGTTGATGTGGTTTTAGGTGTAAGTGCGATTAACCAACTGGGGAGCGCTACGTTGAGAGGGGGCCAAGTAACTTTCGGACGCCTTGGCGCAGTAGGAATAGCAGGAGTGGAAAGTTATAGAAATATCAGAACGCAAAAACCGTAGGCTTGCTGCATCAACGACGAGAATTTCCTGACGAGGTTCGATGGTAAGAGGTGGATGGTGGAATGGAAATGGATCTCTGGGCCTCCGGAACTACGAAACAAAGTAAGCTGCTACGAGAAAACACTGCAAGGAGAAATAAGAAAAGGATTTGAGGAAGAAATGGAGGGGTGGATAGAGGAGGGAATTCTGAAAGCGTGGACAGGGGAAGAAAAAGGAGTGCTACCATTACTGGCGGTTGTTCAACCCACAAAGAACAAAGTTAGACCGGTACTGGATTTCAGAGAATTAAAAAGATACGTAGCCTGCCACACTGGAAAGGAGATTGACTTATGCGAAGAAGTTATGAGGAGGATGGAGCGGGCCACTAAGATTGTCGACCTGAAGTCGGCTTATCTCCAGATCCATGTAGATGAAAAACTCTGGCAACATCAATTGGTCTGGTACAAGGGGAAGATGTATTACCTGACGAGGTTAGGCTTTGGGCTGAGCTCAGCCCTCCAAATTATGACTGCCATGCTGAAGACAGTGCTGAGTAAAGACTGTACAGTGGACAAGGCCACTAGTTCGTACATTGACGACATTCTCGTGGAGGAAGCAGAGGTGACAGCGGAGAAAGTGAGAGGCCATGTCGTGAGGTATAAATAAGAAACGGGCACTGATGGCTGGGAGGGCCATGTGAAAAAGGAGGTCATGAACATGCTACAAGAAATCATCATGAGAGTAAAGAAAGAAGACCCAGTAAAGGGGGAATGGTATGTCAGCGGCAGACACACGGGGGTGATTTGGTGCAATGCCAGCAGTCTGGCATTGGGAGTCATATTAGAGATGGGAGCTGTAACTGTAGAAGATGCGGCATGGATAAGAAAGAAAAACGACTTAGCCTCACATTGTGGTTCTTTACAACTGGGCGAGAATGTCTGTAGTGAACCTGAAAACGTCAACCCCCAAGAAGTTGTCCCCCAGAGGCCTCAACGTGAGAGGAGGATGCCCGCTTGGATGAAGGATTATGAAGTGTCTTATTGATCAACGAAGATCAGGTAGGCGTGTGAGGTATATGGTTAGAAAAAAAGAAAAAAACGTTCCGGGCGTATCTGCAACGCTCTTTGGGAAAGAAAAAGGAAAGGAAGGCTAGTTCATTTATATACACGAAGGGCATCTTGGGAAGGCAGGGAATGATGGGAGAAGATATTTTTTTCCTGTCTCTTCCTTTTTTTTTTTCTAGATATAAAAGCTGGGAAAAATTCCCTGGGGAGGCAGAAAGAAAAGAGTCGTGAACATCTTCTCTTGAAACGAATTTTGTATTGCTGACGTTCAGATTGTGTGGTGCGACATTGGTGGTGAGAGGCCAGGTGTGGTCGATTGGAAAAGAAGAGGGCAGAAATGTGCTGTTGGGAGAGCAATTCGTATCGATTAGATGTACAAACTCATGCACAAGAACCATTAGCGGTGCATGTTTCTTTTTGTTTATATTCCTCAATACTTGTGGAAACACAATATTTTGAGATTTGTTAATGTTTATAGCAAACACCCAGCGAATTGTGAATTGCAAAACACACACACACAAGACAGTAATAACCTAAGCATGAAACGAACTTGATGGTGTGCGAAGTAATATGTCTGGTATGGACACCATATTGTACTTTTAGCAGATGTTCATTTATGGAGCGTAGAATTGGATTCTAGAATATGAGACTTATCAGAGCGTAGCCAATCAGAATACCCGGAATTTGATGAGGGAGCCGTTATTATTTATGAATTGGAAATCGTTAAGATTATGTTATGTCTATATATATTATATCTATGGGTCAGTTACAATCGGTGTAATCACGCTATCTGTGGAAAATGTAGAATTGTTCCCGGTGACAACTGATAGCAGTGTTAGGACTAAATATTAAGAGAGAAAAATAGGAATTAATTCCTCTGAAGATGTTGCAATTGTTGATGGTGTTGCTCGTCGGATGTAATGTATCATTTTATTCTAACGACTGAATGTGTCTATGATGGTGTTTGAAAGCTCCGTAAGATAGTGGCTAATAATCTAGATGTATTCAGTTTACATGTGGCATCTGTTATTGCAAACATATGATACTTTGATCCAGATATGAATTTTTGCAGTCATTTTATTATATAAGAGATAGTGGTTAACAACATGAACTGATGATCTGGGTGTTCTAAGTTCGAATCTATTCTGTTCCACAAGGATATTGGCAACCTTCATGTGTTCCCTCTCATAAGTACCTGATATCTTTCTAGAAAGAAACCTGATTAGAAAAATATCGAAGAAACCAATGCCAACAATAGAATTTCCGGATTTATAATATATGATGATAATGATTATTAAATCATAGAATTGAATATTTTAAAATTAATACTTCCTTTATTTCTAAGCTCTATTTAATATTGTAAGTATTGAGCTTTGTTTTTGCAACTTGTGTAACACTTGCTATATATATCTGTTTCTATTCTAGGTTTGGATATACATGAAAGGATATGCATGTAGACGAACGGACGCATGTCTCTTATTAATATATAGAAATAAAATATCTTCACTTTGTTATTGAAAGAGTCAAGCTCCAAATAAATAATCTGGTGATGCAATTACGAAGAGTTGCTATGAGATGGATATTGAAACCAATGATTTGTTGCAATGACAAGTGTTAGAAAGGAAAGAATTATAGATCAAGAGTGACGGCAGCGAAGACAGAAACGCCATTACAAAGACATACATGTGCGAAAATGAGTCAGTGGATATAATAAGCAGACAAGAAGAGGAAATGATGATAATGGTATTTACAGGCAAATGCAACACAAGCATGTACACACATAGTTTATATATATATATATATATATATATATATATATATATATATATGTGTGTGTTGGGAGACATACACACATACTCATTCATATATATATATATATATGTGTGTGTGTGTATATATATACATATATGTATATATATATATATATATATATATATATATATATATATATATATATATATATATAAGAGATGAATGTAGTTTGCTTGAACCATTGTATAGTATGTAGTTAAATGTAATATGTAGAAGGCAGTATAATGCATTGTACTGCCTCCTACATATTGCAATTAACTACACACACACACACGCATATATATATATATATATAGATAGATAGATAGATAGATAGATAGATATAGATATATAGATAGATAGATAGATAGATATATATATGCATATATATTTAAACAATATATGTTACCGCGCATGCTGTTTCTGTGTAGATAGACCACGGAATTTTCATATTATAACAAACGGGAGAGGGGCGCCTGGTTATGCCCGGGTGTAAAATACGTTTAAATATAATATTTTGATTTGTCCAGATTTCGTATATATTATTATAGAGTAGTGATTTCAAAAGCAAAAAAAAAAGAAGCTAGACTCAAAACCGAAACTGGTGACGTTACCACTGTACTAGCGTAACATGCATATGAACTGATTAAAAGTTAAAGATAAACCAAGATGAATGTATAAAATGTTTTACCATTTTTCAATTTTGACAAATTTTGACTCCTTAAAAACAATTTTAACCTGCTAAAGACCCATAAAAGAACGGCCTGTAAAAACTTCAATCATTTGAGCCATCTGCGACTTTTAGTTTCGGAGGAAATAGATGTGAAAATATGGAGACAGACAGATTGACAGAAAGACAGATATATAGCTGTGTATATTTTAGATGTGCAGATATACACCAAAGATATGAGTATTTTAATATTCAATTTGGTGACGAATATAGATATATCCATATATAGATATACCACTTTTTGGGGGCAATTTTATAAGTTTTAAATCTCTGCAACTACTGATCAGAATTAAATAAATAAAGGCTCGTTGGAAAGCTAATGACCTGGATTGTGCAGTGGGATTAAGATCGTACATTACTGTTTCACGAAATGGGGGATAACTTTTCTATATTAATTTAACATAAAATGAGCACCCACTTTATGGCCACATTGGTTATAAAGTGGATGTTCATTTTACGGGAAATTAATACCGAAAAGTGATCCCCCACTTTATAATTTCTTCATATATTAATTTTACTATTATTTTTGTTTTCAGAACCCTCAAAAATTTTAAAGGATTTTTTGTGGGTGAAAAGATACTGCACCTGTAATAATATTTCAATCATAGTCATTTGATTTCCTAGTTTTGCATATAAATTACAAATATCTGATATTTCCCCCAAAATTCTTTGTTTTTCATACATAAAGTAAATTTCATAGTGTATAAGGCTTATTTGACATTAGAGATATTCATACTCATACCCTCTTTCCAAAATAGGGGAGATACAACATATGAGAAATATTTGGAATCAAGTCTCCCCTTGCTGTTATTTCAGATCATTTGAAAACATAGTAGCAAGTTTTAGTCTCCCCTCCATCAAGGTCAGAGGTTTGGGGGAATATATATATTCACTCAAAGTTTAAAATGCAAATGTCAAGTATCATGGTTCAATTGTGCACTAAACAGAAACATTCATTTCGAATGTCATATAAAAGAATTTACTTTTGATTTGATACGCCAGGCCTTTCTGCTTGTGTGGTGATAAAACTTCTCAAATGCACTTGTGATGTATAAAAGTGTAAACTTTGGTGAAAATCGGACTTCCATTTTTTAATCAAATTTTTTTGATTATCAATTTTCGATACTTATCATACTTCGATACAAAACTTATATAAAAACATTCCCAGACATAAAGTATCTTCATGTGAAATTTCAAAAAGCCGTTTTCGAATCCATATAGAACAGACTCACATGCAGACTCACATGCAGACACACAAAAACAAAGCAGAGATAGATAGGTGGATATATTAAATTATATATTTCATATATATCGGTTAAATTTGGAGTAAATGAATTTAATGAATTATTATAAGTCCATTTATATGCTAATTTACATGTTCCAAGAAATTCAGACCAAAAAATAGACCAGTGATAGTGTACTATATCATATTTATTTCGATATAATCTCCTTATCAGCATTATCTTGACATCAAAATAATGATCAATATGCAGTATAGAGTGGAATTAGATTCAGCATCGAATCTATGGTTAACTATAATATCCAGGTTTTAGAGATATAATTAAAATTTGGAACATCTAAATGAACTTATACTCATTCAATAAACTCAATTACTCCTATATTTAACCTATTATAGCTCTTTAGGGCTAACCTCCTCCTATCGAGTTGATCTTATATCTGCAGTATTCAAAGCAACTCATATTAATGTCATATACCCCGGTAGCAAACTCGTCCATTCTCTATTCATCAAGTCCTATCATTTTCACAATTACACTGCAAGAACTTAAACGATATTATTTTCATAGCACCGCTTTCTCTCGGAAAAATGGCAAACTTGAATTGGTATAAACAGACTTATCGAAACCTCCACATTAGCTAAAAGTATTAGAACATTATCGTTAAATAAACGTATATTGCCTTAGACAGGCAATTCATATATTTTATCTTTATTCTTAATATTATAGAGGCATTCATCTGGAGGAAAATGTGCAGCATTATTATCGAACTAAAAAAAATAAAACATATTCCATAACATCATGATTTCTGAACACTTTCTCTTAGATCTATAGCAGATCAGATCTGCAATTAATATATTCATCAAACTTCTTGAATCACATTAAACTAATACATCTCCATTATTAAATGTTCGTTTATTGCATTTTACAGACACTTCAGCATTCTCTTGAAAAAGTACATAAACATTGTTATTACTCATAATAAACAAACTCATTTTGGTCCTTACGGTGATCCATACATTGCACGACACCTCACACTGTCAGTTCTCTCATTAACAAAATCGTCTTCTTCGCTTAATGATTTCTTACATTTCTATTTCGCATATTAAACTGCTTGTAGTCTTCCATTCACTTGCCATAAACGATTCATCTAAGTAAAATAATGATAATAAAAAAAGACATTGTATTATGGCGCCCATGCTCACGCCGTTTTGGTGCAAGTTAGGGAGAGGAGAAGGTTGAATCTAGACGAAGGTGTTTATCACTCCTTTTCGGGGCCGGCAGTGAAGCTCATTTCCGCTTTAGATTCGGGTGAGATGCCAACAATTCCTCACTGTCTTTGATCACATGTGTTGGGAGTTTTGATCCGGTTATCTTGGGCATTAGGGTCTGAGGACGTCATTCTTCAATAAACATAGTACACGTTTAATGAATCTTGTGAAATTAATTATAATGTGAAATAGTTGTTGATTTAAGTTGTTTTACCATATAATCACTGCTATTCAATATCCGAAGGCCACTCAAGTATAAGAGTTAATGGTTACCGTGATGGTCGAAATTTGATAAGTTGATTTATTTTAGAGAATGCCTCATCAAAAATCTGTCCGCATTAGATTTGAAAACGACCATGTTGTAGTCAGCTGGGAAGCAGCATTGTGGTATTGATGTTACATAGAAAAGACTGTCCCCTTTTCATATAAATAAGAAGAATATTAGATAAGTAAAAATTAGATTGGGATAAGCCTACAATCGAACCTTGTAGGCAAAGTTAAGAAATGGAATGTTAGAAATTTAGTCTTTTGTTAAATTCTATTAGAATAGTTAAATATTGTTTATATCGGAAAAAAGAGTTAATTGTCCATTCTTTAGAAATCTGAATATTAAATATGTCAGTAAAAGAATGAACAATGCATATTAAATTATATTGTTTAGGGTTTAGAATGCTTTTCGGGCACAATCTAATAAAATAAACAATTCAATAAAAGCTTCTGAAATGACGAACACAACAACTTCATAAAATGTAACACAGAAAAGGTTTATTAAGGAGAATGTGATATGTTCCTTGTCAAAAGCTGGACTCTGGCTACCTGGTGCTATCGCGGTAATTATTCCCCGTGGAATCGTCGATACCGGTAGAAATAACACAGAGGTGGAGAGAGCGAAGAAAAAGGAGGTCCGTTCTGTTTGGTGTCTCTCTCAGTAAGGACGAGTTCTTATTCCTCAAACCGGACGCTGGCTGAATTCCTTAGGGGATAGGAAGGATCAATGCGCCGTACCCCTGATTGGTCAGTATGTGGCCAAATAGCACAGGGGAGAGGCATTGATTCGTTAAAAGAAAAAAGTTCCATTTATTTCTGCTACCATTGTTTAAAAATAGGTTAGAATTGAGGATTCTTTTGTTGTCAAAAGTGTGTTGGACAAGCATATGTTAAGCCACGTGAAATTGGTCACGTTTGAAAAACACACTTCTGATGTCATAGACAAAGGGCATTTCTTCATATTATGGGTTCGGATTTTAGCCGGTCAGTTGGTGAGTTGGAGTCAGAGCCCTTGGAGGCAAGGGAGAGAAGTAAACCATTTGAATTCCTGACGTCAATCGACCGGTCGATCAGAGGAATAAAGAAGTCATCATTATGTTTTGTAAGTTGTGTCGTCATTCAGTTACAACAGAAAAGGTAATGTGTAATCATATCATAATGAACATTGTAAACCCTTCCAAGTTATGTCCTCATCTCCTCTATCACAGGAAATGGCTCCCCTTCTCCAAGATGTGTTATATATTATTTGATATATAAATGTCTTTTCTCCCTCATCATCACTATCGTTATGTCTGTAGTACATGAGTCCCATTATATATGTGACAATATGAACTCCCAGCGTCATCTCTTAAATATGAACTCCTACTACACATTATGTTCCACAAACGAGAAGTTCTAGGGACAGAAAAACTCTGTGAAATTATTGCTTAGATTTAGGCACAGATAAAGAGTAAGGGAAATTGCTGATAGGTGTTTGCCGAGCACTTGCCACAAAAATAATGATAGAACAGAGAGAGGTTTGCAATGTCTCTTCTATGAGAGGCAGCAGGGAGAAGAGCAGGACATCACCCAGCTAATTTCGAAGTCGGTTTTATACCTTGTCAAGGCAGGAAAGGGTGCTTTCAGCAGTTCCTCCCCGGATGTGGCAACAGTACTCTTTATTATACAGGTAAAGAATTGCATCAGGAGTGAGATATTGTAGAATGATCCAACCATTTTTCCGGTGACCCTCCAAAAAATGCCATCCATAGAATTGTTAAAAAAAACTCACAACCATGTCTTCAATTTAACAATATTTAGCAAAAATAAACCCCAGCCTCTGACTGACTTATCCAACAAGTTTCAATCATGAATGTCCAACAGTTTTTTTTTTATATATCATCGTTAAATGATATGTATGTGTTCCATTTCAGATCAGGAGTGAAAGTCCGTCCCAGAAGCTTATCAAAATATGGTGTTTCCTCTATTCATCACAGATTCCAGCAACTGATTAGTCTGTATTGAGAGGCAGATTACCGATCTCCAGAATTTTTAATTGATGAAGTTTTTCAAGGTGTTGGGAAGCATTTCTCCTTAAGACAACATCTAGACAGCTTTGTAAGTATGGGAGCTAGTTCTGGTTGAAGCTTTTGAACACTATGACTGAAAAGCTGGAATCAAGGTTTTTGATAAGCTTGGCAACATCATGCACAGATATTTGTATGTCACATAGCGTGTTTTCAGTTACAGGAAAAAATATGGAAGGTAGGCGGCCCTGATCACAAAGAGTAAAGCTTGCTTCAAAGTTCTTAGCAAAGAGTCTGGCTTTTTCAAACACTGACGAAATTATCTCAAATCCATTGATGATGGTTGGGAGACAAGACAAACCTCTGGTTCAGGACTGTTATTTGCCAAAACTCATGGGAACCAAGCCGCTCCTCAACTACTTGGAACTTGACTCTTGTGTTCTTTACTACTCTTTTGAAGTGATTGCTGCCAGTTCCTAAGGTAGCTATAGTTTCAGAACATCTGTTTTGTTGAAAGCCACGGAAATAGTAATTTCTGTGTGCAATGGCTCTGCAACATTCTAAAGTGAACCACAGCAGGCTGTTTAGTTTTTGTTGGAATTTCTTGAAGAGTATGAAGTGGCTTATGCCACTGCTAACCAGTCAGTCAGATCTGATACTATAAAAGACACATTATTTTATTAACTTTTATTCATGCTATGTGGTACATCGAGCTCTCTTACAAAAGATTTTCTACAGAAGTTACTCTATGCTAAACAGATCCAACACACACACACACACACACACACACACACACACACACACACACACACACATTTATATATATATATATATATATATATATATATATATATATATATATATATATTGAATGCAAAATTTGAAATCTTCAGCTCCTTTATTATAAGGATAGCTTGAGTGCTGCCAATTTGTAGGCCCAAACTTTTAAAAAGATAATTTTTCAGCTAAAATACAACTACACACATGAAATGCAAGGCTTTATGGGTCACCTATTCCTCTGAAATCTTTACAACCTCCTTCAGTACATCTGGTGCATATACTTTATTTTTAAAATCTAAAATGAATGTTGTTGTTTACAAAAAGAAAAAAAAAACACTAATTATTAATAGTTGTACTCTAATTGTTAATGTCTATGGCATTATTACATTAACACACTGTTAAGCAACATTGAGCCTGACCAATACCAGATGGGTGACCATTTAGGAATACTAGGAATTGTACTTTTTAGGTAAGCAAGTTTGTATATGACTTTAAAGAGACAAACGTTCCTGCTGTACACAGTTTAAGGTCGCCCTTAGGCAAAGTGTAGCACTTGTTAGCCTCTTTCTAATTTTCTGGAGGGTTACCATACAGGAGGTAGATGGAGCTCCTTAGTTGTGGTGAAAAGGAAGGGAGATGGGGCTCTATTAAATATCAAACACGATAGAGGGAGCCCGTTGGTCCTGTATAGATTATTTGGACTGCTGTTCTCACATTTTGGTAAATGTAACCTTGTTGGAACCTTCTCTGCCAGAAAAATTGGCCCAAAACATTAATTCCTTCATCCTCAAGTGGGCAGTTTTGTACAAGGAGGGGGCGTTTTTTTCATCCACATTTTCGTAAGTATATCATATCCGTCGGATTGACTACGCTTAATTTCAACGCTTTCAACTTACGTTTGTGTCATAGATGCATCGGCCAAGACATTACGTTTTACCTTTTTAATCCTCCACGATACGGGTTCAAGTCTGCCTGCCTACCACCACTTTTTTTTTTTAACAACACCTCTCTCCACCCGAGCTGCCTACTGTTGTTTTGATCCCCCCCTCGCTACTACCACATTTTATTTTTACAGGGCTCCTTACTACACCACCTACAAACACCCGGGCAACGCCAGGTACTCCTACTGGTTTTTTATATAAAGTGAAGCTACCTTTTTCCTCTATAATTTTAGGATTAAGAGTGTATTTTTACTACAAGCTAAATAAAAATATCTATTGTCGAACTCAGAAATCTTCACAGAACCCTTTATCTAATCCACAGAGGGTAGCATGCTCTTGTTCCATCAGCCATGATTGAGTAGAAGTCTTAAGTAATTTGCAATTGTATCGTAATAGTATCACCTGTGCTGAGGATTGAAATTTCAACCTCTAGAAGAGTGTCGCTTTCAACTGAATTTTACCTTGTACTTTATCTGTTTATGCCGTGGGTCATTAAATCTACTCTTGTTTTTAAATCTACAATCTTGCCACTTATCACTATAGATCACAACTTATTACTCCAGAATAATATATATATGTACATACAGGGTGTCCCAATAAAATGTATCACTCTTTAAATGTCTATAAAATCAACATTTATTATGATAAAGAAAAGTTTCATACATCAAAATACTGTGAACAAATGTAGAAACCAAGTAATTTGCGAAAGTGTTCAAGTTATTGGCCATTGTTGTCCAGGAACAGCTGACAACGCTCACTGATTGAATTCAAAAACGTTCTTATCAGTTCAGTTGGGATGCTGGCACATCCTCCTTCAATGGCTGCTTTCAACTCAGTCATAGTAGCTGGGTTTTTTTTTTGGTGCGAACCTTGTGTTTAAAATGCCTCCTCACCCCTCCAAAAAATCCATAGGGGTAAAATCCGCTGATCATGGATAGTACTCAATATTTATTCTTCGTCCTACTCATCTGTTTGGTAGGTGATCATAAAGATAGGCTGTTACATCATGATGATAGTAGCGATGTGGTCCATCCTACTGGAAGTACCATTCTTTATTTTTAAACATTTCTTGAAAACGTTGGATGGCATATTTATGTAGCAAGGGGAGATAATTTAAAGAGTGTGTAATTTTATTGGGACACTCTGTATATACCATTCAAATTATACACATTATCAATCTTCATTTAAAACATTTAGTAACAGAAAATGTCAGTATTATTGACAATTTTGTAATTTTGAATGACAATCAAAGATTGTTCAGTATTCATGACTGAAACTTGGTGCACAAGTCAAACACAGACTAAAGTTTATTTGTATCAAATATAGTTGGATTGCAGAAAGGATTCTGAATTTTATTAACTATTTCATTTATTTACTTTTTATATTAGAGGAGTCCATCCTATTGCCTGTATTTTATAAATGTACAAGAGGCGTTCCAAAAGTAATGCCTCCTTTATTTTATTCCACCCGAATTGATCAGAGGAGATTGCAAATTCCATTGCTATAATAACTGAAGTCGTGCATTCATGATCTGAAAGTTTCATCTTTCTTTTGCAGATAGTGATAGAGTGAGACTCTAAGAAAGCAACCCCTGTCATGAATGTTCATCAGAAGCAGAGACACACCAATATATTCTTGACAAAAATACATCGAGAATGGTGGTGACTATGTAGAAAAATAAATTCTAGTGCACTAAATGTTGCTCGTTTTAATGGTACCACTCCTATTTTCGTGACTTTTCCACTTTTGAGTAAAAAAAAAATAGGAGGCTTTACTTTGGGAACGACCCTCATGCAAGATAACTTTACAGGTCCATCTCAACTACTGATTCAGCGTGTATCTGTATAAAGTGTAGTTGCACAAAACCATCTTATTTGCACGCTTGATTTATTGAAAAATAAATGAGAAAAGTTAATCATCCAAGAAAATTAAATTTGCGTTTATTTTTAATTTAATTATTTTAAACTTTCTCATTTGGTTCCTTAATCAGTTTTAAATTAAATTTGAATTAATAAATTAAACGTCCAAATAGTAACCACACTTTTGTGCGGTTGTGATTTGTATGGACACACACACACAATCGATAACCTAGACAGTTTGGTTTGGTTGTTTTGTTTTACAGCATATCAACCCTTTTGGGGTTATTTAATGCAATATTGAATAATTTTCAAAAAAAAAAAAAAAAGTGTCACCCTTCAAGTTTCTTGTACCTTCAAATATTTATTTATGGTGTTTAGTTTGGTTGTTTTGTTTTATGGCATATGAATCCTTCTCGGGTTTAATCATTTCGACAAAATATTTTAAGCTTCAAGTTCTTTATATCGTGAAATATTCATTCAAGGTGTGTGGCTTGGTTGCTTTGTAGAGAAAATTGTTGGTTTTGCTTTTGGATTTGCAGAAGGACTGCATTTTGAAAAGGAAAAATATAATGTTTGTTGCATTTTAGCACAAAAAGCCGGTATCTTTACACAGCCTGATCTCATAATACTAGGGACCTAGACAGGACAAAACAGTCAATGTTACATGTAGTAAGTAAAAATAATCTTATATATAAAGTGAAGCTACTTTTTTTCTCTATACTTTTAGGATCAATAATGTATTTTTACCACAAGCTAAATAAAAATACCTATTCTGCCAGTCAAATGTCTGCTAGACAATTTCTGTTGTTAAAAAAATTCATTTCCAATCGATTTCATCGAATTTCATATTTAATCTAATCTGTGTGTTTTAATTACTAATATCATAGAGAGAGTTGAAGGAGTTAACTCTTGCACAGTTCCTAGTTCTCATATTGCTACCCATGTCACCCGGGGCTAATTTTATAAAAGACAATTTCTTTAATATAAACCAGTGGAAAAGATGTCACTTCCTTTCTTTTGTTACTTTTGCATTACCGACTTTTGTCTTTAAAATTTTTGACATGAAGATTGATTATTCATATTATTTGGATTGTTCATACTTCTGTTCTAATCTTGAGTATTATTGTTATATGCTGTTCAATGGTATATAATAATATGATAAAATACGCCGAGTGGAATGTTTAACAAAAAAGTTTATTAGTACTTCGTAATAATACAAAATAAAATGGCTACTTGCTTTTGAAGTTAGATAAATGTAAATGAAGGTAAAGAAAAAGGAACTTAGCGTGTGAGAACTAAACGCTTGTCCCTGGGAAGCTTGGTTAACCAGAGTACACTTGTAGAGTGTAAGTTGCGAGACTGATAGGACGCAAGGCTGCAAACAAGACAAGATGCCCTACCTTAAACTTGTAGCTCTTTTATATACTGTTTCGTATCCGGTTCGATACGTAGTTATGTCCCTTATAACAGTTATTTTCGCAAACTTTCAATCAATTGAAAAGTCAGCTGAACACATACGGATGAAAAAGGGAAACAATCCATCCATATGGGATGAATTAAAATTATAGACAGAGAGGAGAAGAACGATAGAATTCAATACAGTATTATGTGAATCATTAATCATTAATTATATATATATATATATATATATATATATATATATATAGTAATAATAGGTAGTAATAAATCGATATATATATATAAATAAATAGTGATAAGTAGTAAAATTGTATATCTGAAAATAAAATTAGGTTTAAGATTCCTAAAATTCACACTAGGGTTGTCTGCAAGGACCCGTGATGTAGTAGATAAAGTACTTGGTCAAAATTTGCTGTAACACTCTTCTGGTGGTTGAAGATGTAATCCTCAGTACGAGTGTCTTCTACTTCGTGGATTAAATAAAGGGTTCCATTCGAAATTCTGTGCAGATTTCAGAGTTTGACAGAAAAATTTCTGTTCGACAAGATACACCCAAATAAGGAAAAAGGTTATATTTACCGAAACTTTGTGAAAATATCACTCAAGATGAGAACAGTCGTCTGAAGCATTCAAAAAATGTGAGTTGTTTCAATTAAGAAAACGTCAGACAATCTCCTTTCATGTTATGCTACACATTATTCTCCAATCATGTCCGTTTCAAAGCAACTCGTAGTTAAGGAAGGAATTGGAGCTCCATTTACTTAAGAAGATTCTAATTTTTATAATTGGGTAATTTGAGAAAATACTAATCTTACTTTAGATGTCATTCTAACAACGTTTTGGCTGATGTAATCACAAAGCTTCTGCAGATGTATCGTTTCAAACTCTGCAATCTTATATCCATTTTGGGAATCTGTTTGGAATTTCGCATGGAACACTTCATTTAATCGGTTATCGTCAAGCAAAGTTCTTTGACACTTGCTGCAGTCCTGTTTGACTAAAATCGAACATAATAAATAAACGTATCCAATACAGAATATTCCTCAAAAGTTGTTTTTTTTTAATTTTAAGCAATTCAGCAGTGAATGACAATTTCTACCATCGCCTCGACCAGTCCACACCGATACCACACCACCAAACCCACATTCCAACCTGTTATATGCTATCAGTTGAAATGTAAATAAACTTGTATTTTGACTTAACAAGTTGCCTATTAGATTTCAAAGACCATGGCTAAATAGCAGCGTGTAATATAGATTTGATAAAAGTGCAACTAATAAATGATATAAACCGACAACATAACAATTCGATCAGAAAATTTTCAAAATGGAAAAAAAAAAGAAAGAATCTCGGAAACCATAAAAAATGTAAAAAAAAAAAAAAAACGGCAAAACCTTTTTCCTTTCTCTCAAACCCTTGCCTATTCGGTTTGGTTCAAAAGCTTTTTTGGAAAAAAAAAGTAACAGTTGTTTCATTATATTTTCTTCATAAAATTTAACCTATGCTGACTGTTTCTTTTTTGCTTTAAATGTTGTTTCATTATTTTTCTCTGTTTGATAGTGTCGCCTCGTCTTGGCATCAACCAGAAGATGATGACGAATATTCGGATTTAGCATTGGTTGCAAACTGTACTAATAATTAAATTTAAATGATGAAAGGAATACCTATATATTAAGGAAAGGAATATCTATTAAATTTTAAATTATGAAAGGAATACCTATATATTAAGGAAAGGAATACCTATTAAATTTTAAATTATGAAAGGAATACCTATATATTAAGGAAAGGAATACCTATTAAATTTTAAATTATGAAAGGAATACCTATATATTAATGAAAGGAATATCTATTAAATTTTAAATTATGAAAGGAATACCTATATATTAAGGAAAGGAATACCTATTAAATTTTAAATTATGAAAGGAATACCTATATATTAAGGAAAGCAATACCTATTAAATTTTAAATTATGAAAGGAATACCTATATATTAAGGAAAGGAATACCTATTAAATTTAATGAAAGGAATACCTATTAAATTTTAAATTATGAAAGGAATACCTATATATTAATGAAAGGAATATCTATTAAATTTTAAATTATGAAAGGAATACCTATATATTAAGGAAAGGAATACCTATTAAATTTTAAATTATGAAAGGAATACCTATATATTAATGAAAGGAATACCTATTAAATTTTAAATTATGAAAGGAATACCTATATATTAATGAAAGGAATACCTATTAAATTTAATGAAAGGAATATCTATTAAATTTTAAATTATGAAAGGAATACCTATATATTAAGGAAAGGAATACCTATTAAATTTTAAATTATGAAAGGAATACCTATATATTAAGGAAAGCAATACCTATTAAATTTTAAATTATGAAAGGAATACCTATATATTAATGAAAGGAATACCTATTAAATTTAATGAAAGGAATACCTATTAAATTTTAAATTATGAAAGGAATACCTATATATTAAGGAAAGCAATACCTATTAAATTTTAAATTATGAAAGGAATACCTATATATTAATGAAAGGAATACCTATTAAATTTAATGAAAGGAATACCTATTAAATTTTAAATTATGAAAGGAATACCTATATATTAAGGAAAGGAATACCTATTAAATTTAATGAAAGGAATATCTATTAAATTTTAAATTATGAAAGGAATACCTATATATTAAGGAAAGGAATACCTATTAAATTTTAAATTATGAAAGGAATACCTATATATTAAGGAAAGGAATACCTATTAAATTTAATGAAAGGAATACCTATTAAATTTTAAATTATGAAAGGAATACCTATATATTAAGGAAAGGAATACCTATTAAATTTAATGAAAGGAATATCTATTAAATTTTAAATTATGAAAGGAATACCTATATATTAAGGAAAGGAATACCTATTAAATTTTAAATTATGAAAGGAATACCTATATATTAAGGAAAGGAATACCTATTAAATTTTAAATTATGAAAGGAATACCTATATATTAAGGAAAGCAATACCTATTAAATTTTAAATTATGAAAGGAATACCTATATATTAAGGAAAGGAATACCTATTAAATTTAATGAAAGGAATATCTATTAAATTTTAAATTATGAAAGGAATACCTATATATTAAGGAAAGGAATACCTATTAAATTTTAAATTATGAAAGGAATACCTATATATTAAGGAAAGCAATACCTATTAAATTTTAAATTATGAAAGGAATACCTATATATTAATGAAAGGAATACCTATTAAATTTAATGAAAGGAATACCTATTAAATTTTAAATTATTAAAGGAATACCTATATATTAAGGAAAGGAATACCTATTAAATTTAATGAAAGGAATACCTATTAAATTTTAAATTATGAAAGGAATACCTATATATTAAGGAAAGGAATACCTATTAAATTTTAAATTATGAAAGGAATACCTATATATTAAGGAAAGGAATACCTATTAAATTTTAAATTATGAAAGGAATACCTATATATTAATGAAAGGAATACCTATTAAATTTAATGAAAGGAATACCTATTAAATTTTAAATTATGAAAGGAATACCTATATATTAAGGAAAGCAATACCTATTAAATTTTAAATTATGAAAGGAATACCTATATATTAATGAAAGGAATACCTATTAAATTTAATGAAAGGAATACCTATTAAATTTTAAATTATGAAAGGAATACCTATATATTAAGGAAAGGAATACCTATTAAATTTAATGAAAGGAATACCTATTAAATTTTAAATTATGAAAGGAATACCTATATATTAAGGAAAGGAATACCTATTAAATTTTAAATTATGAAAGGAATACCTATATATTAAGGAAAGGAATACCTATTAAATTTTAAATTATGAAAGGAATACCTATATATTAAGGAAAGGAATACCTATTAAATTTAATGAAAGGAATACCTATTAAATTTTAAATTATGAAAGGAATACCTATATATTAAGGAAAGGAATACCTATTAAATTTAATGAAAGGAATACCTATTAAATTTTAAATTATGAAAGGAATACCTATATATTAAGGAAAGGAATACCTATTAAATTTTAAATTATGAAAGGAATACCTATATATTAAGGAAAGGAATACCTATTAAATTTAATGAAAGGAATACCTATTAAATTTTAAATTATGAAAGGAATACCTATATATTAAGGAAAGGAATACCTATTAAATTTTAAATTATGAAAGGAATACCTATATATTAAGGAAAGGAATACCTATTAAATGTAATGAAAGGAATACCTATTAAATTTTAAATTATGAAAGGAATACCTATATATTAAGGAAAGGAATACCTATTAAATTTAATGAAAGGAATACCTATTAAATTTTAAATTATGAAAGGAATACCTATATATTAAGGAAAGGAATACCTATTAAATTTAATGAAAGGAATACCTATTAAATTTTAAATTATGAAAGGAATACCTATATATTAAGGAAAGGAATACCTATTAAATTTTAAATTATGAAAGGAATACCTATATATTAAGGAAAGGAATACCTATTAAATTTAATGAAAGGAATACCTATTAAATTTTAAATTATGAAAGGAATACCTATATATTAAGGAAAGGAATACCTATTAAATTTTAAATTATGAAAGGAATACCTATATATTAAGGAAAGGAATACCTATTAAATGTAATGAAAGGAATACCTATTAAATTTTAAATTATGAAAGGAATACCTATAACTTAAGACTTAGTCATTAAACTTGATTTTGTGTTTACTGATTGATTGCCTGCATTAGTATTTAATATGATTTGTGGTTGGATTGTGGCATTTGTTTTGTGTTGTTTTTCAGATAATAATAGAATACCCTTTGTTGTATAACAATGTCATTAAGTGCTTTTATTGACATTGAAAAGCCTTGAAAATGTCAGTTTATAATTCTAATTTTAGAGTATTAGATGGGATCAGGCAGAGATAGAGACATGGGAACAGGCAGAGAGAAAGATGAAATCAGGTGGAGATAGAGAGATGGGATCAGGCGGATAGAGAGATGGAATCAGGTGGAGATAGAGGTATGGGATCAGGCAGAGATCGAGGTAGGGGGTCAGGTGGAAATAGAGACATTGGATCAAGTGGGATAGAGAGATGGGAACAGATAGAAATAGAGAGATTGAATCAGGCGGATATAGAAAGATGGGATTAGGCAGAAATAGATGTAGAGATTTTGTAAAAGAAGAGAAAGAGAGAGACTTAAGAGCAGAGATTCATGGGCACAGTATGAAATATACACGCATACAGAGTGTCCCCTTTGCAAGTACCATCAATAAAAAATATCAGCAAAATCTTTAATAATTGAAGGATTGCTTTAATATTTGAGGTTTATGATTAGTTTAAAAAATGCCTTGGCCAAGTTGAGAAAATTTTAATGTTGTCAACATTCAGACAAAATACTGATGTATTGGTGGGTTCGCAAGTTCAAGACATATAGAACAATCGTAAGCTTAAGCACTGAGAAATAAAGCCAGTCATTCCATGCCTTGGGTCAGTGGTATTTTAGAGTTTACTTATATATATATATATAATTAAGTTCATTATAAATCACTTATATATATATATATATATATATATGTATGTATATATATATATATATATATATATATATATATATATATATATATATATATATATATATCATGAATTTTGGAGTATAACTTTTTATTTATTCTCTATATTGCTCTGTAATTACATTGAGCTTTTTAAATAAGGATTGCTATATATTATAAGAAAATATATTTCTACAGAAATATATATATATATATATATATATATATATATATATATATATATATATATATATATATATATATATATGAATAAGCAGAGTCACACATAACAGACTACCTGAGATAAATATAAAGTGTTTAAGAAATAGAGAAATATGAATAAACTGAGCTGGATACACTAAAAATAGATAAACAAGCAATATGATGAAAAAGATTTATTTAGAAAATAATTCAAAATTTTGTAATTAAAAACGAAATTTAATATTTTTTTTATAAGGAAGTAACTTTGTACCAAAAGTTGTCTCCTTTACCTCAAAGATGTTTTTAGCAAAGTTACTGCATTGAGAAAACAATCTTCAATGACTGTTCTCTTAACGACTACAATTAGATACGTCCTCATTACAAAGTAATTCTTGTTTAGTTGTACCTATTTAATAAATGATTCTTATTGTTGATCCACATAGAAACGTTTTCATCCAAATTATGTCTTCATACTTGGATGTTAGCATTCATAAAAGACCATTATTTCAGAAGGATATATATATATAAATTATATAGAAATTAAATGGGGTTCAAATTAAAATCGATTCATATAAAAAAAACATTTTTTCGAAATTAGATCTTAAATTTAAATAATTCAAAGTTGAAAATTAGGTATTACATTACCCGATATATATATATATATATATAGATATAGATAGGAAAAAAAAAAAAAAAAAAAAAAAAAAAGGGGGGGGGTTAAACAAAACGAGATTTGAACGTGGATTCGCGAGGTATATATACTTCACACTTCCGGTTATAAGATAGACGAATATTGGCTGAAGAGAGCTCGATAAGGATACCTTAAACGGGCCTTATTATCGGGCTTGAAACCGACGGTACCAATGACCTGTCTCAACTAACAACTTTCTGTACACAAAATATATATATATATATATATATATATATATACTAGCATTTCAGCCCGGCGTTGCCCGGGTGTTTGGAGGTGTATACTGAGCAAAAAAAAAAAAGAGTAAATTTTTTTTTAATTTGACCCCTATTATGACCCCTTAAAATTTATAGTTTCGGGCTCAAATCACTTTATTAAATTAGATCCAGGTTCAAGGAACCTATATCTAAAATTTCAAGTGTCTAGACCCAAAATTGTCGGAGGAGTTTGGTAGAGTTCTTAAAGGTCAAATCGTTGAAATTTGACCCCTTAACAGCCAAATTTCTGGCTGACACCCATCACATCGATTTTCCCAAATCTCAGTACCCGGTATTTCAAATTTCGAGTCTATAGACTAAAAATTGACAGAGTTATTGCGTATGGAAATGTACACAGACAGACAGACAGACAGACACGTTCACTTTTATAGATATATAGATAGATATAGATATATATAATATTTTTCAAATAAATACTCACAATTATCCTTATACTTACAGAACTAGCGTTTCATGTTTATGGAATCATCAGTGTAAGAAATGATAATTACTGTTAGTCAGAATATTCAAACCCAATCAAAAAACCACCCTTGACTTTACAGGCTAGCATCTTTCTTCTAGGCTATCGGCAATTAACACAGTAATTACAGGAAATTAAGTACCAATAAATGACATGCCGGTTGGAATTCATAGTAAGCAGTCAGAGAGTAATCAACGATCGGTCACAGTATCATCATTGTTTAAAGTCCGTTCCTATGCTAGACGGTTGGACGGTTTGGTCTGATGCCTCCTCTCCATGATTTTTGGTCTTGTGCAAGGCCTGATTGTAATCTCAATTTGCAAAGCTCATCCTATGATGAGAATGTGTAACCTATTCCTCAACTCTTTTGATGACTTCCTATGCTTGATACTTGAACCACACATCCACTTCACCATCTGCATATCTGTTCTAGAAATGCTACCACTACCATGCATCATGAGATTCCTCACACAAGCTGTATATAGTTTTTCTTTTTACTTTGTTATAGAAAACATGATTTGTTAAGAGGGACAGTATTTCCTTAAATTTCTTCCAACCTGATATTGCACAAACTATAGAACTTGCTTCTGCACCTCCTCTTGCATTGAGCATATAACTAAGATAGCAAACCTGATCAACTCGATGCCATCAAGTTCAACTTTCTTGCTCTCATCATTTTCGACTTATGGTTTAAGCATGTTCGGCCACAGAATCCAACCTTCCATTCACGCCACTGCAGTGCTTGCTTGCCCAATGGCTGCTATAAGTGCAAAATACAGTTTGTAGCAAAATCCTTATGGCAGATTCTACATGACTGCTTTCTTGAGGTACATATTGAATCTGCATAAACATCACTGATTGTCATCTTTTTTTAAAAACTTTTTTATTCTATTTTCACCCCAAACAAGGCGCAGTCTCATTTTGATGTAGGAGGCTACTATCGGGGATATAAGTCTCAGGAGTATGGAGTTGAGTAGTGAGATATCTGTTCACATTACACTTGAACTTCTGCATGTCAGTACAGTTAGGAAAGCAGGAACCCTGAAGGAAGTTCCAAAGTCTGGCAGTTCTGGCAAAGAAACTATTAGAGTAGAAGGCTTTCTTACATCTAGAAATTTCTACTGTGTAGGGGTGGGATTTTGCTGCTTGTCGGATTTGCAGTTCGTCAGAGCATTCACCATTAAAATACTTGTAGAACAGGCAGAGGGATGCAACACTTTTCATTGATGTGACAGAGGTTGAAGCTTAGATGACAGTTCAGGACCTATCAGGTTGGCGACTCTCTTTTGAACCCTGTCCAGGAGCGAGAGACTAGTAGCAGATACACCAGCCTGTGACAACAGTACTCCATACATGGGTGAATGGTGAATGTAGAAATTCAGAATACTTTCAGGTGTAAGTAGCTTTCTAGCACGGTAGAGAGAGCCCAACTTCTTTGCAGCAGCCTTGGCAATGCTCTCAAGGTATTTGTTCCAGCTCATGTTCTCTGTGAACATAAAGCCGAGGAGTTTTAAGGAAGTACTTTCAGGTAATGTATCTTTAGTCATAGCTATTGGTGGTTAAGAAGGTTTCTTGTAATTATTGAAGGAAAGAAGCTTAGTCTTGGCAGCATTGAATGTGACCATCCATTTTTGTCCCCATTCCACTACAGATTGGAGGTTGTCCCCTAGTGTTTTTGCCATTTCCTTAGGTATATGTTCATTTGTTTTCCCCTCGTGCTTGTTATAGAGCGTGATGTCATCAGCATATATACCCATCTCAGAAACAATTTTATCAGGGAAGTCATTTATGAATATCAGGAATAATAGAGGTCCAAGGATAGACCCCTAAGATACACCCGCATTTATATCATATTGTTCAGATGTACTACCGTCGAGGACAACCTGAATTCTTCTCTTCTTTAAGAAAAATTTAATTATATTAAGTATTCATCCAGTGATACCTAAGATCTAATTTTCCTGAGAAGACCATCGTGCCATACCCTGTCAAAAGCCTTAGATATATCTAGGGCTACTGCTCTACCCTCACCTGCTTTGTCCAGTGTATGGTATACATATTCAGAGATTACAGTAAGGATATCTGCTGTAGAACAAGCTTACTTAAATCCATATTGTTGGTCAGTCAGGAGCTTACCAACTGTAAGGTGATGGACTAAAACTTGATTAATTATGGACAGAAATATTTTGGTGAAAAGAGGGAGGCGGCTAATGGGATGATAATTTAATAGGTCAGTTCTTTTGCCATAATTCTTGTAAACTGGTACCACAGAAGCAGTTTTCTAACAGTCGTCTTTGCCAGGTTCATTCTGAGTCCCTTAGTCTCCACTGCATTCTTCCATGCAGCATATTTAGCGCCTTGTTTTTCTAAAGTCTCTGCAATGATTACATCAGCATACAACTTCTCCCACATTTCTGCATTCTCTCAAAAGTGCCTCCAGAACAATGATAAAACAACGAAAGGCTCAAACAGAACCATGGTGAACACCTACTTTGACATCAAACTTCTCACCTATAGTATTGCTGAATTTTATAGTGCTGTTAATATCCCTATACAAACTCACAATATTAGCCACTCTTTAACACCCAATTTTCTCATAGCTCACTTAACTATTTCCCTTGGGACCCGGTCAAATGCCTTTTCAAGATCAATAAAGTCAAAGTAAACCTTTTTTAATATATATATATATATATATATATATATATATATATATATATATACTTGTACTTTTTGTAGTAAAAGAAATCCCATACAGTGCTCTATTATTAGGGAAAAACCTTTCTCGAAATAAGAGCAATATATTTTTTTTTGTATATTATATACAGGAATTTACATCGGTAGTCGGTACCGTCGGTTTCAAGCCCGGTAGTTGAGGACTGCTCTTAATGTCCGCCTCAGGCTCTCTTCAGCCGACTCTCATCAGAGATGAGAGTCGGCTGAAGAGAGCCTGAGGCGGACATTTCGGCTGAAGAGAGCCTGAGGCGGACATTAAGAGCAGTCCTCAACTACCGGGCTTGAAACCGACGGTACCGACTACCGATGTAAATTCCTGTATATAATATACAAAAATATATATATATATATATATATATATATATATATATAATATTTTAATACCGTTTTATCTGTTTAGTTACACATGTTTCTGCTACCGAATCGTATCACCGATCCAGTAACTTCGTCAAACTTTGACAGAAGTGGTTATTATGATTTGAAAAGACGATATTAGAAGAAAACGATTAAAAAAGGGGGGGGGTCTCAATTTAGATCCGACAGCTTTAATTTTTAAGATGTAATAACTAGAGAAAAGAAAAAAGAAAGAAAAAAGGGGGTGAGGTTGAATTTAAAAAAAACCTTAACCAGACACGACACGGATTTCTAGTATATGAAGAGAGAGAGAGAGAGAGAGAGAGAGAGAGAGAGAGAGAGAGAGAGAGAGAGAGAGAGAGAGAGAGATAGGGAAAGCGATATGTGGAGAGAGGAAGAGGGGTAGTTAACTGCTTGATAAAGAAAGGCAAATATAGATGAAACAGATGGGTAGTTATCACGATTTAGTCGTTCAGTTGTACTTTACTACTAATACTACTACCACCTATATCCATGAACTGAATTTCTTTGCATATTTTATAACTTTATACATATCCGACCCATGCCTGGTATTCTCTAATTTAATTTAATTTTCTCCTATAGATATTTACAGCAAATTCATTTAAATAAGTAATTCACCTAAATTGGATGTAAATTTTGCTTACCTTAAGAAGACGCATCTTAGTTACCCCAAACATGCCCCCTCCCACCAATCTGCGTAAACTTGTAATGGGTCAAACCTCATATGACATCACGACAACTTTTATTGAAAACATCAATTCGGTAACTTGATTATGTAGCAGAGCTGATATCTATTCAATGTAGCCATCTTCAGTCTCAATCACAACCTTGAGACGAGTCCATAACTGGGAACATGCCATTTCCACAAGCGCCAGTGGGAGTTGGGCGAATACTTGGCAGATAACGGCGATCACGCTGGCTTTGCTGTTGTGGGAAGTCATATTGGTAATATTCTCGACATATGACCAAACAAAGTAGTCCAGCAGGTTTAGGAAAGGGGAGGAGGAGGGCCAGTGAGAGAAGGGTACAAAGTCGTAGCACTCCTTCTGAAGCCAAGCCTGGGTCTCTTTGGACTGCCATATCTAGAATCTGCTAGTGGCCACCTGATTGCACTAGGGTATCACCACACTCTTCAGCACATTCAGGTACACTTTAGTATTGAATTTCAAACCGACTTTGAAGATGTGACGTGGTATGATGTGGCCCTCACTTCACCAAAGGCTGTAACTGTGGCCAGAAACTTCATTGAGTTGTGTCCACAAGTGTTGAACCATCCAGATTTGCATTTCAAGGATGCTGGCAATGGTCCTATTTTCTTTCTTTTTTTTACACATATGAGTCATCACTTATGAAGGTCAAGAGACCACTTGAGGATAAGAGTTAATGAGTGTACAGTAGCCAATGAGATAATATAGTAGTAATCATTAGTAGTGAAAATTTGGTAAATTAGATTACTTAAAGAGATGGTTCAACAAGAATGTGGACTTGAAGACGACCAAATTGTAATCACCTGGAAAGCAGGGAAACAGAAGAGAGTTCCATAGGCGTGCAGTTCTAAGAAAGAAGCATTGTTCATGGAATCTTTGTTTAGGTTTAGGCACAGATAAAAAGTGGGGGAAATTATTGATAATGGTTTCAGATAGACGAGTGTTTATCATGAAAGTTTTGGTGAGGGAGGACCATAGATTGAAGCTCAGACGAGTACTTGCCATGAAAATGACGAGATATAGACAGGCTTGTCTCTTCTGTGGGAAAGAGGTTGCATGGAAGAAAAAAGGGCATTTCCCATTAAGCTACAAAGTCTATTTTGAACTCGGTCAAAGCAAGATAAGCTGCTTCTAGCAGTTCCTGCCCAGATATGGCAACAGTACTCCATTATTGGACGTACTTGACTCTTATATAGATAAAGAATTGCATCAACAGTGAGATATCTACTGGACCGATAGAAGGTTCTCACTATTTTTCCAGCGAACTTGGCATGTTGTCATGACTTGGATTAGTAGAGAGCATGAGTTGTACAGTGGCGCATCTCTGATCTTGCTCATTGAACATTGTTTCACTTTCAGACATGATAGAACACTCCTATCACTCTTGGGATTTGTACACAACTGACCAAATAGTAGATGGTCTGCAACAAAGAAAGAAAAGCAGTTTTCATCAAAGAAAAATGGAATCATGTCTTTTCTAGGGCAAAAATTCCATCCTATACATATATATATATATATATATATATATATATATATATATACATATATATATATATATATATATATATATATATATATATTAAAAAGAGAGCTATATATATACACAGATTCGGATATAATCTGATAAGATGGATATAAAGCCATGGTGCAACGGATATAAGTACTAATATAATCATCAGTTTAGTAATAATCAGTTCTAAATGACAGTCTACCTAGTCATGGCTGAGGGAACAAAAGCAAAGTACCTCTGGAGGTTGGATAAACGGTTTCGTTTGAAATTCCCTACAGATATGAGTTTGATAAGTTATACTAGAAGAACGTTGGTGTGAAAATAATATCCCAGGATGAGAAGAGTAGTCTAAATACAAATCATCAATACACATCTAAAATATTCTGAAACATAAACTGAATAAGACATAGATTAAAATAGATATATACAGTCTGAGAGAGAGTCTAATATAGATATACATGAGAAGTGTTAGATGGATATATATATATATATATATATATATATTTACAGGGTAGTCATCACTTATCAAGGTGTGAAGGCCACTCCAGGATAAAGGCTAATGATTGTAGATGGTATTGTTCATGGTAGAGATTGGGTAGAAATTGGATTATTTAAAGGGATACCTAAATAACTTGTTTACGAGGGGCGTGCAATAAGTAATGCCCCTGTCCCACTTCCAGTCGTCTGATCTAGCTGAAATTTTGTATGTGCAATGATTTATATCTCCATTGGTTATGTGGCAAATTACAGCTCTGAACTAATTGTGGTTTCTGTTTTACAGGTGTTTAAACTGAGTCAGGTGTGAAGTGGAGCCTGTTGAATGTCGAGCAGTGATCTGGATTTTGTATTTGAAAGGACACACACCACAAGAGACTTTTGATGAAATGAAAGAAACTTATGGTGATAATGCCCCATCATATGACCTTGTAAAACGCTGGCATCATGAATTCAAACATGGCAGGAAGTCTGTAGAAACAGCTCCCAGACCTGGTCGACCCCCTTCTGCCATTGATGAGGCATTTGTCGGTCAAATTGTGGCTGCCATTTTGGAAGATCGGCGCATTACTATTCGCCAAATAGCTCAAGATGTCAAGATTAGTACAGGGTCTGTGGAAACTATCATTCATGATCATTTGCATATGCATAAGGTGTCTGCCATATGGATTCCCAGGTTACTCACACCATTCCAGAAGTGAGAACACGTCGAGTGCTCGAGGATGAATTTGGAGATGCGCCAAGAAGATGAGTTAAAGTTTTCAAAAGTGATTACACAGGATAAAACCTGGGTCCATCACTATGATCCAAAGACCAAGGCCCAGTCAATACAGTGGAAGCAATTGGACTCACCACCTCCAAAGAAGGCAAGGGTGCAGCCCTCCACTGGCAAGCTCATGCTCACAGTCTTCTGGGATCAGGACGGAGCAGTGATGACAGATTTTCTGGCAAAGGGTACCACAATTATAGGAGCCTATTATGCTTCACTTTTGAGGAAATCAAGGGAAGCTATCAAAATTAAGAGGCGGGGCAAGATCAGCAAAGGTACCCTCCTCCTGCAGGACAATGCTATGATCCACAACTCACATGTTGCCAGATGAGAAGCAAGGGCGTGGTTATGAAATCCTTCCCCATCCTCCTTACTCTCCTGACCTTGCATCCTCTGACTTTCACCTCTTTCCAGCCATGAAGTTGTTTTTGAAAGGAAAGCGTTTCCCAGATGATACAGCCTTGATTTCTGAAGTCACGTCGTGGTTGGAGGACCAACCTTGGGAGTTCTACACAAACGGTCTCCAGAGCTGCATCAAACAATGGGAGAAATGCATAACTCTGGGTGGTTCTTATGTAGAGAAAGACTAATAACTGTGCAAAGTTTCGTTGCTCTACTGCTATCGGAAGTGGGTCAGGGGCATTACTTATTGCGTGCCCCTCGTACATTGGACTTGAAGGCTACCATATTGCAATCGGCTGGGAAGCAGGTCAATGGAACAGTGTTCCAAAAGCAGGACGTTCTAGGAAAGAAGCTTTGTTCATCGAATCTGCATTTAGATTTAGGCATAGATAAAGAGAGAGGGAAATTGTTGATAATGGATGTAGCTAGTCCAGTGGTTTTTATGAAAGTTTGGCTATGAGGGACCATAGGCTGGAGCTCAGGCGAACACTTGCTACAAAAATAATGATAGTACAGAGAAAAGCTCGCAACATCTCTTCTGTGGGAAAGAGTTTGCATGGAAGAGAAAAGGGCATCACTTACTAGGTGATACAACCATTTTTTCAAGCGATCTTGGCAACAGATTTAATGTATGTGTTCCATTTCATATTAGTAGTGAAGATCAATTTCAGAAGCTTTCTCCTTAAGGCAACGTTTAAACAGTTTTGTAAGTATGGGAGCTAATTCTGGTTGAAGCTTTTTGGAATGCCGCCGGAGCCACTTGCTCTACTACAATCAAGGTTTTTGATAAGCGTTGCAGCATCATGCACAGTTATTTGTAAGTCGCATGTTTTCAGTTACAGAAGGAAATAGATTGAGTAGGCAGCCATGGTCAAAAAGAGTAGAATTTGCTGCAAAGATCTTGGCAAAGCGTTTTGCTTTGTCGGATGCTGACGAGATTATCTCAGGTTCATTAATGATGGTTAGAATAGAGCACATGCTTCTGTTCTGGATCCTGTTTGTTATTCGCCAAAATTGGGGAGAATAAAGCCACTCCTCAGCTACTTTAAACTTAACGTACTTAGCATACAACTTTATTGTGTTTTTTATTACTATTTTACTCCTAAAATTGGTTTTAGTTTCATAACATCTATTTCATTGAAAGCAATGCAAATAGTGGGTTTTGTGTGCAATGACAGCGGCACATTCTGGAATGAACTACAGTTGGCTATTAGACTTTTGCTGGAATTTCTTGGAGGGTATGAAGTGGCCTATACCGACAATTAACAATTCTGTCAGGTCAGATACTGTAGAGGACATGCTCTTTTTAAACATGTAATGCAGAAGTATATCTGATATAAATATTTAGAAGCTACCTCAGTCAGCCATAGAGTACAATGTAAAGGTACATTTGAAGACTGATTAACTTTTGTTTTTATCTTAACTAAGATAACTGAGTGATTGGAAGATTCCAATAAAGACAGAATGGATGATGAACACAATTCTGGGTAAGTTGTAAAAAAAGGTCAAGAAGACTTGCATATTGTCCGTCAGTGTCAGGCATACAGGTGGGTTCATGAAAAATTTGTGTAAAAGAAATCATGACCTCATCATCCATTATGTTTAAGTGGGTGTGCCATTCAACATTGTGAATATTGAAACCTCCATAGATGTGAATGTTAGTCGAGGAATGAGCAGACAGAATGTGGTCAATTTTCTCAGAGATATTCTCAATGATAGTAACTCTGCTGTTATTGGGACGATAGAGGACAAATACAAACACAGTACTGTGAGCCAGTGCTATTCTGAAGCACATATAGGACAATTTAGGATCTTCCCTGGAGACGTCCCTACCACATGGAAAGCCATCTCTAATGTAAGCATATATTCCATGCCCATGATGATTGGGGGGGGGGGTCAGATTTGGATGCCAAGTTCGAGTATCCTTTAATCGAAAACTTATTTTGGAAAACAGTCAAACCAATGCCAGTTTCACACAGGAACAATAGGTCCGGTTTAGTCTCCTGTAATTGGATTTAAACCTCTGGAAGGTTGGAACACACAGCCCTGATGCTGAAGAAGGGGACCTGGTAGTGAGGGGAGGGGTCTACATTGGAGGTTGGAGTTCTGGGTTTAATCTTGTATTGTTTTTTGAGATTTTTCACTTTTGAGTATGGGGATATGTGGAAGAGGTTGGCAGAGTTGATAGAGCAGAGCAGAGATGAAAATAAAAAATTAAAAAAAAAAGGAACAAACAATGATTTTTAAGACCATGTAGAGAAGAAGCTGTAACATTACCCACTATTATGGCATCGAAAGGCGCTACCAGAAGCTACTGCATGGCCCAGAATCCATTCATCAAATGGCAATACAGCAGCCCCAGTATTTTGCACCTGCTGATGGTACGGCCTCTTAAGTCGTTAATCCAAGGTTCGGGTGTTTGACTTTCAGGCAGATAGTGTCAGACCTGTTAAAATGTTTACTTCCAGCTCCCTTATTAGTAATATGTCCACAAGGATAGAAATAGGAAGTGAAAATAAGAACATCTTAAACACCGGTCTAGTGTACAGCTTTTTCTCCTCCCTTTGTCAGAAACATCACTCATTGTAAATTAAGACTCAGGGACAAAGTAAGAGAAACGAAAGTTTTAAGACCACCGAAAACATGTCCACAATGCGGTTTCTACTCTCCTTTAAAAAAATAAATAAAACCAAAAATAAATACAGTACACGCTTATCCAGAGATAAAAATACAAAACTCACATATTAAATCTTCATTGATCTACATTTTGTTACTATGAACGAGTTGCACATAATCAAAATTGCTATCAATGATACAAGATTTTTATTTTGCTTAAGCGAAGAAAATGACTTGAAGCTAAAATTTAAAATATGATTTCATTTTAGAACCCTGAAAAAAAAGGGCATTGAAAAATATGTGAAGACAATTGCAAATTATTGCTCCCAACCAATTCTGCATGTTTGTTTTATTTTGCTTTAGTTGAAGTTCTCAGAAATCAAAGAGTCCCTTTCCTGTGGCTAACGATTTATCTCTATAGGAGATACATAGATATCCGGATATTGTATTAAAGTCCTTTACCTCTCAAAGATTGAGTTAGTAAATAAGTTGAGAACATAATTTTCTTCTGCCCCATTGACCATTTAAATATGTTATAGTCTATCTTACTTGTAGTCTATTAGACTTACTAGATAACAGGACAAGAATTCATCTACTCTCGTGCTGTGACTTGAGGGAACATTACTTTGAGAAGATACACCAAGCCAATGAGGGTTAGCCATATTGAGGCGATCTTATTTAGGCCGGAAATACAATGTAATTTGAAATATTTGGTCAGGGTTTATTTGTAGGACAAAGTATCCTCATAACATATTGTCCTGACAAACTCCTGTACAGAGTGTCTAGCTCTCTATAGTAGTAGTAATAATAACATGCACGAACTGCCAGTCTGTGAAACACAATATTGCTTCACAACTAACTAGAACATTGCCATTTTCAAGTCCTATATAAACAAATTCTTGCTGAGCCGCCCTCTTAGATAATCAAATTTTTCCCAATCACCACCATCATTACAAATCATCATGTTGTTGACTAACCGTCCATCTGACACTTATTTACTTTTATCCTCAATTGGCATTTGGTCCTTGATAAGTGGTAACACCCGAGTAAAACAAAATTGAATATGTAGCTAAATACAGTTAAAACGTTCTGGGTTGCTATAACTTCAGAAATATTTTAAATAAGCTATACTATCTATCATCATTTTTTTTCTTCTAATACTTCTAAAGTAGAAAATGAAAAGAAAAAAAGAAATGGAAATATAAAAATAAGAAGAAATCAAAAAGAAAAAGAAAAAAAAAGAAATGAAAAAAAAAAGACATAGAACAAAAATAGAAGAAAAAGGAAAAACAAAAACAAGATCCAGTTGCAGGCATAGAAATTGTAACCATTTTATAGGATCGTACTCTATGCAAAGATAGGACAATGAAATTCAGTCGTTCACACATAGTGATTAAAGTATGTTTTTTAAATGCTTTTTTTACTTATTGAAATGACACTGCAAATTCAAGATTTTCAGAAAAAAATAGAAAAATACAAAGAAATGGAAACCAGTATTGTTCAAGGCTTTAGGTTTAATTCTGATAGGGCTGTCCAGGCATTTTTTGCAGGCCAACGTGCTGGCTTTTTAAATCCCATTTTCTGACAATTGTGTCAAAATCATAGGGTAATAAATAACTTCTGACACAAATCAAATGTATATTTCTATGTAATGGCCTATAAAAAAATTGAACCAGACATTTCACATTCAATTTTATATATATATATATATATATATATATATATATATATATATATATATATATATATATATATTTAAATAAGGGAGTAGTCACCAACAATGTGTATTTTTTAACATTATTTTATTATTCCCTGTCTTGGTTTTTCATTGAGAATTATGTTTGGATCATTGTAATAATGTTTTTAAGTCATTGAAATTCTCAATGAAAAACCAAGACACGGAATAATAAAATAATGTTAAAAAATACACATTGTTGGTGACTACTCCCTTATTTAAATATACATCTTTCTTTCGTTGGAATTTATTAACCCATTATATATATATATATATATATATATATATATATATATATATATACACTAGCAGATATACTTGCGCTTTATGTGGGACTTTACTGTGTGTTTCGGTACCTGCTTCGCAATAAGTGAATGTTGTAAGAGCAACTACTGCTTAATGTGTTTAAGGTGGCGTATGCTATCCCTAGGTGGGGGAGTTTATGAAGAGCCGTATCAAATATGAACTTAGCCTTGACCTTGAAAAATGGTGTGCACCATCACTAGGTCGGAGACCATCATCATGTCAGGTTTGGTCATGAATATATATATATATATATATATATATATATATATATATATATATGCTATGATCTTGACCTTTGACCTTAACCTTGAAAAATGGTGTGCACCATCCCTAGGTGGTGGGCCATCATTATGCCAGGTTTGGTCCAGTGGTGTGGGCTGTAGTAGAGTTGTACACACACACAAACGCTACTACTTTATATATATATATATATATATATATATATATATATATATATATATAAGTGAAAGTGTCTGTGTATAAGTGTGTCTGTGCACATTTCCCTACGCAATAACTCTGTCAATTTTTACTCTACAAACTCGAAATTTAATATACAGGGTACTGAGATTTGGGAAAATCGATGTGATCGGTTTTTGGCAAGAAAATTAAGTTAGATCCATGTCCAAGGAACCTATATCTAAATGTCAAGTGTTTAGACCCAAAATTGTCGGAGGAGTTTTGTAGAGTTCTCAAAAGTCAAATCGTTGAACTTTGACCCCTTAATCGCCAAATTTCTTGCCGAAAATCAATCACATCGATTTTCCCAAATCTCAGTACCCTGTATATTAAATTTTGAGTCAGTAGACTAAAAATTGACAGAGTTATTGCGTATGGAAATGTACACACACAGACACACACACAGACACTTTCACTTTTATAGATATATATAGATAGATAGATTAAGAGAATAGAAAGTGAAGTTTGGGTTTAGTTTCTACAGCCTCATTTCCTTTTTGTTGTCCTTTAATCCTCCCATTCCAGGAGCAATGTTTCTGACAAAGGGGAAGAATTGCTGTTTTCTGAATCAGAATCTATCTATCTAACACTTATTATTGTATAGTTTTTGATGTTGAAATAATATTTTTTAGCTCCTTATATCAAGTGACTTTGTGCCTTGCCCAGAGTAATTTCATGAAAATTTTTCATAATAATAATAGTGCTTTTTCCTTTTAGAGTTTCTTAAAATATGAAGTTTTCAAAAGAAACTCACAAACAATTGACCAATCAAAATCATTTATTGAAAAAGAAAGTTTGAAATTAACTCCGGAAATTTTGAAAATGTAATAATTTGTTAGATGTTGACAAATAGGAGTATATTCAATTAAATGACATAGATTTTTAATACATATTGTGCAATATATATATTTTACTTACGTCCAATCCTAACAAGGCATATCGCCACCTGGATGTGAGAGGCTACTATTTGGGACCATGTCTAGGAAAGATTAACAAGATGTTGGCTTACGTTACATTTAAACTTCTGCATATCAGTACAGTCAGAGAAGCAGGAAGGGAATTCCAAAGTCTAGCTGTTCGAGGGAAGAAACTTTTAGAATAGAAAATTTTCTGACATTTGAGGACCTCAACAGTGAAAACAGGTTCATCAGGTATATGTACATTGAGGGGGCACAAGTGCAACGAGTCCATTGGAGCATATTCTATTAAAACAGGCACAGAGATGCAACACTGCAGTGATGGAACAGGGGTTGGAGCTTAGTTAACAAAGTGGAACCTATTAGATTGAAAACTCTTTTTTGAACTCTATCCAAGAGGAAGAGGCTAGTGGTAGATGCACCAGCCCAGACGTGGCAACAATACTCCATGCATAGTGATCTTGTAGGATACTTTCAGGTATGAGTAGTCTTCTAGCTTGATCAAGGGAACCCACCTTCTTTGCAGCAACCTTTGCAATGTCCTCAATGTATTTGTTCCAGTTCATATAGCCGGTGAATGTTAGGCTGAGAAGTTTGAAGGAAGAATTCTCAGGTAGGAAGTTATTTGTCATGGACATAGGCAGTGAGAGAGGCATCTTGTAATTGATAAAGGAGAGCAGCTTAGTTTTACTAGCATTAAATATTACCATCCATTTGCGGCTCCATTCCGCTACAGACAGGAGGTCATTTTCTAACAATTCTGTCATTGTCTAAGATTTATGTACATCCGTTCTTCCCTCATGCATGTTATAGAGCATTGTATCATCAGCAAATATATTTCCATATTGGACACAATATTATCAGAGAGGTCGTTTATAAATATCAGGAATAATAGTGGTCCAAGGATCGACCCTGAGGCACTCCCGCATTAATATTATGTTGCTTGGATGTACATCTCTCAATGATAACCTAGATTGTCTAAGAAAGATTGTCTTAAAGTCTGTTCATGTCTGTGCAAATAGATATTTTTTTTTTTTTTACAAAGGCATCACCACATTATCAAGGCCAAGAGGCCACTCAAGGATAAGGGTTAAAGAGTGTACAGTAGAAATTGGACAATATAGTAATCATTAGTAATGAAAATTTGGTAAATTTGATAACTTATATGGAACAGCTCATCAAGAACTTATTTACGTTAGACTTGAAGACAACCATATTGTAGTCAGCCGGAAAGCAGGAAAACGGAAGACAATTCCACAGGCGTGCAGTTCTAAGAAAGAAGCTTTGTTCATGGAATCTACGTTTAGGTTTAGGCACAGATAAAGAGTGGGGGGAATTATTGATAGTGTTTACAGCTAGACGAGTGTTTCTTGTGAAAGTTTGGCGAGGGGGGACCATAGATTGAAGCTCAGTCGAACACTTTCCATGAAAATAACGATACATCAGAGACAAACTCGCATTATCTCTTCTGTGAGATAGAGGTTGCAGGGAAGAGAAAAGGACATCTCCTACGAGGCTATGAAGTCTATTTTGAACTCTATCAAGGCAGGACAAGTCTTTTCTAGCAGCTCCTGCCCAGATGTGGCAACAGTATTCCATCCTTGGACGTACCTGGCTCTTATATAGATAGAGAATAGCATCAGCAGTGAGATATTTACCGGATCGATAGAAAGATCCCACCATTTTTCCAGCGGCCTTGGCAACAGATTTGATGTACGTGTTCCATTTAAGATCAGGAGTAATGGTCAAGCCCAGAAGCTTGTCAAAACTTGAGGCCTCCTGAAGATGAGAGCCATTCATTTCAATTGATGCCAGATGTGGATTAGAATGTTGATGATGTAAAGAGAGAAGCTTGGTTTTAGATGCACTAAAAGTAACCAGCCACTCCTTTCCCCATTGTACTACGTGCTCAAGATCAGAGGAGAGAGAATTGGAGAGAACTTGGTCGTTTACTGTCTTAGATGTGCTACCATAAATGGTAGTGTCGTCAGCATAAATGTCTACAAATGATGTAAGGATGTGATTTGGAAGATCATTAATGTAGATCAGGAAAAGAGTCGGGCCCAGGATGGACCCCTGAGGGACACCGGCATTAATACTGTGAGCTTCTGATTTTTGCCCCTCAATTACTACTCTTATGAATCTATCAGAAAGAAATGATTTAATAATTGAGAAGACTTTTCCAGCTATACCATAGCTAGCGATCTTATGAAGTAAACCTTTACGCCATACCCTATCAAAGGCTTTAGATATGTCAAGAGCAATTGCCCTAGAAAGATTGCCACCGTCGAGAGATTTGCTAATCCTATGCGATATAACTGTAAGCACATCTGCTGTAGATCTAGCAGAACGGAAACCATATTGAGTGTCACTAAGAAGGTTATTTTTGTTGAGATGGTTGATTACTTCTGTATTTAACACAGATTCTAGCAACTTACTCATGACGCACAGGAGACTTATTGGCCTGTACTGAGAAGGGGATGAGCGATCACCTGAATTCTTAAATACAGGGCATACTGATGAAATTTTCCAGGGAGATGGGAAACTATTCTCCTTCAGACAACGCTTAAACAGTTTTGTAAGTATGGGCGCTAGTTCAGGTTGAAGTTTTTTGAGTACTATAATTGGAATACCGTCAGGGCCAGTTGCTTTACTGGAATCAAGGTTTTTGATTAGCTTGGCAACATCACGTACAGATATACGTATATCACATTGCGTGTTTTCTGATACAGGAGGAAATATTGGGGGTTGGCGGCCTTGGTCGCAAAGGGTAGAATTAGCTGCAAAGTTCTTGACAAAGAGTTTGGCTTTGTAGGATGCTGACGAGATTACCTCAGGTCCATTGATAATAGTTGGGATGGAGCACACGCTTCTGTTCAGGATTCTGTTTGCTATTTGCTAAAACTGGTGGGAACCAAGCCGCTGCTCAGCTACTTTGGACTTAACAGATTGAGCATACAACTCTCTTGCGTTCTTTATTACTTTCTTACAATGGTTGCTGGCAGTCCTGAAAGCGGCTTTAGTTTCCATACATCTATTACGTTTGAAGTAGTGGAAAAAGTGATTTCTGTGCGCAATGGCAGCAGCACATTCTGGAGAGAACTATGGCTGGCTGTTAGGTTTTTGCTGAAACTTTTTAGAGGGTATGAAACGGTCAATTACAATTAACCATTCAGTCAGGTCTAATACTATAGAGGACACATCCTTTTTAAACATGGAATGCAGAGGTAGATCAGATATAAATGTACGGAAACTATCCCAGTCAGCCTTAGTGTATCGATATACTGTACGATGGAGAGGTACATCTGGGGACTTATTACATTTCATTTTTATCTTAATTGATACAACAGAGTGGTCGGAAGATGCAAGAGGCGACAGAACAGAAACTGAACATAGTTCAGGGCAAGTTGTGAGAAAAAGGTCTAGTAGGCTCGCATACTGGCCGTCATTGTCGGGCACACGGGTGGGTTCCTGAACAATCTGAGAGAGGTCATAGGCAATGGAGAAATCATGACAGAACCTCCCCTCATCATCGGTCTTGTTTGAGTGGGTCAACCATTCGACGTTGTGAACATTGAAGTCTCCACATACGTGAATGTTAGCTGAAGGATAAGCAGATAGGATTTGGTCAATTTTCTCAGATATGCTTTGAAAGATAGTAACTCCGCTGTTGTGGGGGTGATAGAGAGTAAATATAAATGCAGTAGTGTGAGCTAAAGCAACCCGGAAGCACATATAGGGTAAGTTAGGATCTTCCCTGGAGATGTCCCTACCACATGGAAAGCTATCTTTAATATAGGCACATATTTCATGCCCATGGCGATCTTGGGGGTCAGATTTAGAAGTTTCTTCCCCAGAACCGCTAGACTCTGGAATTCCATTCCAGGTCCTTGGTTCCCCAACTGTACTGACATGCAGAAGTTCAAGTGTAACGTGAACCGACATCTTGCTGCCCAAATCCCTACATAGTGCCCCAGTAGTTGCTGCCCCTGATAGTAGCCCCCTACACCAAAGTGGCAATGTGCCTTGTTTGGGGTGAAAATGTAATAATAAAAAAAAATAAAAAAAGATATATCAAAGGCTACAATCCCGTCTTCACCTGCCTTATCCAGTGCATAGTATATGTGTTCAGAGATGACTGTTAAAATATCTGCAGTAGAACGACATTGCCTACATTCATACTGTTTGTCAGAGAGAAGATTTGCTTTTGCGAGGTGGTTATTTAGTGCTTGATTATATGTTTAGGTTAATACTCATTTTGTATAATTTTTATTAAAAATACAGATTTGAAGTTATTAAAATTTTTTGAAGACCCTTTATATCATCATCATTAATTTCTTTTTTTGGTAAAAAGGTATTTTTCTTAGAGCTGAACCTCAACATGTATTTGGCCACACAGCAAAGTGAAGATCAAGTGCTCAACGTGTTGTAAATAAAACTCTGCAGCTTAAGCAAATTTCTCAAGTGTTTCAACTGGATTGATTTAGAAATCAGATAAAAATCCTACGTCATTTCCAACTGGATAGACAAAAAAGAAAGATACAGATAGATTGGAGAGTAAAAGAGGAAGCATACTCATGTGGAGGAAGAATTCAAATTAGAGGTGTTCTTCAGCAATCATGATCAATCTCGATCAACAATGTTTGTCTTGAACGCTTCCTGAGAGGAAAGAAAATACTGTCTCGCACAACAAGCAACGGAAGAAAACAAGCTGTTGAAATGCAAAAGTGTCACGAATTGAGAGTTTCAATGCTGGGCGTTTCTTACACAAAATACACATCAACGGAAAAGTAACTTGATTAAATATCTACCACTAGCTGAGATACCCATGCCATGGCAAGTTCATACTAATGAAACACACTAAGCTAGATGCAGTCATCTTCGCATTAAGCCGCGTAATGGTTAAATAATAATAATAATAATAATAATAATAATCTATATATATATAAAAGTGAATGTGTGTGCGTGTGTGTGTACATTTCCCTACGCAATAACTCAATCAATTTTTAGTCTGCAGACTCGAAAATTGATATACAGGGTACTGAGATTTGGAAAAATCTTTGGGATCGGTTTTCGGCCATATGTTTGGCTGTTAAGGGTTCAAAGTTCAACGATTTGACCTTTGAGAACTCTACCAAATTCCTTCGACAATTTTTGGTCTAAACACTTGAAATTTTAGAGATAGGTTCCTTAGACATGGATCTAACTTAATAACTTAATTTGAGCCCCAAAAAACAAATTTTAAGGGTTCATAATAGAGATCAAAGTTAAAAAAATTTTACCTCTGCGGTCTCTACAAAATTGCTCAAACAATTTCTGGTCTAAACATTTGGAATTATACATAAATGTTACTCAGAGATAGGGCAAGCCTTTTTAATCGGTTTGGGTCGAAAATTTTTAATTGCCAATATATAAATGTATGTATATACGTCTGTTTGCATGTCTGCCTAAAACTTTCAATAGAGGCGACGGATTTTAGCAAAATCAGTATCGTTTTAAAGTTCGATTTTTCAGACGACAAATATCGAAAAATTGGCTAAAAACATTAATATCTTCACCTTCAACTAGGCACTTTTCTACAAGGGGGAGGGTCACTTTTTTCGCCGATATTTTTTAAAGTTATCCTCTCTTTCCGATTGTCTAGCCTTACTTTTAAAAAATGTCGCTTCCGGTTTGCCGGTGGTCGTAACAGCATAGACGTTAGGTTTTTACCCCATTCTTTTCCTCCTTTGCAGTACGGGTTCCAGCCTGCCTTCCTACGACCACATTTTTTTTTTTTTCAACAGACACATCCAAACACCCAGGCAACGCCGGGCTGAAATGCTAGTATATCTATAAAAGTGAACATGTCTGTGTGTCTGTGTACATTTTCCAACGCAATAACTCTGTCAATTTTTAGTCTACAGACTCGAAATTTGATATACAGGGTACTGAGATTTGGGAAAATCTATGTGATTCGGCCAGAAATTTGGTGATTAAGGCGCCAAAGTTCAACGATTTGACCTTTGAGAACTCTACCAAACTCCTCCGACAATTTGGGATCTAAACACTTGAAATTTTAGATGTAGGTGCCTTGGACATGGATCTAACTTAATAACTCGATTTGAGCCCAACACAATACATTTTAAGGGTTCATAATAGGGGTCAAAGTTTAAAAAATTGACCCGTTTTTGTTTTTTTGGGTTTTATTTTTTTTGATCAGCATACACCTCCAAACACCCGGGCAACGCCGGGAACCCATGCTAGTATATCTATAAAAGTGAACGTGTCTGTGTATCTGTCTGTCTGTGTGTCTGTGTGTGTACATTTTTCAACGCAATAACTCTGTCAATTTTAAGTCTACTGACTCGAAATTTGATATACAGGGTACTGAGATTTGGGGAAACCGATGTGACTGGTTTTTCGGCCAGAAATTTGGCGATTAAGAGTTCAAAGTTCAACGATTTGACTTTTGAGAACACTACCAAATTCCTCCGACAATTTTGGGTCTAAACACTTGACATTTAGATATAGGTTCCTTGGACATGGATCTAACTTAATAACTTTATTTGAGCCCAAAACAATCAATGTAAAGGGGTGATAATATGGGTCAAAGTTTAAAAAATTGACCGCTTTTTTTTTCTTTTTTTTGCTCAACATACACCTCCAAACACCCGGGCAACGCCGGGCTGAAATGCTAATAATAATAATAATAATAATAATAATAATAATAATAATAATAATGATAATAATAATCCCTTCTGTCTTCTCACTTTGTTTTCTGTTTGTTTTTCCTTTTTTGTGTGTTACCATTAACTGACGCCACACCAAATGATCAAGGAGGGTCAAGCAGGATAAGAAGACCGAGGAGAGAGAGCACTAGCCAGACTTATGCTGGATGAGTGCAAAGGGAACTGGGATCTTGGGGAAGAATATTGCCACCCGAATTTCAGTGAAGACCAATGGTTGCCGCCAACAAGAAATATATGGTAAGCGGCTGTTGCAATAATGTAAATTCATCTGCAAATCTTATTAAAAGAGGTGGAAAGTACTGGATATATGAGTAGACTTGTTGTCATTCAAACTCGAGAGAACACCTCAAGTTGTTCTCAAAGAGAAATCTTTGATGATGGCCTGCATGACTATTCATAGTGAGTAAATAATAATGATGACAATAATGATGATAACAATAATGATGATAATGATAATGATGACAATAATGATAATAATAATAATGATGATAATGATAAAAACACCAAAAAGGATTATTTTAAACACAATTGAAAGGAATTGAAAATTACAACGTTCTTTTGATTTATAACTACGATTTGCCCAATATTTTAAACTACCCTGGGTGCCTGGTGTTGCCCGGGTGTTTGTAGGTGTGTGTTCCAAAATTACTGGAGTACTGTTCCTATTTAATCCAGTAATATTAGAAAAAAGTTTTTCTGCTTCAAGTTTATTTTATATCGTTAGGATGATAGGAAGGCAAGGAGTTTTTCACTGCAATGCACTAAAATCTAGTCAAACATACATGGCATGAACTGCTGAGTAGTGCCTCTATTTAATTAATTGCCTCCCCACGAGAACAGAATCAGACACAAGGTCGGTTTTTAATTTGATAGTAAATCCAGCTCCCCGGAAAGGGGGGACTCTGGATTGAAAATAAAAATATTTAACTCATACGAGATAGTTAAAAGCATAGAATACAGAAGGAGACATCTGATGATTAAATTCATTTCAGTTCAAAATTCCTACGGATTTGAAACAATATCTCATTTTTCTACAACATCAAAAAAAAAAGCTTTTCTTTCTATAAACCCGTGTTTATCATCAGACAATATTAACATGTACGTAGCTTTTTTATAAGTGCTTCCCATCTGTGGAACACGTTACTATAAGATTGCTTCTCTGCTCATTACAACTTGGTCATCTTGAAATCCAATGTCATATATAAAAAAGAAAGACAAGTACAACTTTACTTTCTTTTTAACTATTGGATCACCAATTATCAATTCCAGGATAATGCTGATGAGATGGAATGATTGTCAGCAAAAGATGATGAACCCTATGGAGTGCTAAAATTGGTCAATGGAATGAACTAAGTTTGATAACTTGTGGAACGTTTTATGATGAGTATTTTTTGACATTGGATTTTAAAATGACTATTGCAGGGAAGCAGTTTCATAGTAATGCGTTCCACATACAAAAAGCCCTTACAAAGAACGTTTGTCCATGAGAATTTCATTATATGGTAGATACATTGAGAAAGAAAGGAGTCTTTATATTGTGGTAATGTTGTATAGGGGTGTTATTTTCGATGTATCAAATCTGAGACTATGTTTTGTTGTTTTTATTAGAAGAGGACTGATGTTATTTGTTGTTGTTCATATTTGTGAGAGTCTTAGAGTGATAGAGACAGTCTAAGGAGAGTTCATGTGTTGAGTGTTCATGTCTTAAGATGTTCATGTTGTAAGAGATAGCATATTGGAGACATAAACAGGTATATATAAAGAGAGAGACAGTTCTGTATATATATAATAGACAGGTACATGTTACTGCAAGAGAACCAATTCAATGAGAGGAGATTTATGAATATCTTGATAGATAGACCGAGAGATAGTGCGTTTGACATTTACGTTTTGACAGTTGTGCATATAATATAAATACGTTACCTTTCTCGTTGTAATAATGAACACAGAAGATGCAGATACACAAAGATGATGACGTCCTTTATTTCATGACCGGTCCATGATTTCGCTTTAAGAATTCAAAGTTTCTTTACATGCTTATTTCTAAAACCCTCTCACTTCTAGAGGTGTCTTAATTCTAACGGAGAATCGGTCTGAACCTCTCTGCTTCTCTCTGACTCTTCTCCCAGACTCCCAGACTGCATCTAAAACCTCTACCTATATTGAGAACTCGTCACGTCATCGCATGATTAAACATGTGCTCATCAAACACGTTGACTGACATGAGTCACGTTGCCAAACTTGACATGACCCTGAGTTCAGTAACCTATTTTTCAAATAATATTTTTACAAAATATGTTTACAATTTCAATTGACGATTAAATTCCTTAACAGAAACAAATTTCATTATTACATTCCTTTTCCATATACAGATATGTAAGCTAAACAATTGCAATTCCTTATTTCAATAATATCCTGTATTTATTTTAACTTATGATTGGAATTTTCATTTCCAAATCTAGCTTCGCAAGTTCGAATCCTTGACTATCCTATTTCATATTTACATTTAACTAATTCCCTATTTTTTTTACTTACATGAAAAGGGGACAGCCCTTTTATCATGTAACAGTAATAAATGAGTTCTGGCATTGAATGTCTTAAGAGGAACCAGAGATTGAAGCTCAGTCGAGCAGCTTCCATAGAAATAATGATAGAGTACAGAGAAGGTAACATATTTTCTGTAAGAAAGGACCTGCCAGAAAAAGAGCAGATCATCCCCGACTAAATTTAGAAATTGATTTTCAATGCATAACCATGGCACAACCAAAAACTCACTGTTTTTGTTAAGTTTTGCATTTGTCTTTTGCTTTATTGAAAAAAAATTGTCAATTTGTTTTGAACTTATTATTATTTCAACTCTGAAAAATTGTTTGAATTGAGAAATGTATTGAATTGAGAAATCACCAAACAAAAGTCGTCATTAGAAATTTATTTTCATTTTTTTTTTTTTTTTTTTTTGTAATTTTTGTCGACTTGAATATTTTATTTACCTTTTCTCCAGGTCAATCATCGTTTGGAAAAAAAAACCCCATTATACTAGGATTACCACACTCTGGCCTATAAAAAGATAATAGAGCAGTCACATTGGAAGAGGTGCCTCAGGAATTAGCCATAAACTAATCCCTTTTGAAAAGGAAGGTAACGCTTGGGAAGGTGAACTTCCCGAGACTTATCAAGTTGACAATAACATAATCACTATTAAACTGTCAATGACATATCCTATTGTTAGTACACCTATGCCAGAAAGTCAAGAATCATTTTGCCATTATTATATGTGTATATATTTATTTAATTAGTATTTTTTTGATTTGACAAATTACATTAGTTAAAGAAAGTCTTGTGATTGTAACAAACAGAAAAAAAGAATAAAGTCACATAGAAAAATTAATTAATTATAATGGGGTCACATAGAAAAATTAACTAATTCTAATGAAGTCACAGAAAAATTAACTAATTATAATGAAAACACATAGAAAAATTAACTAATTATAATGAAGTCACATAGAAAAATTAACTAATTATAATGAAGTCACATAGAAAAATTAACTAATTATAATGAAGTCACATAGAAAAAGTAACTAATTATAATGAAGTCACATAGAAAAAGTAACTAATTATAATGAAGTTAGCAAAAAATTAACCTATAAAATTTTAACAAATGATTTTTCTGGGACATTTTTTATTCATTATTATTTTATTTAATCATCACCATATTTGGTTTAATGTCCGTGTTACATACATGCATGTGTTGAATGGCTTTAGAAATTGACATTCAAACTAACATATCTCTGACCAGATTCTTATTTATTCCCTCCCAAGTTCATTATTATTATTTGTTCCCGTGTTTTTCTTGATCTTCCTTTTTCAACTGACCTTGATACAACTGTTCTACTAACCCCAAAATTCTTATACAAAATTCTCTATATTGGCCAGATTTCATCTTCCTTTAAGGTCATCAGATCTAAACATGTCATAAAGACTAACATTACATATACATCATATAATTCCTCACCATGTAATTAAAAATAACAGAGCAAAGGTTTCTGAAACTTACTCCATCCAGTCATAATTCTTGCAATAATAGAGCTTAACAATGATTGCAAGAAATAAAACCTGATACTATTTTTGTCAATAAACCACTTTAAAGTTGGAGCCATGTTTACTGCCATGCAAGGCTTTCTGGCATCTTAAAACTACGATTATAGATTCAACTACATAAATGTCAAAACAGAAAATGGTTATCATTTCATTTTGGAAAAAAAAAACGGTTGCGCAATTTCCAAAGAGAATGTGACGTCATCCAAACAATCTGAAATGGTGACAGAAAGCAACAGCTGGGAAATAATTGTCAACAGAAAACTGCTTAAGAAACAGAACGGCTAACAATCAGCAAAACAAGAATGAAATCCCCCCCCCCCCTATTCTCTCGCCATGGAAACTTATCACTTCTTTTGTGAGGGTTGCTAATGGCTGAAATGTTCGTCATACGTCGTTTCAGACATCTTTATTTTTCTATTTAGATCTTACATTTAAGTAGAGGCAGAAATTCCAGGCATTACCTGGATATTTTTCATTGATTTGTCCTCAACGACATATCTTTTTCGGTTATTTAATGTTGAAACACAATATCTATTGTAAATGATTTGTCAATTGGTTCGTTTTTTTTTTTTTTTCATAGTATATTCTTATGGGGTAAGTTGATCCAACAATTTCAGGAACAAATCGACTTACCCGGAGATATTAAATACAGTTACATCTAAACATCAGAGCAGTGAATCAAACCAATAATTTGGCATTTGATAAAGATTGCACACAATGCTAATCAAAGTTTCGATCTTGACTATCAGTTTGCCACAAACTGGATCATTTTCGTGGCCTTTTATCAATCTGAATGAGGCATTCGTTCTGGGTAAGTTTATTGCTTACTGCCTGAGGCGCTCTAGCTGGGGGATGCCGACGAGGCTGCCCAGGAAATGTTTCAAAGGTCAGAGTGCTCCTCTTTTAGGGGCGCTGGCTTGACTCTCTCCACCTTCTGACCATATCACATTTTCCTGCAGTGGAAAGGAAGTAAATACTATGATATGTATAAAAGTGAAATTGTCTGTGTGTGTACATTTCCCTACCAAACTACTCTTTCAATTTTCAGTCTACAGACTCGAGATTTGACATAAAGGGTATTAGGATTTGGGAAAATCTTTTTAATCGGTTTTCGGACAGTTCAATGATTTGACCTTTGAAAACTACCAAACTCCTCCGCCAAGTTTGGGTCTAAACACATGAAATTGTATATGTAGGTTATTTGGACAGGGATCCAACTTTTTACTTTGATTTGAGCCTAAAACAATAAATGTCAAGTGGTCAAAATTAGGGTCAAAGTTAAAAAAAAATTGACCTTTGCGGTCTCTACTAAATTACTCAGCCAATTCGGGTTTAAATATTTGAAATTTTACATAAAGGGTATTCAGAGATAAGGCAAGCTTTTTAATCGGTTTGGATCGAAAATTTGAGCTGCCAAGGGATCAAAGTTCAAAAGATTTAACCTTTGCGGTGTCTAGCAAGCTACTCAGCCAATTTTGGGTCTAAACATTTGAAATTTTATATACAGTGTATTCAGACATGCAGCAAGCTTTTTAATTAATTTTTAGGCGAAAATTTGGCTGCCAAGAGGTCAAAGTTGAAAGAGTTGACGTTTGCAAACTGTACCAAATTCCTCCACCAATTTTGGGTCTAAACACTTGAAATTTTAGATGTAGATTACCTGGACACGAGTCAAACTTTTTAATATATATTTACATATGCACATAAAGTACCCAAGCAAAGCCGGGCTGAACTGCTAGTAATATGAAAGAAATAAAACTGTCCTGATTATTTTTGTTTTTTTGATTCCTAAAAGAAAAAATGTTATCATACTCACAATATCTATTTAAAAGGATGTTATGATTGGTTTAGTTTGTTAGTGTTTTGACATATCAACCTGTTTTTTATTATTGCATGTTGAAACGATACAATTGGTTTGGTTCGTCTGGTTAATAATATTCTAGCTGTTCTTATATGGAATCATCCAGGAATTTTTAAAACCTTTTATTTTTGATTCCCTCATTACCTCTGTACATCTTGCCCTTTCTTGCAATTTATTTCCTGTAAGAAAATACAGGGTATTCAGAATAAATTTGACATATTTACTAAAGGAAAAAAGTCATATCTTGGCTAATAATTTATGTATTCTCAAAATTTAAAGCATGCCTCTTAGAGTTTTTTGATAAATACAGCCCATTCAAAGAGCCACCACTACAGCAGCCTAGAAAAGGCCTGATTATGAAACTTGTGGCCTTCAGAACGTCTTTCAAGAGACGCCTGAAGACCAGTTTGATTCTGGAAATCAGCTCTACGGGAGGACTTTTCCTTGGCCACAACTACCACCAGTCTAGGCTATTGTTTCAGTTGCTTGTTCTCCGTTGACTGTGCAGCTCTAGGAGGCACATCCACCCAGGTTTGTCTTCTTATCTTTATAGATGAAGTTAGTTTACTACAATTCGTCTGAAGCGCCTCTACTGGGGAATGCCGATGGGACTATAAAGGCATTTTTTGTAGGCCAGGGTGCTCTTCCTCAAGAGCGCTAACTTTGCAAATCACGCCATCTGACCTTGTATCACATCTTGCAGCTGTGGAAGAGAAATAAATATCAACTCATCCTTGGGACCGCAGATGGTATTGTTGGTGTCTTTCTCAACTGTGCTCCACACATAACAGTCCATGGAGTTACAATTAGGTAATTTAGATGCCAGATATTGAAAATCATAAAATTTCTCAGAAAACTATGTCTGGATTTTGTCAGAGGCGTGACACAGAAGTGAATCCTGCTGTTGTTTTCCTGTAGTCCCACTCTCTTCACTCAGCATTTTACAACAGTGAACAGCAACTCAGTATAATCATCTCAATTGACTCTGAGTCCCATTTCGAAGGTGTAGAGCAGCATGACTGGAAACACCTTTAAAACCATTCAACCTTCAGGAGAATATAATTTTTACAACTGAATTTTTCCAAGTGCACTAACCACTCTGACACGGGTTCGACTAAAAGATTCCTAAGTTTGACAAGATACACCTGAAGAAGGTTGGAGCTTACATCGACAGAAATGGTGTTAAAATTGCACTCAGGATGTGAACAGTAGTCAAAATAGTACAAATAACATATTGAAATGAATGGCTCTCATCTTATGGAGGTTCCATGCTTTGACAAGCTCCTGGGCTTGACTATTATTCCTGATCTGAAATGGAACAAGTACATCAAATCTGTTGCCAAGGTCACTGGGAAAATGGTAGGATCCTTCTATTGATCCAGTAGATATACCACTGTTGATGCAATGCTCTACCTATATAAGAGCTAGGTATGTCCAAGGATGGAGTACTGTTGTCACATCTGAGCAAGAGCTGCTAGAAAGACCTCATCCTGCCTTGACAGAGTTCAAAATAGACTTTATCGATATTTTCATGGCAATTGCTCGTCTGAGCTTCAATCTATGGCTCCCCCCTCTCCGACATGTTTTAATGTTAAATTACTACTGACGATGGTTTTACAACATCCTTTCTCTCCTGTTCAGTTATTGAGTCTGATTTGTTGAGGATGAATATGTCTTGATTTTATTGTAGATTCTGTATCCTTTAACTGCAATACCATCTCCAAGGAATATATTTTTCTTTGCTTTGGAGTCCATCTTATGTCTCTCATCCTTTGGTATATGGGCAAAAGCATCACATACAAAAATGCGAAAGCGTTTCACATTTGGTGTGTAGCTTTTCCATACTTCATATTGCGTCATACCTTGTGCAGCATTTGTTGGAATCTAATTACGAAAATATGAAGCATTGGATAAAGCGTCTTCCCAAAATTTCTTAGGTATCTTCGAATTCGACAGCATTGCTTGCACTATTTCCACCAATGTTCGGTTCATTCTTTCAGTTACTCCATTTTGTTCTAATGTTTTAGGAACAATATATCCATGGTGTATATTAGGTACGGGCACAATGAATACCGATGCTCAAATTGTATAAACATTTTGACCCCTCCCTTTATCACCGAAAATCAGGGAATTAACCAATTTTAATGAAATTTTCAGTATTTATCAAATAATGATCTCGGAATATAATGAACTAATTATTTTTATTTAAATCTGAGTAGAAATTTGTTTGAACAAAAAATACCTTTACTAAAGTTATGGTTTGTAACAATAAAAAAAAACAAATAATTTTTACAGGAACATTACGAAAAAAGCCCTAAAGTCCGTATTAATGAATTCGATATAACTCGAAGAAAAATGAATTTCTCGAACTACCGATATTACCATTGAATTAAGCATTGTTTATTTAAGGTTTTCACACAAACAAATATAAGAGCAAAAATATTTCTACTTTTTTTTAAATTACAGATTTCGTATAATCTTTATATGCAAGATTTTAATAATTTCTTTGCTCACAAGAATGTGAAACTTTCGGCGTAACATAATTTTTTTATAGTCTCGAACAATATTTAAAAAAAAATTAATTTAAAAACAGGAACATAAAAAATAATTAAATTAAAAAATAATAAAAATTGGTGCAAACGATCAAAATAGGAATGTATGGATGCACGTCTGGAGAAAAATAAAAAAAGAAATTTGACACCCCTACCTCCTTTTACTATCCTGACTTCATTTTGAAACAGCGTTTTGATTGGCTGAAATGTTGGGCTTTCGCATATTCGTGTTTACAAACTGTTATCGGTTGCATTTTGCTGAACGGCATAATTACTTGCTTTTTGAGGGCTAATTAAGCTGCATTTTGTATAAACAAGGTTTTTTTTTTATTTAATTCAATATCTTAGGACTTTACTTTACTAATTATCTTTGAAATAGAACCAGAAAACTGATATTTATCTTTTAAAGGATTTTTACAATGAATTTATTTAACTTCAAAATTTAGCTGAATTCGGTAGCTTTCCGTCAAAACATTTTCATAACTTTTTTTTTTTTTCGTGTACAAATATTTTTTTTTCCTTTAGGAAATTAATTTAGTCTCAAATCTTTCCTTTAGGAAATTAACTTAATCTATAATCTTTCAAATGCAATCAAAAAGTAGTCAGAAACCTACAAAAAAAAAATATGATAAATCGGCTTTCAAAACTAAGTCCCCCTATTTTTGCCCGCCCATTTTTGCCCGTACCTATTGTATACCCTACTTATTTAAATAATGTTGAAATTCTCTTAAAGTGTACTCTCCACCATTATCGGTCTCTTGAGTATTAACATTTCATCCAGTGGATTTCTCGACCATGGTTTTCCATTCCATGAACTTTTTAAAAACATCTCTTTTGGGCTGGAACACATAAATCCAAACAAATATTGATTTATTATCAATAAATGTGACAAAATATTTAGCTCCACCAAGCGACTTTGCCTCTGTTCTTCCACAAACATCGCTATGTACAATTCCGAGAAGTTGAGTAGTTCGCCTTCCACCAGATTTTGGCAATAAGGAACGATGATGTTTTCCATCCAAGAATGGTTTACAAAAGTTAATATCCTTGCTTACATTATAGTCAAGGTCAGCTACTAGTTTTATGCTCCAATCTGACTCAGTAAATATGCAAGTCTTTCCAGACTGAGTAGCTTAAGACACACTTAATAAGCTATAAGATAACTTGGGAACAAACAGCGTCTAATACTGTTGAGACACTTGTAGTCTGTCTAAACTGTACGAACGAACTGACTAAACCAAGATGGCCGACTCCTATTTATATCACCACAAGCAAGGGAGGTAACCATGTAACTGAAGCAAGGGAGGTAACCAATGTCTACACTAACATTGCTGCTGTCCTCAAGTGAATAATTTATTTCTGATTTAACGAGTCCCTTAGAAGCTCAGACGAAGCTCCTGCCTTGGTCAAACAATCAGAGACCTGATCACAACCCTTGATCCATTCTATCTGTATCTCCCCTCTACTCTTCATTTCCTTCAGCCTTGCTACATCTATTCTCAATCGTCGATCGCTTACCAGATTGTTGGAATTCAATGTCTCCACAAGTGATGCATTATCTGTCTTGCAGAGAACGTCTGGCAATTTAGATAACTGAAATACCTCTTGTATCATAACCGCAGTCAAAACACCAGCATCAGCTCCCTCATTCAGAGCAAGAGTCTCTGAGGCCAATGGGCTTTTTGTCACTCTGTCCAATTTCTTTGACGCCCAACACATGGGGGCCATTTTGTCAGTACTTCCTCCAATAAAGACAACAAAACCACCCTGTGAAGATCCATCTTCCAGACTGGCATAAGAGGCATCAGTATAACACAAAATGTGTAAATCTGAGGGCTTTCCCAATTTTGGAAATGTTATAGAACCCTTCTTGGATTTCAATTTTGATAAGGCTTTATTCGCCTCAAATAAGGCTTTTACTTTGGGATGCTTTCCAGTGTTGCTCATCTTACACACATCAAAAGCTATATCAGGGCGTGTTTGAGTTGAAACCCACATCATCTGACCTGCAAGTCTCTTCAACTCATGCTTTTCTTCTTCATTCAGTTCATCATTTTTCCTCAGTATCCTCCCTTTGCTTATTTCTATTGGAGATATGGAAGATACATATAGATCTTGTTCTACAGTGATCCCATTTTCCTGTTGATTAACATTCAGTCCAACATATTTGAATGTTCCACTTTCATGAGATCCCACCTTAAATTTTTCTTTCAATGTTGCAATCACATCCCTTTCAAACTCTGTGTTTCCACAGACAACAAAATCATCCACGTGCATAGCAAGAATTCCAGTCAAATTTCCTTTAATATCATGCCACAAAAACAATGCATTATCATAAGCACTTGCTACTCCTTTTAATTCAATCAAAGCCTGAGTAACTCTCTTGTACCATGCCCGTGGAGCATCATTCAATCCATAGATGCATCTTTTTAATTTCCACACTTGAGATTTAGGACAAACATCAGATGGTGGCCTCAGGTACACATCTCTCTCTAAAATACCACCTTGCAAAAAGGCTGAGGTAAAATCTATGGTCTGCGGCATCCAATTCTTTATTGATGCGGTTAGCATGACCATTCGCATAGCTTCACGGCTACATGTTGGGAAGTCCGTTTTCAGATTACTATTTTCTTCATAGCCTCGTGCTACAAGGCGAGCTTTCATTGTTTTCTGATTATCCTTGAATTTTTCAGTAATCACCCATCTTGTGGATATTGTTTTTTGACCTGTGTATGGCACACATTCAAATACTTCATAGGTGTTCATGTTTTTTATTTCTTTATGCTTGGCATCCATTACAGCTTTCGACTGCTCTTGTTCAGCGGTGAGCAGGACTACATTTTCCTGTTCAGTATATTGGGGCACTTCTCTCCAATGATCAATATGATTCCAGTTGATACAAACTTGATCCTCGTTTTCATCCTCTGGTTCTATATTGATCCAATGACTATATTTGCCAGTTGATTTAGGCTGTACTGACATAACCTTTCCTTTCTTCCACTCCTCACTTCCATTTATTTTATAAGTTATGGTCTTATTTCGGCCAGGTTTTTCAGTCTTATCTCTTAAACTGGTAGAACTATCAACAACTTCTTCTCTGTCTATATCTTCACTTTCTACCACTTGATTCTGCAACTCCTCCTCCTCAACTGAAAGGTATTCATTCTTCCCTTCTGTAGTGTTTCCCAGCATTTCAGCTTTTTTTGTTCTTTTTTCGTTGTTTTTATTCACTTTCATCAATTGGCACGGATACATCCTATAAAATGCTCCGCCATGTCTGATTAAGACAAACTGGCCTTCTCTGCCTAACACTTTTGCTGGACCACGCCATCCTTTAAAACCCTGCCTCCGATAATAGATTTGGTCTCCGGTAGCATAATCTTCATCAGCATAAGTTCTGACATTAGACCTGAGAGATCTCCTAATTCTCTCACTGGACTCAGCTTCCAAAAAGTTTCTCCTTGCACTATGGAGAGCATTTAAATTTTTTCTCACCATGTCACTTGTAGTAGAGGACTCCATAGCAGGTAACTGGTCTGTCAGAATTGAGGGTGTATTTACATTGAAACCGAATACAAGTTCATTTGGACTGTGTCCAGAGTAATTGAGGAGGGCATTTTTTGCACAAATAGCCCATGCCAAGACAATTTCAGGTTCACACTTCTCATCGTCAATTGTTTTTTTCATTGCCTCAGCAACTATCAAATTATGACGTTCTACAGTACCGTTGCTGAATGGACTTTCTGCGGCAGTAGTACAGGTCTCTATGTTGAGTTTTTCATTCATCTGTCTATAGTGTTCGTTGTTGAATTCACCCCCATTATCACTCAGAAAACGAACAGGAGATCCGAAATAGGTAATCCACATCATAAAGATGTTTTTGATGATCTCCTCCTTCTTCTTTGTTTTGATCAATGTTGCCGCTGAATACCTGGTAGCGGCATCAATGAGATGTAGTATCCACACCTCATTGTGGATGAACTCTTTCAAATCCATGCAAACTGTGTGATTAAATCTATTGCCAAGAGGCAATCCCACAACCGGTCGCAGTGGAGCTTTTTTAAATCTAAGGCAAATTTGACAGTTTTCACAAACCTCCTCAATCGCCTTTATAAATTCCTTGTCATTGAATTTGCCACTTTTTTTAACCAAGGAAACAAGTTTTTCCTTCGAGGCATGAGCAAACTGTCGATGAAGTTTTTCTGCTTTTTTTTTTTTTTCTGTGAAAGAACACTGACCAAAATTCTGAACATGTAATACAATGTTCTTAGTACCACTATGATCCAACAACTTATTTGTTAAGAGGAGACAATAGTGCCCTGAAGTTGTGGTCTTTAGTTCAATACATTTATCAAAAATCCAGCACATATCTTTCCGGAAATCTAGCACTATTCCTGCTGTCTTCATTGATTTGTGACTTAATAGAAGAGGCAAGTCGTTTTTCACAATATCTGCTTCGATATAAACTCTTATACCTCCGAATGTAACCGGAAATTTAGCAACTTTAATTGCTGTGACAGCCACTCCATCACCAAAACAAAAACTCCGGTCTGAGTTCGTATACTTCACTAGTTGCAGGTCACTTTCATTTAAAGTATCTAAATAAACATCAAGCCACACTTCGCCAGCCAGTGTGCGAGTACAAGCAGAATCCAAGACTGCCATTCCAAATGTTTCCTTTACAAGATTTGAGATTTTTTCATTTGTACTGTTCAAATAAATATTTTCTTGAATGAACAACGTAATGTGTATTTGTTCTGTCGCTTCCGTAAACCTGGGCGTATTTCTAGGACACTCTCTAATTAGATGGTTCGGAGACTGACATTTGTAACACAACAACACGTTTCCACTTCGGTCACATGGATTAGATTGTCCTCGACGAAAACGCCTTTTGTTGTTACCCGGTTTAGAATAATTATAGTTGACGATTTCGGGCTCTGATTTCACTGCCGGTACATTTTCATCACGATAAATGTCACCAAATACTTTCTTTATCGATTCCTTCATGTTTTGATACGTCAAAACAGAACACGTTGTCCGCGCTAATTTTTCGTTCTCTTCCGATATGTTAACCGCGTTCAAAACAAGAAAAGCTTGCACTCCTTCCGGTAGAATAATGTAGAATTTTTTTAATCTTTGGTACAAAAACTCATAACGAACAAGAAAGTCATTTATACTGGTACCTGACGGTCTTTTATAAGTGTAAAATTCCTTAAAAGTCATGTAAGCGCGCGTGTGTTCATCCTTTAAATATATGTCATCCAGTTTCTTTATTAAGATCTTCAAGCCATCTCGTCCGCCGATGTCACTTGTTGGCAATTCACGGACACATTCTCTAATATTCGATGGTAGCGTCAAAAACACTGCTGGCCCTTTTTTTTCCTCAGAAAGATCCGTGAACAACGACCACATTTCAACGTCTTGTTTCCAGTTCTCGTAAACATCCTCCCCCTCCAACAATGGAGGTTGTTTGTTCGAAGTTGCCATATCCGATATCCGATCTGTCTAGTGCTACAGACAAGCTGTACAAAAAAAAAAAAATTTTTTTTTTTTTTTTTTTTTTTTTTTTTCGTTTTGTCGCACACAGAGGGATATCTCTGCTACCATTTGTTGAGACACTTGTAGTCTGTCTAAACTGTACGAACGAACTGACTAAACCAAGATGGCCGACTCCTATTTATATCACCACAAGCAAGGGAGGTAACCATGTAACTGAAGCAAGGGAGGTAACCAATGTCTACACTAACATAATACAACCTGCATTTTTTGTGTTTCTATTTTGGTAGAATAACTTTAGTTCGATTGTTCCTATTCCTAAAGCCTGAACTGAGAATCCGTCGGCAAATACATTAAATTTTCTGAAATTAATAAATTTCTTCACATCATAACACATGTGACATGTAGCACCGGAGTCTGTCTTGATGAGCCGTTCCCCTTAACTAATCTAATTTACCAAATGTTCACTACTAACATTTACTATGACATTGTCCCATTGACCACTGTACACTTATTAACCCTTATCCTCGAGTGGGCTCTGGCCTTAGTAAGTGATGACTCCTTTGTAAAAAAAATAAATAACATCAAGGTTTAATGCATTTTAGGTCAAAAAAGCAATTATCCTTAGACAACATGATCTAGAAACCCCAATAATGAATTTTGAAACATGGTTTCAAGACATTAGGTATCATATCCTTGATTGTATTTAGTTTGATACAAAGGGGGTAAAAAGTTGGAAAAATTCGCTGATTTTTGTGAAATTTTAACGATAGGCATTAGACATCAATTGGTATTCTAAAAAATTAATTTTCTTGAGAGTATTTTTGAAAATTTAATTTTTTTCAGATAAGCATCAAATTTAATAATCATTAGACACGAATTAAGTAAACTTAAGTTTTAGATTTGAGACACTTTCTTGAATAAAAATCATGTAATACAATTGGACAAAATTGGAAAATGGATTCCAGACATAAGGTTTAGTCATTTTATTATAGTTTTATTTTTAATCCTTGTAAAATGATATAAAAGTGGTGCAAAACTGTTCTGTTCAAAGAATTAATTTTACCCGACCTGGTACATGTATTTTTCTAGTATATATATATATATATATATATATATATATATATATATATATATATATATATGTATATATATATAAAGCTTCATTAGGCAATAGTAGTGATCACAAGAGTAGCTTTGCTTCGATTAACATTTTGTCGTCTTGCAGTTACTTGTTAGGGACAAATCCAAATATCATATTTAAGTGTATTTTACGCCCGAGCAAAGCAACTAGTATATATATAAAATATCTAGAAAAGGTGCGGTACTAAAAGTTACATACCAAAATATAATTATACATACTTGACATTTGCCAAGCTTTCCTTAGGTTGTTTTAGTAATTATATAATAAACTGTACCAATTGTTATGAACATATATATATATATATATATACACACTAGCAGGGAGACCCGACATTGTCCAGGATTGAATGATGATCAACAAATGTTTTACACTCCTATATTTTCATTGTCATCAAAATCGATGCAATTGCCCATTTTTCAATCAAATTAACTGATTACTTGCTCTAGTTGGGGACCCATCGTGGTGCACTAGGGGGGGGGGGCTTCATATGCCTCCCTGCGGTGACATAGTTCACAATACAATGTATTGCAATGTTGACTACAATTTTTTATATACAATGGCTTGAATTACAGTTTTAAATGAAAAAGTCAAGTATCATTGGTCAATTGTGCTTTAAACAGAAACATTCATTTTGAACCCGCCTCTGTCATATCAAAGAACCGATGTCAGGCCTTTCGGCTCATGTGGTAATAAAACTTCTCAAATGCACTTGTGAGGTTAAACTGTGCAAGATGTTAACTTTGATCAAAATCGCCTGTTCCTTCTTTCATCGGATTATTTTGATTATCACTACTTATAGAAGGCATTCCAATACAAAACCAATCTAAGAACACCGCCAGGCACATAAAGTGACTTCGTGTGAAATTTTATAAAAGTCCACTCTGCCGTTTTGGAGTTCATAGGAAAATACACCCGCAGTTCTTTTTATATGATAGTAGAGATATTCGAAATTATTTCAAACAACAAACTGAATAAGGATATATTTCTGGTTAGTTGCATTCCATTGACCGAATGGGGATATGTTTCATTGAAAAAAAAAGATGCACCAGCTCAAATATGACAACAATACTCCATACATGGGCGAATGGTGGCCTTATAGAGGTACAGGATACTTTCGGCATTAGTAGCTTTCTAGCACGTTAGAGAGAACCTACCTTCTTTGCAGCAGTCCTGGCAATGCTCTCAATGTAATTGTTTCAACTCATGTTTACTGTGAACGTTAGGTCGAGGGGTTTAAAAGATGTACTTTCTGATAAAGAGTCTTTGGCCATTGCTATAGTTGGCAGAGAAGGTTTCTTGTAATTATTAAAGGAAACAAGTTTAGTGTTCGCAGCATTGAATGTGACCATCCATTTTTGCCCCCATTCCACTACGGATCGGAGGTCATCCTCTAGTGTTTCTGCCATTTCTGTAGATATGTGTTCATTTGTTTTCCTGTCGTGTCTGTTATAGAGCATAGTGTCATCAGCATATATACAATTTTGTCAGGGAGGTCATTTATGAATATTAGAAATAATAGAGGTCCAAGGATAGACCCCTGAGGCATTCCCGCATGCATATCATATTATTCAGATATACAACCGTCAAGGACAACCTGGATTTTTCTCTTATCTAAGAAGGATTTAATTATGTTAAGTATTCTTCCAGTGATACCGTATGATCTGATTTTCCTGAGAAGACCTTCATGCCATACCCTGTCAAAAGCCTTAGATATATCTAGAGCTACCACTCTACCCTCCCCTGCTTTGTACAGTGAATGGTATATATGTTCAGAGATTGCAGTTAGGATGTCTGCTGTGGAACGAGCTTGCCTAAATCCATATTGTTGGTCAGTCAGAAGCTTAGCATCTGTAAGGTGATGGACTTGAGCTTGGTTAATTATGGTCTCAAATATTTTGGCGAAAAGTGGGAGGAAGCTAATGGCGCGATAATTTACTGGGTCAGTTCTTTTGCCAGAATTCTTGAAAACTGGTACCACAGAAGCAGTTTTCCAACAGGTAGGAAAGCAAGATTCAATAAGGCATTTGTTGTAAAGTTTGGAGAGAACTGGAGCTACTTCGGCAGAGCACTTTTTTAATAGCACAGCCAGGATGAGATCGGGTCCACATGATTTTGAAGTGTCAAGATTTTTTATGATAGCATGCACCTGGGAAGGAGTGATTTTCAGATCGTCTAGTGTGGCGTCTGTCTGCAAAGGAAAGTCAGGGAGGGGGTGGTTTACAGGGTCCAGTGTGGAGTTTGAGGCAAACCGACTTAGCATTGTCTGAAGATAGCAGTTTCAATCGTATTGGTCAAAATGTGGTGAGACAACACCAATTTTGGCAAATAGCAAGAACTATCATCACTGGACCTGAGGTAATCTTGTCAGCATCAGACAAATCCAAACTCTTTGTCAAGAACTTTGCAGCTAATTATGCAACCAAGGCCATATCAGAAAACATGCTATGCGACATATAAATATCTGTGCGTAATGTTGCCAAGCTAATCAAAAACCTTGATTCCAGTAAAGCAACTGGCCTGACAGCATTCCAATTATAGTGCCCAAAATGCTTCAATCAGAACTAGCTCCCATACTTTCAAAGCTGTTGAAGTGGAAAATCTCATTGGTAGGCTCTGTATTTAAGAATTCAGGTGATTGGTCATCTCCCTCTCAGTACAGACCAATAAGTATCCTGTGGGTCATGAATAAGTTACTTGAATCTGTGTTAAATAGAGAAGGAGTCAACCACCTCAGCCAAAATAACCTCCTTAGTGACATGCAATATGGTTTCTATTCTACTAAATCTACAGCAGACGTGCTTACGGTTATTTCTTATAGGATTAGTGAAACTCTCGATGGAGGCTTCCTTTCTAGGGCAGTTGCTCTTGACATATCAAAGGCCGTTGATAGGGTATGGCATAAAGATCTACTTCACAAGATCTTCAGCTATGGTATAGCTGGAAATGTCTTTTCAATTATTAAATCATTTCTCTCTGATAGGTTCATAAGTTGATGGGAAAAATCAGTTTTAATGCTGGAATCCCTCAAGGGTCTATCCTTGGTCCAACTCTTTTCCTTATCTACATTGATCTTCCAAATCATATCCTTAGATCATTCATAGAAATTTTTGCTGAAGGCACTACCATCTCTAACAGCGCATCAAAGGCCATAAACGATCAAGTTCTCTCTGATTCTCTCTCCTCTGATGTGGTACAATGGGGGAAGAAAGTGTCTGATTACTTTTAATGCATCTAAAATCAAGCTTCTATCTTTGCATCATCAACGTTCTGATCCCCATCTAGCATCAACTGAAATGAATGGCTCTCGTCTTGGGGAGGCCCCATGTTTTGACAAGCTTCTGGATTTGACCTTTACTCCTGATCTAAAATGGAATATGTACATCAAATCTGTTGCCAAGGTCGCTGGAAAAATGGTGGGATCCTTCTATCGCTCCAGTAGATATCTACCTGCTGATGCAATTCTCTACCTATATAAGAGCCAGGTACGTCCAAGGATGGAGTATTGCTGTCACATCTGGACAGGAGCTTCTAGGAAGATCTTATCCTGCCTTGACAAAGTTCAGAATAAACTTCGTAGCCTAGTCGGTGATGCTCTTTTTTCTTCTCTGCAACCTCTTTCTCACAGAAGAGACAATGCGAGACTGTCTCTGTGTTAACGTTATTTTCATGGCAAATGCTCATCTGAGCTCCAATCTATGGCTCCCCCACCCTTACCAAACATTCACAAGAAACACTCGGTTAACTGTAAATTCTATCAATAATTTCTCTCCCTCTTTATCTGTGCCTAAAACTAAATGTAGATTCCATGAACAAAGCTTCTTTCTTAGAACTGCACACCTGTGGAACTCTCTTCCGTTTTCCTGCTTTCCAACTGACTACAATATGGCCATCTTCAAGTCCAATGTAAACAAATTCTTGACGAGCCGTTCCCCTTAAGTAATCCAATTTACCAAATTTACACTTCTAACGATTACTATGATATTGTCCCTTTGACTATTGTACACTCTTTAACCCTTATCCTCGAGTAGCCTCTGGGGCTTGATAAGTGGTGATTCCTTTGTAAAAAAAAAAAAACTATTGAAGGCAGTAATTGCTGAGGATGCAGTCAGGAGATTCGGTAACCACCTGACAAAGGCCAGAGGAATAATTGGCCGAAATGTAAAACAACAATTAAAAAAAGAGGATAATAGTCTGCAAAAAATAAATGAATTTTTTTTTTTTAATTAATTTCGGATTTAAAGATACCTCACTAGAGAAAGAGTTCTTAAGTTTTGCTGGTGTTTTTATTTCCCGGGAGGTAAAAGTAAAAAGTCCACCCTCACTTTGTGTTATAGAGGTCGCACTAGTTGGAACTCTTTAGTTTTCTTTTATTATTTGTTAAGTCAGAAAAGTGCACGGTCGTCAAATATGAAATTGAAAAAATATCAACAGGTAAAAGCATCTTAATTCTCACAATCACAAATTACGTCATTGTCACATCATTTCTCTCCATGCAACGCATAGCCTCAACCCTTACTAAGTTTTAGTTTCATACATCATCACACTGTGCACTCATGCCTGATATGCAACTGTAAGACAATATGTTCAGTCTTTAAATAACACTATTTATGCAATAAAAGTTTACAATCACAACATATCTAAAACTTATTAACCATGCAATGCAAACGTCAGTGCATCTTTTGAAAACGTAATATTGTGCAATAATTGTGAAATGCCAACATAAATTGTTAAACGACAGTATTGTACATACAATTATGCTACACAAATATTAGTAAAAAATTTTTCTAAAACAATATTGAGCCATATTAGTTTTCAAGTAAATATTGTGCAATAAAAAAAGGCAATATAAACAAATACTGCACAATAAAAAAGTAATATTGTGCAGTAAAAGTATGTAATGACAACATATTTAAAAATAATAAAGATTCACTTTATACATTAAATTAAAAGTGTAAAAGATGAAAGCATTTTTGTTATAAGGTCTATATAATATTATGTTTATATACATATATATTAGTGATGCGACGATTCCAATATTTTTCCCAATTCTAATACAATTACTGATTCCGTACTAAGATTCTAATTCTTTAACAATCTCTAAATATTTAACGATAAAGTTGTTATTTTTTTTCCGATTATCATAACAACACATGTTAAATGTACAGATATTTTTTCAAATGTAAAAATACACTTGTGGAAGGGGATGATCTATGGATTTTAGTTTTACTGGTAGTTAAAAATCAATAAATATTTAATATTTTATTATTACTAGCAACAGTGTAAGATTTTGTTTTAAACAAAATCAAATAAAAGAAAGATAATTAAAGGAATCGTTTCTGGCATCGAAAAGTAGGCACAAATTTTTCGATACATCTAAAAGTCTCAATTTATTGATTCCCATTAATCATCCTAACACTTATATCTATAATATAAAGCTGAATGTGTGTGTGTGTGTCTGGTCACGAATAGGCTCCTATATGGTTGAGTGTTTTAAAAAACTGATTACATATAATGATAGAAGATGTATCGAGACACAGGAATAGGTATGTTTGATCCTGCAGAACGATGGTTCATTAAAATTGTGGGGTCTGTATTCACGCCTGGTCCACAAAGTATGGAAATAAAAAATTTAAAAATTAAAACAAAAAAACGTTTACAAGTGTTTTTGATATAGATGTACATAAGAATACTTTGATAAGTATGTTTTAACTTAAATAGGGATGGTATAATAAAATTGTGAGGTCTGCGTTCGTGCCTGGCCTCCATAGAATGGAAATAGGCACAAACTTTTAATAAAGACTTTTCATATCTATCTGTGTAAGTATACTTTGATAATTATGTTTCAGTTTGAAGAAATATGGTATAATAAAATTATGGGGTGTTCGTTCACGCCTGACCTCCTTAGAATGGAAATATGTCACAAAGTTTGACAAGCTTTTTTAATATAGATCCACAGAATATTGTGATAAGTTTTTCAGTGTGAACAGGCATGGTATAATAAATTATGGGGTTTATCTATTTTATTTTTACTTTCATCATATTTTACTTTGGTTTTGATACCCCCGAATTCGAAGCTATCTCTTTACAACCCTTCCTTTTCATAACCTATCATACTTTCATAAATCAGAGTTCATTTTCTGTGGGCTGCTTTTGAACCCAGTCAACGACGGGTACTTTTGCTAGTATATATATGTATATATATATATATATATATATATATATATATCAGTAACATTGTGTGGTGTGTGCGTGTGCGTGGAGCAGTTTCTACCAAACTACTCTGTAAATTTTTGGTCTACAGGCTTGAAACTTTATATATGGGTTATTCGAACCCGTAGAAAAATTCTAGTTGTTTTTAGCTGGAAAAAGCTATGAAAGGATCAAAATTGAAACATTGGAACCTGGCAGGCATAATTCGAACTAATATTTATCCTTTACACATGCACAAATATACATTTTCATGTTTAACTAGGTTAATTTGTTAAGTTTTGATAAGTATGAGGCCTTGGTTCATATGATAGTAAATAATGCTGGAGAGCTAAATGTTTAGGTTTTGAGTCTAGGTGATGGCATCCAAATCATATTTGTTTTTAAACTTTTGCAATCCCAACCATATATTGGGTACAATATGATAATCAAGAAAGAATTGTCTTTATAATAATAAATACGAAATTTACATGAATTAAAATATCATATTTAAGCATATTGCCGGATGGCCTGCTAGTAATTATTAAAGAAAGTAAATGATCATCATTCATTTTGGAGTTACTGAACACAAAGCCAAGGCATGTTGTGTATGTTAAGTTTAATTTAATTTTATGAAAAGAGTGAAAAAAAAGGTGAAAATCCTTGATAAAAATTTAGATACCTCCGATTTTTGTGAAATTTTAACAGTTGATAGATATCAAGAAAATTTCAGAGCTTTTTTTTTTTTGAGTATTGAAATAAATTTAACCATCCATTTGAAAATTCAAATATTTCAGATTTGCATTAAATTTGATCCATAATCATTAGACACTAATTAAACATGATTCCCTGAATCACAGTTACTTTTTAAGATCCTTTAAATTTAAGCCTAAAATTGTAGACATTTTCTCGAATCAATATCATGTAATGGTTTTTAATTAAAACTGCCTTAAGAATTCTAGACATAAGATTTAATAGTATAACATCTTGAGAATTTTTGTTTTCAGTTATGCCAGAAAAATGTCTTAACGAATATGTTACATTTTTTTTTTTTAATTTTCGCACAGGTATCTCATATATATATATATATATATATATATATATATATATATATATATATATATATATATATATATATATATATACTGCGTTCAGATTAACAAAATGGAGATTAAATGTATATGCAAAATAAGATTTTATTTGCATGACATGAAATGATTCTTCCTAAAAACAGAATAACATCTAGAAACTTTGTCTGTATTTTTATTCGTTTTTCACCGGTGCTTACCTCCCTTGTTTCTATTAATAGACATTGGAAATATTATGAAAATGACTCACAAAGAGAAATATGGATAACAAAAAAAAAATAAATAAATAAAAAAAAAAGCTCAAAGAAAATAACAATATGGCAACGGTAAATAAACTTGAATGAAAAATAATTTTAAGATAAATAAAAAGCAAAAAGAAACCCAATAATACATCTTTTCATTAACATTATCAGGAAGTTTCTAATTTTCCAGATTAAGTTTTGTTTTTAGGCACATCAGCTGTTAACAGAGTGTCAACATTCAGAGTAAATTACTTCCACGAGTCACGAAGTTATTTTTACTTCGTGTTGAAAACATATTTAACTTATAAAACAAACAATGCATGTTAAATTTACATAGAAACTGATAAAAACCTAATATTTCAAAAATAAAGTAAATGTTACTTACAAAAAAGTATAAAGGTGTATATATAAAATAAGAATTTCAGATAAAATAGAAACTTGGTTCATGGAATAATGGATAAACAAGCCAACATACTAGTAGAAATAAGAAGATAAATACATCATCAAATTCGGACTAAGATATTTGGGTCAAATCATTTATTTGGTAAATGTTTCTAATTCAACTAGCATGTTGCCTTGTTTATCCACTATTCCATAAACTAATTTATATATATATATATATATATATATATATATATATATATATATATATATATATATATACAAACAAGAAACAGACATCTCAAAATCAGAAGAGAACCGAATAATGACAGCAGATCTTGAACAAAGAAAGATCTAAATATCTTACGGAATAGAGTTATATCAATAAAAACTTATGATAAAACCTACGCAGTTTTACTGCAGTTTCGGAGTGTCACCGATCAGCAGTCGTTAATCAACCCTATTCGGATTATTTAATGCCGAATCCTGCAACTTTAGAGAAAACTTCTTTATGCTTCAAGTTCTTTATATCTTCAAATGTTTATTCATGGTGCTTGGTTTGTTTGTTTCGTTCTTGTTTTTGTTTTTGTTTATGGAGAATATGTTTTAGTTTTGCAAAGGGAAAGAAAGAAGCAACAACATCGATGTTTGGTGTATTTTAGGTCAAGAAGCCGGCATCGTCAGAGATCAAAATTGGAATAAGGATTTTATACATAAGGTTTAGTGGCGGTATATTTTCATTCCAATCTTTGTAAGAGGCTATTAAAGTGTTACCACACTTATGTTTGGGGAGTTTATTTTGCCTATTCCGAGGGTGGGTATTATTCTAGTATATATAAGTATTTAAACGTGCGTGTCTCATGTGTGAAAAACAAGATAACTGAATTATGGTGTTATTGAAACTTAATTCAAAATAGAGATTTGCTGATTTCATAGGGAGGAAACGGAATCTGAAATTGGAACCTTCTTTCATGAAGAGAGATTAAAACAGAGATATCATCTTATTGTGATCATCAAGAAATAAACTCAATCACAGGTGTTTCCCTTCACAGATGCTTGTCTGAAGAAAGATGGCATAACAGAAACAGATACAACACTATAGTTTATGGATATCAAAATGAGGGAATAAATCTAGTATGATCACATGTGTAAGCTATACATGTAATCATATATTTATATAAATAATCATGAATAAATATGTATTCATAAATATATCTATATAAATACATGATTATAAGTTTGGAGAATGCATATATGAAATCAATAGTACATATGTCCTCTCTCTCTCTCTCTCTCTCTCTCTCTCTCTCTCTCTCATTATATATATTTCATTAAATAAAATAGACGTTTCTGTCTATTAATTTTATTTTTGATCCTTTCTAACTTCCGAATAATGGGCTTCGGCTTCACTTCTGACAGAAACTGGCTGATGTAATCGCCATATTTGTCGTATGTCCGAGTACTTTCTAACCCTTCTGGATTCATCGTCAAGGATAGATTAATCTAACTGGTTTTAAACAATTCATATAATTTTATATTTTTATTTTATTATAATATTATTATATATTTTTTTTTATTGGTTAATTATTTTGATAACTTCACAAATATTTTAGAATGTTACTACGAAAAAAAATTATATAAATTGTTCAAAACCAGTTAAATTAATCTATACCTAATGATACATCCAGAAGGATTGGAAAGTACTCGGACTTACGACAAATATGGCGATTACATCAGCCAGTTCTGTCAGAAGTAAAGACCGTTATTCGGAAGTTGGAAAGGATCCAAAAAAGAATTAATAAACAAAAAAACATTTATTTGATATAATGAAATATGCTTAATACAAAAAAATGCCGTATATATATATATATATATATATATATATATATATATATATATATATATATATATATATATATATATATATATGCTGACGATAGAGATATACATAAGTGTCTAAAAATAAAAAATAGAAAATCCAATTTTTTTTTAGCCTACAAGATTCAAATAATAGAAATGGTATAATCATATCTACATATGTATGACAAACATTCAGCATATAACGTCTCCTTATTAAAGCTAGTCAAGGCGAGGTGAGTGTTTGCAACTAAAATTCGAAACCCGATCGCTTGTACAGCAGTCAGTGCTTTCTTATTGGCTGTACCGATTTAAATATTATACGTGTATTATATATATATTAAAACGAATGTACCCGTGAACATATACTAGGTTCTAATTAGTTTCAAAATTAAATTCAAAGTTGTTTATATACATGTGGGTGTGACAGTGTGTGTGTGTGTTGAAGAAAAAAAATTAAAAAGCAATAAACAGATACTACACTTTAGTTAAATAGCGAGTTTGAAAATATAAATAAACAATACTTTTGAACAATTATCATCCATCACAAAATGTGTTTGTATACATATATTTTTCGCATCATATCAGAAACAACACTTGTAGAGAATATAATAGTTGATATAAATAAATAAGTATACCAAGAGTAAATTAACGAAAACATAACTACTTGAGACTTACCTTAGTATTTTAGTAAGAAACAAAATTTAAAAAAAAAAAAAAAAAAAAAAAAACTAAAATAAAATAATGATAAAAGTCAAGCTGTTAAGAATTCCAATTCAAGTGGACACAAGTGTGGTGGTGGTGGTGGTGGTGGTGGTGGTGGTGAAAAGGTGTTAAAGGATCATCGTAGGGAGTTTCCACCCCGGTGTTTTTCTCCAGTCTTATTATAACAGACCATCTGGTCAAGTTTTTTTTTCTTCCAGGTCGGGGAGTGGGGGAATCACCCTACGTCATCAACACGACACACGCCGTTGCTGCTGCTGACGTTGCTCCCCAACCAAATGTGGTTCCCTAACCAGCCCAGTTTCCGCCCCCTACCGCCCCGACGGTGTTTATATTGTCCGGCGTTTGTTGTTTGGTGACAAGAATTTAAAACTCGCTAACTCTGTTTCCTTTGCTCATCCACCGTTACTTTGGCTTATGTGACAGTTGAGTGTGTTGTAACGCAAGCAGAATCCCATTCCGTTGCTATGGACACACGCTTGATAAAATCAATACAGCGGCAGCGGAGTTGGCGGCGGCGATAAGTGTTTAAGGATGAGGGTGAAAGAGAGAAGAGGTGTGTGATGGAAATAATGAGAATAATAATGAAAATTCTAATTATTATTATATATTATTATTATAATCCATTATTATTAGTAGTAGTATTACAATAGTAATATTATAAAGAGTTAAGTTTAAAGTTTAAAAAGATGAAGAAAAGTTGAAAGGAATATTACGTAAAAGTTCTGAAAGTTGATGGAAAGAGAGAGAGAGAGAGAGAGAGAGAGAGAGAGAGAGAGAAGAGAGAGAGAGGAGGCTGAGAGAGAAGATGAATAATAATTGCAATAAAAGAGAATTAAAACTAATTACAGATTAATATAACTTATTATAAAGAGATGTGGGTAAATTTAAAGTAGATAAGGATGAAGAAAGGATTAAAGTAATTAGATGGAAAAGTTCTAAAAGTTGATGGAGAGGGGAAAAAGAAAGAGAAGGGGGGAGAGAGAGATATTAATAATTGTAATAGAAGTTAGAAATTGCTTACCGATTAAAATAAAAAATTATTGGTAAATTTTTACGTACCCCCAGCGTATTATAAACATCCCCCCGTGTTAAGAACGGCTTCCGGAATAAACACCCCCCCTAACCTCGAAAGTCGTTCTTAACATGTGATGGTTGGGGGATTATTCCGAAAGCCGTTCTTAACATGGGGTGGTTGGGGGTGTTTATACTACGCTGGGGCAGGTCGTAGAAAATAATAAATTATTATTATTATAATTATTATTATTATTATTATTATCATCATCATCATCATCACACAGCCCATCATCAGAAATTATTCACTGATAATAACTTGTGTTATTCTCTGGAGTCTAAGTGACAGCAAGTCTACCCAGATTTCCAGTACGCTCCAGAAATTTCGATAACCTTTGCAAATGACTTTGCATTATCACAATAGCCGCTTTCCGTTGATTTCTTTGTGACAATGACCTTTATTATTACTTTTATAAAGTGCAAAATTAAAAATTGAAAAGGATGAAAAAACCTTGAAAGAAATAAAATATAAAAGTTTTGAAAATTAATGGAAAGAGAGAAGGGAAGGGGATGTTTAGAGAGAGGAGGAATAATAATTGTAAACGAAGAGAGAAGTTAAAAAACTGATTACAGTTAATATTATTATAATTAACCATTATTAAGACGTCGTTAAGTTTAAAGTGGAAAAGGATGACGAAAGAATGAAAGTAATAAAATAGGAAAATGTTAAAAGTTAATAGAGAGAAAGAAGAGAAAGAATAATAATTAAAGTTAGAAATTGGTTGCAGAAAACTTATTATTATTGCTTCACAAGGAGCTTTCACACTGGTTTTCTTAAAAATAACCTGTGGTATTCCCTGGAAGCTGAGTGGAAACAAGTCTCCCCAGATTTTCCAGTACTCTCCACCTCTTTCGATAACATTTGTAAATAAATTTGCATTATCGCAGCAGCTGCTTACCATTGATTTCTCGCGGGTAGAGGCCATTGGTCTCCACTGGAATTGGAGTGGCAATAAGCCTTCTCAAGGTTCCAGTTCTTTTCACACTTGTCCAACGGAGGTATGGTCAGCACTCTCTCTCCTCAGTCTTTCCATCCTCCTTGACCCTTCTCGACTATTTGGCATTATTATAATAAAGAGAAGTGGTTAAGTTCTAAGTATAAAGAGATAAACAAAGAGCAACAGTTATAAGATAGAAAAGTTCTAACAATTAATAAAAAGAGTTTAGAGAGAATAGAAAAGGAAATAATAATAATTGTAATGAAAGTTGGAATTGGTAACAGGACTTTCCCAGCTTATCTACAAAGAGCGACTCCAAAGACCAAGTCTGTTCTCATTTGAGCAGCAGAAACTACAAAGAAACTTGGTTTTGGCATACAATCTCATCACTAGAAATGTAATTTTACCCTTTTAAGAGTTTTTCTCCCCAACACAAAGTTATGGTGTCTGCTGGTACCTTTAAAAGATGTACCAGCATAATTTTTGGTTCAATAGGAGAAAGACAGCACTCTCTATCCGTGTTTCTGCTCTGTAGCACAATCTGTCAGAGGAGGTTGTAACGATGACTACCAGGTTTAAGGAAGCCTTGGATAAGCATTTCAGTTGTGTAAAGATTTAAATAACTTCCACTTGTTTCTTTACATGGTATGTTGCACTATGCTATTTTTTTTAAATTTTTTTTTTTGCCAAATAAATTTGATTTTTTTTTATATAATAATAAAAAAGGAAACTTATAAGTTGACTACGATTCATAGAATAGAAAAGAAAAATTTGTGAACAAAATACTGTCAAAATAAATTGGATCCATACTAAGTTAATATATCTACCTGTCTACCACTAAAGCAAAGTTAGGAAAGATGACTTTATTCTTATTTTTATTTTACTATTGAGAGTCACCATATATCAAGGCTAAAAGCATTTCAAAGGTAAGGATTCATGAGACAGAAATGATTGTTAGTCGAAAGATATGGAACACTATAGGAGTACTAACATTAATCAATGATATGAAATGTATTTGATTTCTTATTAAGGGGGGCTCTGTAACAAGAATTTGTTGAAGCTAGATTTAAAGAAGACCAGGTTGTAATTTGCACAGAAGCAGTTCTGCAGTAATGTGTTCCATAAACAGAAAACTCTAGGGACATAAAGGGAGAAAATAAAAGCGTTTTATGCTGTGGTAGTAAGACGAGTTCTTGCTGTAAATGTCTTACAAAGAGGAACCAAAAACTGGAAATAACGATACAATAAAGACTAGCAAGGTTAAAAGAGTGGTAGGGAAGAGAAGAGATTACTTTAGAAGTCAATTTTGTACTCTGTCAAGCAAGAGTGTTAAGTGTGGTATATCCTCATATGAGTATTTCAACTTCGGACGTATCAGTAGAGAAATGCGTCTAAAATCATGTAATGTAAGTTTATAGAGAGGAATACGGTTATCTTTCAAAAAAAGGAAACTTTGGATAGATGCTAAATTTGCTGTGATCGAACCCATCACCATTCCCAATATTTAAAACGTGACAAAGCCATTCCATACGAAATAAACAGCTTGTTAGGACAACCAAAATAGTAGTGAATAAAATAGTTTGATTTGGTTTGATTCTTTTTGTTTTATGGCTTATTTCATGCCAAATGAAGTTATCGAAAGGACTCCTATAATTTTATACTGTGTTTGAAAAATAAAATAAAAATATCTAAAATTAAATTGTTTTGAAGAGTCCAATTTTTTTTTTATGAAGTCTAAGATTTTGGTCGGATTTGTGCCGTTAAACAGGTTCTTTAGGTTTTCTGAGTTATAGTATTTCCTTCAGCTTTGTTGAAAATCCTGGTAGTCTATTAATAGTTGTTTGACTGTATACGATTAACATGAATGATATACACATTGGAGATTCTTCACCGTCCAATAAATGGTTATGAGTAATATATCTATGCCCTATACGAAGTCTAGCTACTACAACGTCTTTTCTTCTTGGCCAAATTTTGTGTAATTTATTACTTTGGTATTCATCCCAAGGTTTTTTGCCACTTTCTTTGATTATCATTTTTATAAAAGCATGAGCAATTATTTATGTAGTATAGCTGTTTGTTCTGTTATCACTGAGTGTTCATAAGTTTAGATAAATTCTTGTTGTTTGCTTTCGTCCATTGGCCAAGGCAGGGGCTTTCGTGACATGATCTCGTGAGTCAGATCTAAAATGAGAGAGAGAGAGAGAGAGAGAGAGAGAGAGAGAGGGAGAGAGAGAGAGAGAGAGAAGAGAGACACACACAGACAGACAGGATGAACTGGTGCATTTAGTTTTTATATTAGGTTCAAAATATTATAATTTAGTTTTTGCATTAGGTTCAAAATAATAATTTAGTTTCATATATTAGGTTCAAAATAATATAATTTAGTTTTTGTATTAGGTTCAAAATAATATAATTTAGTTTTTGTATTAGGCTCAAAATAATAATTTATTTTCATATATTAGGTTCAAAATAATATAATTTAGTTTTTGTATCAGGTTCAAAATATTATAATTTAGTTTTTTTTGATTAGGCTCAAAATAATAATTTAGTTTTTGTATTAGGCTCAAAATATTAATTTATTTTCATATATTAAGTTCAAAATAATATAATTTAGTTTTTGTATCAGGTTCAAAATATTATAATTTAGTTTTTGTATTAGGTTCAAATAATATAATTTAGTTTTTGTATCAGGTTCAAAATAATATAATTAAGTTTTTGCATTAGGTTCAAAATAATATAATTTAGTTTTTGTATCAGGTTCAAAATAATATAATTTAGTTTTTGTATCAGGTTCAAAATAATATAATTTAGTTTTTGTATCAGGTTCAAAATAATATAATCTGGTTTTTGTATCAGGTTCAAAATAATATAATTTAGTTTTTGTATCAGGTTCAAAATAATATAATTTAGTTTTTGTATTAGGTTCAAAATAATAATTTAGTTTTTGTATTAGGCTCAAAATAATAATTTATTTTTTGTATTAGGTTCAAAATAATAATTTAGTTTTTGTATTAGGTTCAAAATAATATAATTTAGTTTTTGTATTAGGTCCAAAATAATATAATTTAGTTTTTGTATTAGGTTCCAAATAATATAATGTAGTTTTTGTATTAGGCTCAAAATAATATAATTTAGTTTTTTTATCAGATTCAGAATAATATAATTTAGTTTTTGTATTAGGTCCAAAATAATATAATTTAGTTTTTTGTATTAGGTTCAAAATAATATAATTTAGTTTTTTGTATTAGGTTCAAAATAATATAATTTAGTTTTTGTATTAGGTTCAAAATAATATAATTTAGTTTTTGTATTAGGTCCAAAATAATATAATTTAGTTTTTGTATTAGGTTCAAAATAATATAATTTAGTTTTTGTATTAGGTTCAAAATAATATAATTTAGTTTTTGTATTAGGCTCAAAATAATATAATTTAGTTTTTGTATCAGGTCCAAAATAATATAATTTAGTTTTTGTATTAGGTTCAAAATAATATAATTTAGTTTTTGTATTAGGTTCAAAATAATATAATTTAGTTTTTGTATTAGGTCCAAAATAATATAATTTAGTTTTTGTATTAGGTCCAAAATAATATAATTTAGTTTTTGTATTAGGTTCAAAATAATATAATTTAGTTTTTGTATTAGGCTCAAAATAATATAATTTATTTTTTGTATCAGGTTCAGAATAATATAATTTAGTTTTTGTATCAGGTTCAAAATAATATAATTTAGTTTTTGTATTAGGTTCAAAATAATATGATTTAGTTTTTGTATTAGGCTCAAAATAATATAATTTATTTTTTGTATCAGTTTCAAAATAATATAATTTAGTTTTTGTATCAGGTTCAGAATAATATAATTTAGTTTTTGTATCAGGTTCAAAATAATATAATTTAGTTTTTGTATTAGGTTCAAAATAATATAATTTAGTTTTTATATTAGGTTCAAAATAATATAATTTTGTTTTTGTATTAGGTTCAAAATAATATAATTTAGTTTTTTTATTAGGCTCAAAATAATAATTTAGTTTTTTTTATTAGGCTCAAAATAATAATTTTGTTTTTGTATTAGGTTCCAAATAATAATTTAGTTTCATATATTAGGTTCAAAATAATATAATTTAGTTTTTGTATCAGGTTCAAAATAATATAATTTAGTGTTTGTATTATGTTGAAAATAATAATTTAGTTTTTGTATAAGGTTAAAAAAAATAATCTATTTTCATATATTAGGTCCAAAATAATATAATTTAGTTTTTTGTATTAGGTTCAAAATAATATAATTTAGTTTTTGTATTAGGTCCAAAATAATATAATTTAGTTTTTGTATTAGGTTCAAAATAATATAATTTAGTTTTTGTATAAAGCTCAAAATAATATAATTTAGTTTTTGTATCAGGTTCAGAATAATATAATTTAGTTTTTGTATCAGGTTCAAAATAATATAATTTAGTTTTTGTATTAGGTTCAAAATAATAATTTAGTTTTTGTATCAGGTTCAGAATAATATAATTTAGTTTTTATATTAGGTTCAAAATAATATAATTTAGTTTTTGTATTAGGTTCAAAAAATATAATTTAGTTTTTGTATTAGGCTCAAAATAATATAATTTAGTTTTTGTATTAGGCTCAAAATAATATAATTTAGTTTTTGTATTAGGCTCAAAATAATATAATTTTGTTTTTGTATCAGGTTCAGAATAATATAATTTAGTTTTTGTATAAGGTCCAAAATAATATAATTTAGTTTTTGTATTAGGTCCAAAATAATATAATTTAGTTTTTGTATTAGGTTCAAAATAATATAATTTAGTTTTTGTATTAGGTCCAAAATAATATAATTTAGTTTTTGTATTAGGCTCAAAATAATATAATTTAGTTTTTGTATTAGGCTCAAAATAATATAATTTAGTTTTTGTATCAGGTTCAGAATAATATAATTTAGTTTTTGTATTAGGTTCAAAATAATATAATTTAGTTTTTGTATCAGGTTCAGAATAATATAATTTAGTTTTTGTATCAGGTTCAAAATAATATAATTTAGTTTTTGTATTAGGTTCAAAATAATATAATTTAGTTTTTGTATCAGGTTCAAAATAATATAATTTAGTTTTTGTATCAGGTTCAGAATAATATAATTTAGTTTTTGTATTAGGTTCAAAATAATATAATTTAGTTTTTGTATCAGGTTCAGAATAATATAATTTAGTTTTTGTATCAGGTTCAAAATAATAATTTAGTTTTTGTATTAGGTTCAAAATAATATAATTTAGTTTTTGTATTAGGCTCAAAATAATATAATTTATTTTTTGTATCAGGTTCAAAATAATATAGTGTTTGTATTACGCTCTAAATAATATACTGACTGAAATATGCGGAGGCATATATTTTCTGTGTATTCTTATTGATTGAAAGATGTTGATGGAGATTTTATCCAATCCAGAGTTGATATTTGTAAACAAAATTTGTTGCCTGTTGCTACTTCTAAAAGTGTTTAAAAAGTAGATGGTACATCATGTTGAAAAGAATGGAGCATAGTGCACAGAAATGGATTAAATAATGATAATAAACATATTTAGGTAGATGCTTAGAAAAGAGAAGAAAAGAAATAATACAGAAATTATATTTATTTCTTGATGATGATGATGATGATGATGATGATGATGATGATACTTAGACATATTTACTAGAAAAATACATAACTCAGAGAAACTGATCACAGCAACAATAGACATTATCGAAATGAACATCATAGGAAACGATGAAACCAAACACAAAAAGACAAGAAAAGGAAAGGTATAAGAGAAACAGCTGGATATAAGAAGAACAAGAGAAGAGAACCATGAAAACACCTGAACATAGTTCAGAAAGGAATAGAGAAATGATGCTGATAGTTGTACAGGACAAGGCAATTTGAACTACATTAAAGCAAAAAATAGATAAAACAAGAAAACAGTAAATGTAGATTGTATAGGCAAAGAGACAAAATGATAAATGAATGCGGTAAACTAGTGAAAAAAGAATACAAAAACAGATATGGCTGCATGGGGAAATTAGTGCATTGGAAACTGTGCAAACTACTGCCTTTTGAACATGCATACAAATAGTACAGACCGAAACAGAAGAATAGTACTGAAAAAACGGAAAACAAAATAATCTGAGGATTGGAAGTATAAACATAAATTCATTCAAGCAAGGAGACCAGACGTGATAATAATTAACAATAAGAAAAGTCTGTTAAATTGTAGATTTTACTGTCTCGGCAAACCACAGAATGAAGATCAACAACAAGACAGAAAAATGAAGCAAATACATGGAGCTGATGAGGGAACTGAAAGAAATATGGAATATCAATATAATAATTGTAGGAACATTAGGAATAATTCTGTAAAACCTGATAAAAAGACCAAAAGAAATTGGAATCAAGGAGAAGACTGATACCATACAATGCAGAAACAAACTCATAAAAGCAATGAATATTAACCAGGTACAGGTAACGAAATGACTGAGAAGGAAGAGAACCCACCTGAACTCCACAGGAAGGGTGCAAAGTACACTGTAAATTGGGAAAATTTATTGCCACTCAAATCCCAGTGGTCGACTTCAGCAAAAACTCAATGCTGAATGCATATTGCACTAATGCAAAGTGGTCTGCAATGGTTTAAAAAAAGATGGAGATTGTTAGATGTCTGGGAGACTTGTTGTCATTCGGACTCCAGGGAATATCACTGTTATTAGTGAGCACTCACTTATTGTAAAAAGTTTTTGACTTGTAATGGGGGTATGAGACGAATGGATTCGCCAATCATTTTTATAACCAACGGCTGTGCTAAACAACCAATCAAAACGTCGCAAAATTATTATAAAAATCGTCAAATTTTGGATTCAATCAGTTCGCCATTTGCTACGTCATGGACCGCATTTAATTCTTCGCCGCCATCTTGGTTAATGATCTGAACTACGCCGCCATCTTTGTTCAACACAATGTCTCAAAACTTAACACTTATAATGATTTGTGTGAAATAATATTAATAATAATAATATTCCAAATTAGAACTTTTACTTTTCCTTTAATGGAAATCACTCCAGACAAAGCATGAAACTATTTGATGTAAGGAGCTTAAAAAATACTATTTCAAGGTTAAAAAGCTGCCAATGATAAGTGTTAAATGGAATAGATTTTGATCCAGAAAACAGCGATTCTTCCCTCTTTGTCAGATTTCTAGAAAATTTATAATAGTGTAGTAAATAATGGTTAATTAACAATTCCCCCTCTTTCCAACAACCATGAGGTAGTTTGCATGGCAACCAAGAAAGCTAACCTGCTTACCCGACGGTTTATCTCCAATTTCACTTTAGATCCAGCAAACCACTTCCTCTTAAATTTCCCTTTGTGGAGAGGAGCCACACTTGATGATTTGAAAATCAAACCTTCATGTTCATAAAAATCCTAGACACCTTGAATGTGTGTGGACCTGATTTCATTCCTGCTATACTATTAAAAAAATGTTTTTCTGAGGTTGCCCCCATTCTCTCCCCACACTTCCACAAATGACTTACTGAATCTTGCTTTCCTGACTGCTGGAAAATTTCTTATGTGATACCAGTTTTCAAGAATTCTGGCAAAAGGACTGACACACTCAATTATGGCCCCATTAGTCCCCCCCCCTCTCTTTTCACCAAAATCTTTGAGTCCTTAATTAAGCACCACTGCCTCATATAGATTATATGTTAAACTTCTTTTCGATAGGCAGTATGGATTAAGGCAAGCTCATTCTACTGTAGATATCCTAATTCTAATCTCTGAATGTACATACCACACATTGGATAAGGCAGAGAAGGCGTGGGCAGTAGTTCTAGATATATCTAAAGCTTTGACAGGCTTTGGTATAAACATCTTTTGATTGCCATGACTAATAATATGCGACATTACATAGCAAAGACGTGCTGAAATATGATTGACGTACGCCCACGTGCGAACCTGTAAAGAAAAAAACAGATTTCAAACACTTCTTGACTTAAATTTGGTGTCAATGGATGTGTTCAACTGCGTTGGTCGCCAAAAGAAGATGCTGGTCGAACGGCATGGGGAAAACCTTATAACAACTATGTATGGAATTATTGAAGAAGTCTACTTCTTTGACTAGATGGCACACGGCCATCAGTTGGGAGAATTAAGAATATGGAAGGAAGAGAAAACAAAAATACGCGTCAATATCTGCTATGCAAGTAACTTTGTGAGACTAGATTTGTTGCGTCCTGAAACAAACGACTTGCCTCCCCATAAGGGTCAGCAGATACCTGCTATGTTGGACTTTTACCATGTTTTACACTAGGGCTGCTGTCGGATAAACTCTGCTTGGAAAAGTTCAAGATTATCACCTTCTACGAACTGATTGTATATGTATGTCTGGATTAAAACCTTATCGGTGCATTACCCGAGGTCAGGTTGGTGATTTTATATTTCTTGCTACCTTGATTCTAAAAGAAAGGAAAAGGATCGGAGGAAACTCAATATTGTGTCCAATGCCTGTTAATTGAATTTAAATAACTTTGTCGCTAATACATTTGTGCCATATCTTTGATTCCCACCCCTTTTCATGTGAAGTGTTCCGCAATGGATCGAAGATGTAATACAGGGTCCAAAAATAGTCTCCACTCAAATAGGTGCAGCAAACTCCAACCTCTGTTCCAACGCCAAAATGCTGTGTCTCTGTGCCTGTTTTACAAGTATTTTAATAGAATATGCTCTGACAAACTTCAGGCACTTGTAACACCTTGTAGTAAATACTCTCAACTAACCCAACACGCAGCAAAATCCCACCCCTTCACTTCAGAGATCCGTAGATGTTGGAAAGCCTTCTACTCTAGTTTCTTCTCGAAACTGCTAGACTTTGGAATTTCATTTTGAGTCCTTGTTCCCTGACTGCAGAAATTTAAATGTGGTGTAAACAGATATTTCTCTGCTCAACTCCCTACATAGTATCCCTGTAGCTATGATCCAAGTTTCACTGTACCTTGTTTGAGGTGAGTTAACAGTAAAAAAAAATAATCCTCTAATTTTTTTAACTGAAAAGCCAATGCGTTCCTATAATTGACCTGCTTTGAAAATATAATATTGTTGACTTTTTTTTTCTGATTTGATTAATTTTATCTAATTATCTCTGGCATTTTCGGAAAATGAAAAACAAGTCTAACTTAAGTTTTAGAATTGAAAAAGTGATGCATTCCTCTAATCAATCTGTTTTCAAAATATAAAATTATCACTGTTTTCTCCTTTTTTTCTGTTGCCGTCATGCAACAACAGTTCATGTCATTGCAGCTGCTGCTACTAGTCTACTAGGGAGTTACCACTTATGAAGGCCTAAAGGATAAGGGTCAATGAGTATTAGATGTCCAGTGAGACAACACCATGCTGATTGGTAATGGCGGAAATTGGGCAGAATGTGATTATTTAGCAGGATGGCTGAACAAAAACCTGAAGGTGGAACTTGAAAACAATCATATCATAGTCAGCCAGGAAGCAGCTCTGCAGTATTGTGTTCGATAGACGGACAATTCTAGGAAATAAACTTTGCTCACGGAATTTTCATTTAGTTTTTAGCACAGATAAAAAAATAAAGGAAATTGTTGACAGCGGTTGTAGCTAGATGAGTGTTTGTTGTGAATGATTTACAGGAGGGGGGTACATTGAAGCTCAGTCAAGACCATGTAAATATTGATAGAGCAGAGATAGACTTGTAATGTCTCTTCTGTGAGAAAGTTGTAGTAAGGAGGAGAAAAAAGCATCACCTACTTGATTTTTGTACCCCGTTAAGGCAGGAAAGAATATTGTAAGCAACTTCTTCACAGAAGTGACACCGGTACTCCATCTTGAAATGTATTTGGCTTTTGTACAATGAGAGGATTGCATCAAAAGTGAGAGCTTCTGGAGCAGTAGAATGATCCAACCATTTTTCCAGTGACTTCGACAATGTAAATCTTCCATTACAGGTGAGAAATGAAGATTGGTCACAGAAGCTTGTCAAAACAGGTAGCTTCCTTAAAACGAGAACCATTTATTTCAATTAAGGTTAATCCAAGATATAAAACCAGACATAATAATCACAGAGAAGAGCAAAACATCTGCCAAATAATTTCGATACTCAAGTTGGTCAAAAGTTAAAACTGAAGGAGATAGAAAAACAATGTAAATATATGGAACAACCACAGGGCTGATGGAATTATAAAATGTGAAACAAAGGAAATATCAATACTTGTCTGCCTGCTTCCCACCGGACTACAACTTGGATGTCTTCAAGTCCAATGTTAACAAATTCCTAATGAACCGCCCCCTTAAGTAAACACTTCATCAAATCTCCACACTAACGTAATGTACTTGCAATAACCCTTATCCCTGAGTGGCTTCCGGGCCTTGATAAGTGGTGATCACTGTGTAAAAAAAAAAAAAAAAAAAAAAAAAACTTGTAGGAAAAAACCCCCAAAGAAATAGGGGAAAGACCAGAATAAGTTATAATCGAAGGGATGATTAGCAATATACAATAAAAAAAACAGCATTGATGAAAGCATCTGGTGGGTTAGGGTTAGCTGCACACTAGTAAATAATAAAACGAAATGAGGAAGGGGTTGTTTTATCGCATATTAACCATTTATGATTTTTTTTAATGCCAAATAATTTTGTCAACTGAAATCCTATGCGATATGTATGAAAAGAATATAAAGCAATTATCCTACCCATAGGTAAGTAGGTGATTATTTTATATTCATAGAAAAAGAATGAAATTTTACAGAGTGTGCAAATATTAGTCTTTGGCAGTGGTAATATATATTCTCAAGAGTATTGACCTTCACTACTACATTTTAGTGTGTATTTGGGGGTAAAACAAAAAAGACGTAAGGTTTTAATTTAAAAAAAAATCAAACTGAATAATATGGTTGGGAGTGAAGTTATAGATGCATGACCAGCTGATTAATTGGATCGAGCCTCTAAAATCTCCCGCCTAGCCAAAGTAGGCGTTGCAAGTCATATGATCATTCATGCTACCAGATCATGGACTGTTCAAACACTAGGACTCCATCCTAAAAGATAATGGGTTGCCACCCACGGCCAAATAGTGTCACCGTTTTTTTCAGGGGCTGGCAGAGAGGTATCCCTCACATGGGATTGCAGTCAGCGAATTTGTGGCCCCTGCCTCCAGGAAATGAAAAGAGCTAACATATCAAGTAAACTTCTAGAGTGTGGAAACCAACCCACATAGTCGGATGATACTAACCAATCACAGGCGAGTGGAAATACAATGGCAGCTAGGCCTAACATTACTAGAAGTATAGATTGAATATATTATTCTTATGAAGTGGGATTACTTATATATGTGTGTCTAAAGTTCAAGACGGTATAAAATCAAACCTTCTCCAAAGGTGGTTCAAAAGGACTGAGTATCGAAGGAGTTCAAGACGGTATAATTTTTTAGTTATTTTTGAAAAGACAATGTTTCAAGAGTGCGTGAATTTATTGAACGCAGAGTTCACAATCCTACATGTCATTCAAAACTGTCTTGCTCTCATCCTAAAACAATTCATCTAATCAGATGAATAATTAAATCAAAAATAAAAACACGAGGAAGACATTTAAAAACTTTTTCTCGTCATCATAATCGGCTTAACATCTGTTGTACATGACGGTACGTGTTAGATGCCCAGGTGTCTTGATTCCTCTTTCTCTAAAATTCATCCTCATCACTCATATTTTCTTTGGATTTCCTTGCCAACTGACACTGCTACTTCAACTGGTCTACATTTATTAACCTAGCATCCCCATCCAATGTGATTAAATAAGCGAAGTCATCTGTTCTGCACAATATTATTTAATGTTTCTCTCATATCGTCAATGTTTGCCTTTCTTTAAGATTCATAAATTGCAAATCCATCAGATCATTCTCATAATATGAAATATTCAAACAAATTATTATTTTTAAATGATGGAAAAATCTGATTAGATTATACAATTGTGATAAAGACATTTTTCTATTCAGTTGTATAACTGGCCTGAGTACGCACCCAGATTTAAAAAAACAACATTAAAATGCAGAAAAACCAAAGAAACGATTCTAAATGACAATTTCCTCGATGGACAGACCATCCTCATTTGAAGAATTACATATTTTTTGCTTTAAATTCATTTTCTCTGTTTATCCATTCAAGCCTTTTACATTTATTTAAAGATGAAATCCAAAAAGTAGAATTGTGTCTGAAATTAATTATTTTACATATAAAGTAAAGGCGTTTTTCACCTAAGTTTGTGATATTAACAAAGAGTACATAAAATATATGGGACATTTTTTAAAATAGGCAACAAAGCAAAAAAGGGATTAAAAAATAAATATACAACACATATTACCAAACACGCGATAAGTTACTCTTATACATACCTGATTAAGTTGTTTTTTTTTTGTGTGTGATTTCACTTATTTTAAAGCGTTTATTTACTTTTAAACCAAATAGTGTAAAGTTGGAATAAAAAAAATTGGGGTCTCTTTGCAACAATATTGAGCATTGATAATTGTTCAAAACTGAAAAATTAAGCTATATATTGGTAGGACATTAACTTTCGCACAGTTGGTGGGATTTATTGAATGTGTTTCAACTTCTGAACGATTATTGCTGCCATGTTTTTTTTACTAGATCAACAGACTTGACACTAATTTTGTTTCAAATTAAATAAACGCTTTTAGAATAAATAAAAGAAAAAACTTTATCTGGATAGGTAGAAGAGTAACTTATCTTGCTTTCAGTAAGATTTATATTTTCACCCTTTTTTGTTTTGTTGGCTATTGTAAAAAAAAAAATATGGTCCAAATCTGTTTTCTCATCCAGAGATGACAAATATTTGCTCATGTTGTTAAATAGAAAACTCATTTCCAATCGCTTTCATCATCATCATATTCGGTTTAACATCCATTTTGCATGCTATCATGTGTTGAACGGCTTCTTTTTTTTTTTCCAGAAATTGACTTCCAAACTAACTTATGTCTAGCCAGGTCTTTATTTATCCTTCTTTCTCTCGAGTCTATTTTTATTACCTTCTCCCATGTTTTCCTAGCCTTACACTGCAGACTGAACCTGTTATCTCAATGGTCCTGTACCTATCAACCCAAGAACCCGCATCCATTCTTTCAACATGGTCACATTGAAGGCTAAGATTCTACACACAGCTCCAGATATTGCACAGATTTACACATCGCATCCTCACATTTCTGTCCATGTAATGCATGTCTTCAACCCCCACTAGCCAGGTAGAATTTCATATTTAATCAGATCATGAACAAAGCTCCTTTCTTAGAACTGCACGCCTGTAGAACCTGCTTTCCACCTGACTACAATATTGGTGTCTTCAAGTCCAATGTAAACAAGTTCTTGATGAGCCGTCCACTTGGGTAATCCAATTTACCAAATTTCCACTTCAAACGATTACTACGATATTGTCCCATTCACTACTGTACACTGATTAACCCTTATCCTCGAGTGACCTCCGGGCCTTGATAAGTGGTAACTCCTTAAAAAAAAAAAGATCAGTAGTTTCCTTTCAATTACTAATATTAGGGAGTAGGAGTTAACCCTCTCACAGTCAGAAGTCCTGTTATTCCCACCCAAATTACCGGGTTCTAGTTTTTATAACAAAGAAATATTTGTATATACACTGGGTATAAAAGATGAAAATGAAGTCTTCATTTGTTCCTTCTGTTTTCCCTTTCATTATACTTGGCTGACAGATGGAGGGTAAAAAGAATTGCTTTCTTTCTTGCAAGTAGAAATTAGAAGGGAAGAGCTGGGACAACGCTTTAAGCAAAATTCTAGCGTGAAATAAAACAATGATTCCCTGGTTAAAAAGGTTAATATGCCGTGCATAAAGGCAGAGGTTATGAGTTTGAACGACAGCCAGGCAAAGGTATTTTTATTCTGATTTTTTTATTTTTTTTTTATTACATTTTCACCCCAAACAAGGCACATTGCCACTTTGGTGTAGGGGGCTACGATCAGGGGCAACAACTACTGGGGTACTATGTAGGGATTTGGACAGCAAGACGTTGGTTCACGTTGCACTTGAACTTCTGCACGTCAGTACAGTTGGGGAAGCAGGGGCCTGGAATGGAATTCCAAAGTCTAGCGGTTCTGGGGAAGAAACTACTGGAGTAGAAAGATCTTTTACATCTAGGGATCTCTACAGCGTGGGGGTGGGATTTTGCAGCCTGTTGGGTCTGTTGAAGGTGTTCACGTAATGGGGGCACAAGTGCTTGCAGTTCGTTAGAGCATTCACCATTAAAATACTTGTAGAACAGGCAGAGGGATGCAACGTTTCATCGATGGGACAGAGACTGAAGCTTAGATGACAGTTCAGGGCCTATCAGATTTGCGACTCTCTTTTGAACCTTGTCAAGGAGCGAGAGACTAGTAGCCGATGCACCAGCCTAAATATGACAGCAATACTCCATAAATAGGCGAATGGTGGCCTTATAGAGGTACAGGATACTTTCGAGTGTTAGTAGTTTCTTAGCACGGTAGAGAGAGCCCACCTTCCTTGCAGCGGCCCTGGCAATGCTTTCAATGTAATTGTTCCAACTCATGTTTCCTGTGAACGTTAGGCCAAGGAGCTTGAAAGATGTACTCTCAGATAAAGAGTCATTGGCCATTGATATAGGTGGTAGAGAAGGTTTCTTGTAATTATTAAATGAAACTAGTTTAGTCTTGGCGGCATTGAATGTGACCATCCATTTTTGTCCCCATTCCACTACAGATTGGAGGTCATCCTCTAGTGTTTCTGCCATTTCTTTAGATATGTGTTCATATGTTTTCCTGTCATGCCTGTTATAGTGTGTGGTGTCATCAGTATACATACCCATCTCAGAGGCAATTTTGTCGAGGAGGTCATTTATGAATATCAGGAACAGCAGAGGTCCAAGGATAGACCCTTGGGGCACTCCCGCATTTATATCATATTGTTTAGATGTATGACCGTTGAGAAAAACCTGGATTTTTCTCTTATCTAAGAAGGATTTAATTATGTTAAGTATTCTACCAGTGATATCGTATGATCTAATTTTCCTGAGGAGACCCTCATGCAATGCCCTGTCAAAAGCCTTAGATATATCTAGAGCTACTGCTCTGCCCTCGCCTGCTTTGTCCAGTGAATGGTATATACGTTCAGAGATTACAGTAAAGATGTCTGCTGTGGAATGGGCTTGTCTAAATCCATATTGTTGGCCAGTCAGAAGTTTAGCATCTGTAAGGTGATGAACTAGAGCATGGTTAATTAAGGTCTCAAATATTTTGGCAAAAAGTGGGAGGAGGCTAATGGGGCAATAATTTAATGGGTCAGTTCTTTCGCCAGAATTCTTGAATACTGGTACCACAGAAGCAGTTTTCCAACAGCCCAGAAAGCAAGATTCGTTAAGGCATTTGTAGTAGAGTTTGGAGAGAACTGGAGCTACTTTGGCTGAGCACTTTTTAATAGCACAGCTGGGATAAGATCGGGTCCACATGCTTTTGAAGTGTAAAGGTTATTTATGATAGCATGTACCTGAGCAGGGTTGATTTTCAGATTGTCTAGCGTGGCGTCTGCCTGCATAAGAAATTCAGGTAGGGGGTGGTTGGAAGGGTCCAGTGTGGAGTTTGAGGCAAACCGACTAGCAAGCATGTTAGCCATGCCGGTTGCTGAGCAAACAACCTCGTGATTGTTGGTTAGTGGAGGAATTGTTGATTGCCCATTATTTAGATTGTAGATTTAGGTTGTAGATTTTCCAGAAGTCATGATTTCCTAGTTTTTGTGCTTCGATGCATTTTTTAGTGGTTTCTGTAAATTCTCTCTTAACTGCTGCTATTTCTTCCTTAACGTTACTTCTAGCTTCTATATACTTCTGTCTATTTGAACTGGACTTATGTCGGTTAAATCTGCAGTATGCATGCTGCCTTTGAACAATGGCAGTTGCGCAAGTCGAAGTAAACCATTGGGGAGAGTGGGTCTTGCTATAAAATTTGTGCATGGGAACATGCGCTTTGTGCAGTTTTGAACCATTCAGTGGTCTCGTTTGCGCACTGTTCCGCAGGAAGAGAAAAATATTTCCCCATAGGGCATCTATGATAAGATCTCTGATGGCTTCCCAGTCAGCCTTTTTATAATATCGCATTGTTTTAAGCACTGGCTCTTCAGTTTTGGCTCTAGAGTTTAGGGCGATTTCAACCATTATCACTGCATGATCAGCGTTCCCAAGTGGGCTGTCAGCATTCGTTATACAATCATCAGAAACTGTGGTCAAAAACAGATCTAAAAGTGATGCGTGTTGTTCTTCCTGGTCAGGAAAACGGGTTGGAAATGTAACAATTTGTGATAGGGAGTGAGATATAGAGAAGCTATGAGTTGTGCTACCCGCTACATCTGTGTAAGTAGAGAATCCAAGCCAGTTTTTGTGGTGGACATTAAATCACCAAATACATGTACTTGTGCGCTAGTGTCGAAGGAGAGTGCTGTGTCTATGCTGTCAGAGACTTTGTTTATTATGGTGCAGTCCTGGGTCGAGGGAGAGCGGTAGAGAAAGTAAAAGTAGCTAATGTTGTGTTGCATGATTAGTCTAAAGCACATAAAGGCTTGATCATCCGATTCTAGGTTTGTTTCTCTAGTCAAGGGAAGGGTATTACGAATGTAAACTCCAAGTCCGTGCATGTGTCTGTCAGAGTCCTTACGGCAGAGTGGGAGATATCCAGGCATGTTAAAGTAGTTAGAGGGGATGGAGGAGTGTAGATTAGTCTCACTTAGTGCTAAGATATCCAGGGTATTTGTTTGGAGAAATGCTTCAACATCAGCTAAATTAGTTCTAAGCCCACGGATATTTATGAATGCAAGCCTCAAGGGAGGAGGCAAGTTGGATTTGTTTGTCCCTAAGCCTGGTTTAAGCTTATTTTTAGATTGTACTGTCGTCATATTTTTTTAAAGAGTTTCAGTTAAGATTAGGGGGAGCTGAACAAGAGGTTATGCAGAGCATCAGACATGCATCACAGGTAGACCATAAGTTGACCTTTCTTCAACAAGTAGACCATCAGCTGACCTTTCTTCAACTATTTTATCCTAGCATGGGTATAAATAACTCAAATTATAATATTAAACAAATGGTTTATGGAAATTTGAATCCTGGGTTACTGATAGTTTTTTTTTTTCATGGAGGTCACCACTTATCAAGACCCTGAAGCTACTTGGGGATAAGGTTTATTGCGTGTACAGTAATCAATGTGATAGTATCGTAGTAATCGTTAGTATTGGAGATTTGATAAAGTGTCTTACATAAGGGGGCGGTTCATCAAGAATTTGTTTATGTTGAACTTGAAGACGTCCAAGTTGTAGTCAGGTGGGAAACAGGCAGACGGAACAGAGTTTCACAGGCGTGTACTTCTAAGAAAGAAGCTTTGTTCATAGAATCTACATATTGATTTAGGCACAGATAAAGAGTGGGGAAAAATCATTGACAATGGTTTCAGCTAGACGGATGTTTATCGTGAAAGATTGGCGAGGGGGGATGACAGATTGGAGCTCAGATGAGCACTTCCCATAGAAGTAACGATGAAACAAAGATAGGCTCGCAACGTCTCTTTTGTGGGAGAGAGGTTGCAGGGAAGAGAAAAGGGCATCCCCCACTAAGCCACAAAGTCTATTTTGTACTCTGTCAAGGCAGGATAGGCTGTTTTTAGCAGCTTCTGCCCAGATGTGGCAGCAATACTCCATCCTTGGGCGTACTTAGCTTTTATATAGACAGAGAATAGGCTTTTATATAGACATAGAGATTTTCATATAAAAATATATTTCTATAGCCTATACTAATTAAAATGATCATGTTTTCTCTCGGTATAAAGAAAAGAAGTAATAATAATCTGACTTTTATTATTTTACTAGTTGGCACACATCACTTTTATCATTATTCATCATAGACAATAAAACAATATTAGTACCAAAAATGCATTTTACTATACTCCATTTTTGGGGGGGGAGGGAAATCCCTCCCGACAAGGAATGAAGCCACTTGATGTAAGAAGCTAAAAAGTACTACTTAAAGATCAAAAACTTGGCAAGAATAAGTGTTCCTATTTACAATGCCTCCCCACGGGGCAGAGTTAGACACCAGGGTCGTTTTTTAACGTGGAGAAAAGGAACAAAAATAAAAATTGTCTCAGTCGTGAAGGATTTCTCCTCCACTGACAGAGAACAAGAAATTGAAGTGTAGCATCTGAAGAACAGATGCTACACTTTGATCTTGTCCCGAAGGCCAAGTATTAATAAGTGTTAGATGGATAGATTCTGACCCAGAATACAGCAATTCTTCCCTCTTTGTCAGAAACATTGCTAATGAAATTTGAGAACTAAAGAACAAAATAAGGGAAACGAAAGTTACGCGGCTGCTCAAAGTAAACCCAGGATCCCTTTTCTACTGTCCTTACTAAAATCTCGAACTCTAACCTACTAAAATCCAAGATAAAACAGAATATTTTATACAAAAATCTTCGCGTGCGGGAAGAAAAGCTCCTCTCCTGGATGTCAACTGTTATCATTTTTCAGAGATGTTGCCAAATTGTTGACTTGGTCTGACGATTTTGGCATATATTAATTAAACAAGTTCAAATGTATTTATAAAAGTAATTTAAAATCAATATTTTTTAAAAGTGCTCAATACTAGGCAGAGCTTTAAAAGTATGTATAGCGGCATAACTTCATGTAGATATAAATTTAGGTCTGTATTTACATGTTTATGTTTACATGTACACGATTTGCTCGTAAACTAATTAACAAATAATTAAAATGAATTCCCCAAAAAGAACAGTTTTGCACATTTTTACATTCATTTGTGAAGATTATAATCAAGATGTAATGATACTAAACTTTATGTTTAGAAACCTTATTCTTATTTTTATTAAAATCCACTATATGATTTGAATTCTAGAAAATGACTAAAATTTAAATAGTCTTAAGAAATTAAAATTCAGGAAAGTCTTGCTAATTATTTAATGAGTATGGATCAAATTCAATGTAAACCTAAAAATTTTAAACGTTATCATTCTTTTATTTTAAATGGTCGACCGCATATCATTATGAAAGATTTTCAAGTATTTCTTTACAAAATTCAATTTAAAAACCTTGAACACGTTTTTTGTCTTGCATTCAATAATGGTTATTTTAAGCAGAGAAAAGTAAAAATTTCTGAATAAATCATGGTCTATATTAAGGGTCGTCTACGTCTGACCCACAGGTGATTTTCGTTGGGTCTGCCTACTTAACAGAATATATTTGTGAACAACTGTTTTCTAAAATTAAATATACAAAACCCTTTTTTTTTTTTTTTTTTTTTACTCAACTGTAACAAGGCACCACTACAGAAATATAAGATTTCCAGTTTGATGAGATATGCCTGAAGTAGTTCAGAGGTTATATCAACCAAAACTTTCTGAAAATAACACTCAAATATATACAAATAGTCCAAATAACACAAATTATGAATCCACCTCTAACAAAAAATTCAGAAACATGTAAAAAAAAATATCAGGTCTCAGAAAATAAATTTTCTGATCAACACTTTCATTTGAATCTACATCAAAATTTAAACGAAATAAGTGTAAATACAAGAGTATGTATATTCTCAGAAAATATCATCATAGTCCATTGTGTGGACTACTTCCCGATGAACAGAAAGGATGCTGAAAAGAAAAAAAAAGAAACATATGTCTACTATACATTAACCAAAAGATACAGAAGGAGCTAAAAAGTAGAAAGAAAAAACATAGCCATGACATAGATCAACTACAAGGAAGCATATGGCAGGAGTCGAATGTAGTGGAATAGGGACAAAAATGGATGGTCACCTTCAATGCTGCCAAAACTAAACGTGTTTCCTTCAATAATTACAAGAAACCTTCTCTACCACTAATAGCAATGGCCAAAGACTCTTTATCTGAGAGTACATCTTTTAAACTCCTCCACCTAACGTTCACAGGAAACATGAGTTGGAACAATTACATTGAGAACATTGCCAGAACCGCTACGAAGTATAAGGCCACCATTCGCCCATATATGGAGTATTGTTGTCATATTTGGGCTGGTGCATCTGCTACTAGTCTCTCACTCCTAGACAAGGTTCAAAAGAGAGTCGCCAACCTGATAGGTCCTGAACTGTCATCTAAGCTTTAGCCTCTGCCCCATCAATGAAATGTAGCATCCCTCTGCCTGTTCTACAAGTACTTTAATGGTAAATGCTCTGACGAACTGCAAGCACTCGTACCCCCTCGATGTAAATACCTCCGACAAACCCGACAAGCAGCTAAATCCCACCCCTTCACAGTAGAGATCCCTGATGCAAGAGAGCCTTCTACTCCAGTAGTTTCTTCCCCAGAACCGCTAGACTTTTGAATTCCCATCTGTGTTCCTGCTTCCTCAACTGTACTGACATGCAGAAGTTCAAGTGTAACGTAAACCGACATCTTGTTGCCCAACTTCCCACGTAGTACCCCTGTAGACTATGTCTCTGATAGTAGCCCCTACACCAAAGTGGCAATGTGCCTTGTTTGGGGGTAAAAATGTAATAGGAAAAAATAAAATTTCAAACATGAATAATAGAATTCTTGAGGATGTACAAAATATCAGATAAGACTATCAATCTGATTGAAAAAGCAATGCGAACATGGAGACATCAACTGACAGCTGAAGGACAATACATGAGTGAGATAAAATACAAAGAGTATTTTCCAAGGAGATTTTCGATCACCACTTCCAAGGATGGAATACTGCTACCATATCTGGGCAGGAGCTACTAAAAACAGCCTATCCTGCCTTGACAGAGTACAAAATAGACTTCGTGGCTTAGTGGGGGATGCCCTTTTCTCTTCCCTGCAACCTCTCTTCCACAGAAGAGACGTTGCGAGCCTATCTTTGTCTTATCGTTATTTCCATAGCAGGTGCCCGTCTGAGTTCCAATCTGTCATCCCCCCTCGCCAATCTTTTACGAAAAACACCTGTCTAGCTGAAACTATTGTCAAAAATTTTCCCCACTCTTTATCTGTGCCTAAACCAAAATGTAGATTCCATGAACAAAGCTTCTTTCTTAGAAGTGCACGCCTGTGAAACTCTGTTCCGTCTGCTTGCTTCCCACCTGACTACAACCTGGATGTCTTCAAGTCCAACATAAACAAATTCCTGATGAACTGCCCCCTTAAGTAGACACTTAATTAAATCTCCACACTAACGTACTGTACATGCAATAACCCTTATCCCTGAGTGGCTTCCAGGCCTTGATAAGTGGTGACCACCTTGTAAAAAAAACAAAAAAAACTTCTATTCATCATAGCCATGATGCCTCTTAAGGAAATGCCAAACCAGAAACAAGTTTACTCATACGGAAGAAAGAATGAACCACCCAATGTATACGGACGACCTGAAACTTTTTGCAAGAAACAAAAAAAGAACTAGAGACACTAATATACATAATAAGAATTTTTAGCCAGAGAATCCAAACAGAATTAGTTATAAGAAGGGGAAACTGAAAACAATGGAACTGTCCAACAATGAGGATACTAGGCGGATATGACAATTACAAATATTTGGGAGTTCTGGAAGAAGACACCATCAAATCAGCAGAAATAAAAGAGAAAATTTGAAAAGAATACTTAAGAAGAACAAAAACTCCTGGAAACTAAATTATCTAGTACGAACCTAATAAAAAGTATAAATACATGGGCAGTATCAGTAGTAAGACTGTTCATAGGCCGCGCCAAAAAAGAACTGAGGTATCTTGACAAGAAGATCAGGAAACTTATGACCATGCACAATGCATTACACTCAAAGGGACATGCTGATTAATTCTATGTGAAAAGGAAAGACAGGGGAAGAGGACTGGTTAATATAGAAGACTGTGAATGGCCCAAAAAAAAAACGAATGTGAAAAACACACACAAAAAGAACGGTTAATTGCTGCAGCAGGAGACACTAAAAATGAAGGCAATTGAGAATAGAGAGGTAAGGGATACGACGAGAAAGGAAAAATGGAAAGAAAAACAGACGATTCATAATGATGATAAAAGATGAAACTAATGAAACACTTGGATATGGCTATGAAAATGACACTTAAACAGAAAAAAAAAACGAATTATTAATAACAGCCACACAAGATTAGAATCAACCATATAAAAGCAAAGATCAACAAGACACAAGAATACAGCAAATGCAGACACAATGGACAAAGGAATGAAACAATAACCCACATAATAAGTAAATGCAGCAAACTAGCCCAAAAAGAATATAAGAATAGATATGACCAGGTAGGGAAAGCAATGCACTGCCTGGAAACTATACAAACAACTGAACTTTGAACACATCAAGACAAATGGCACAAACACAAGCTGGTAGCAGTACTTGAAAGCATAAAATCCTATGGAATACAAGCAAGGAGATCAGATGTCATCATAGTCAACAAGAATAAACAGTCCTGCCAGATCGTAGATTTAGCCGTTCCAGCATATCACAGGGTGAATATCATGGAGATAGAGAAGCAAAGCAAATACATCCAAATTGGCTAGAGAACTACAAGGGATATGGAAGATGAAGGAAGTCAAGATAACATCAATAATAATAGGAGCACTAGGAACAATCCCCCCTCCCCCCAAAAAATGAAAAAAGAATGGGAGAAATTGGAGCCAAAGGGATGGCTAATGATGCCTCTAAGAAGATGCAATGGATAGCAATAATGAAAACAGGTGAAATATTGAGGGAAACAATGCAGAGACCAATACACATGAGATGCAAAAACTGTAACATAAGTAAAAAAAGAAAAATTAAAAAGATAGGTGAACACCAAATGGAATCAAGAAAACAGAAACTTTATAATCGTACGTTAACTCCTCTTAAAGAAAACAAAAATTCTGGTGTTAGGATCATCTGGCACCACACCAAATAGTTTTTCCGGGGCATAAGTGGTTGCAGATAGGCATTCGGGACAGTAAAGTGAGCTGCATACACTTATACAAATGATTCATTTGCTCACCAGTCAATGACATTCTGAGCTAAACGTAAGAACATTTAGTTCAGTTACTGGTCAGTTTTAGTCGCTTTTCCGCGTAAAATAGCTTCCCACCGTGATAACAAGTGTTTGTAGAAGATGGTGCTTATTGAAGACTTGTAGCCCTGGTGCCATCCATCGATCAATGGTTAAATTAGACATTTGGTTTTCTATAGCACCTGTTCATTTATTCAATCTTATTTATTATGTAAAAAGTTAAATTACTCAAACAAAACAAATCTTTATATAGTCTTGAGTCTTTTGATTGCAATGGTAGATCATCATCCTCATCATCATCATCATCATCATCATCATCATCATCTTTGATCTCACATTCGTTTAACATGTTGACATACATTGGATGGCTTTAAGGAATTGGCTTCTAAACTATCACTGACCGATTCTTTATTTATTCCTCTTTTTCTTAGATCTATTCTTATCACGTCATCTTTTCCTTGACTGTCACCTGTTAACTGAATGTGCTACCTTAAGTGTTCTATATCCATAAATGAATTCTTAATTCTTTGAATATGACCATACCATCGAAGTCTCCTGTCCTATACACATCTCTCAAAACTTACTCAATTACTGATATATACTCTCATTTTACTCATCCTATCTCTTTCTATTCATCCCTTTTTTTTTTCTCAAGTCTAACCTGATCATTTTTCCCCATGTTTTCGTGGTTTTATCCTACCAATTAATCCTAAACAGAACTGCATTTACTAACCCAAGAACATTCATCCATCCTTTCAATGTGGCAATACCATTTCGCACACATCTCTCCAATAATGGCAATGCACATTATTTGTTTCACTGGCCAACTCTTTTTCTCAAGCTCTGTTTAGTGCTTTAACACAAAATAAATAACGATTTTGAGTAGTGAATTAGTATTCATAGGCATGCCACATGGAAAGCATCTTGTTTCTCGTCCCAGTTACTCGACTGCATCCATTGCATAGAATTACATGTTTGTTGGTATTGGTTTTGTGTTCATCTCATGTGTGTCATCCCATCTGAAAAGGGACTTAGTTAGTTTGTACATTAATTAATAAGAAAACAGAACAGTTCAGTGTAAACATTTCTGTGTTCTCAGACACACCGGAAATGTAAAATTTGGATGCAATCATTCATCATTACGATTAACATTATATTTATGAATATCATGCAAAAACTATACTGAAGCCGACATTTAAAATGAATAAATAAAAAATGACCACTATTTCTCTAGCTGGATCCATAGCTCAATGATTAAATTCATGGATTAGTAATCAGTTCGAAGTGACAGTTTGCTGAAGGTTGAACGTTCAACCATTGCTATAAGTGATAATAACCCTTTGATTTAGTAGTCAGTGTTAAAGTTGGAGTTATCGAACTTGGTACCTTTTTTTATATATATTTTCTTAGGTCCCTTGTCTCAAGTGAATATTCAATATGGGGTCCGACCTACAGTAACACACGTTTATTTTATGTTGTAGAAAATACTAAGTGAACTAACAGTCAGTGGCCAACTGCCTGATTAGTGGATATCAAACGATCTAGACAGAAACCTTCGGGGCCGGGGCAACAAGTGTCAAGCAAAGACCAGCAAAGACCTTGGTCATGTAGGGGCAACCCTTCATACCAATCCCCATTTCCCCTTCACTCCTCACATTAAAAATCGGCCTTGTGCCTAATTTGCTCGGTGGGGGAGCAAATAAATACTTATAAGTAAACTGGAACGTTCCATCATGCTTGGTTCTGACCAGTTGCTTCACATGAATGGAGGATCTCTTACATAAATTTGTCTCCATTCAAGCAAAAAGTTTTGCATTCAGCATTTAGAACTCTTATGTTGGAAAGTGTCAATTTCAGTCTATACTAACTAAAAATAACATAATAATAAACAATTCTACCAAATCATAGCTGATGGAACGAGAACAAGCCACCTTTGTGGATTAAATAAAGAGATCAGTTAAAAATTTTAAAGTCAACATAAATTCCAAATCTGAAAAAAAATGTACCTGAAGAAGATGGAGGTTACATCAGCCAAAATCTTGTGAAAATGACTACCGAGATAAGAATATTAATCTGAATAATTAAAAATACACAATATTCATTATTATACTAACGAGCAATACTTCTTCCTGTCGAAATTTTTGCTAGTATAAATGATGAACGAACATATACTACACTACTTTCTAAAAAAGGATTTAATATTTTGAAGTATGGTCTCATGACGGCAAAAGATATATTACATTACCCCCATTCCTGATTTAAGCACTGAAAGATAACAGATATTACATTACCTTAAAGTTAAGCATTAAAAGATAGTACAATTAATAAAAGTTTCTATTTGAGAGAAATAGATACCACATCCTCATTAATAATAGAAGATATAATAGTAGAATAGCAGTAACAGTATAATTTCCAACTTGAAGTATAAAAGAAATAATTTAGTTTCAGATTCAGATAAGCAGATACCAAATCTCTGTTAGCAATAGATAATATCCTGTATATCATCTATAAAATATAAATAATTTAAATCTTGGACTGAAATAACTTTTCTGAACCTTGATTGATACATTGAAAAGTTAGAGTCAAACCCTCAAGATTACTTGGATTAGATAAATGGACCAGTAATAATTTAGTTAATTTAGTAAAAAAAAAAAAAAATAATAATTTTAATTCGTTTTTGTTGAACAAAAGAATTAAGAATATTATTTAGTATCAGTCTAAATTGCCAACTTACATTTCAAATGGAAGCAATTATTCATAAGAATGAAAAGCTTCAGTAGAAAACATTCCGCATCGTACAATAATAAGAAACATTGTGCGAATAACACTTAAAATGAGAACAGTAGTCCAAATAATCCAAACAATACAAATTATTACCTTTCATCTAAAAAATTCAGACACATATAAAACAAAAAATCCAATATCAAATGTTTTCTCAATCTTTTATTATAAATTTTACTAATGTCTGTCTGTGGGCGTGTGTGTGTGTGTGTGTGTGTGTGTGTGACGCGGTTTATCTCAGCCTACAGGCAATCCACCCAGGCAAGTAAGGTACCGAAATGAAGCTTATGACCCAGCGGATGTTTTAGTGATATTTATATCCATGTTTGGTGTATGGAAATGCAAAAAAAAAAAAAAATGCAAAAAAAATAACGATTTACTAAACAACGTTTTATTTACCGGATATTTTTCCGGTATTCACCGGAATTTATTATCTCCGTTAGTAAGTTCGATTTAGTGTGTGTGTGTGTGTGTATGTGTGTGTGTGTGTGTGTGTGTGTGTGTGTGTGACGCGGTTTATCACAGCCTACCGGCAACCCAACCAGGCAAGTAAGGTACCGAGATGAAGCTTATGACCCAGCGGATGGTTTGGTGTATGGAAATGCAAAAAAAAAAAAAAAAAAAAAAAGAAATGCAAGAAAATAACAACGTTTTATTTACTGGATATTTTTCCGGTACAAGGACTCAAGTTTGTCCAGCTGAACAAACTTGGGTTCTTGTATATACAATAAGCACTACTATATACTAACATGAAATATTGAATTGTTTTTAATCAGAGAAAAATCAAGAAAAACACTGAAAGTGAAAGAAAAAGGATATTAAAATAAAAGTGGACGACTATAAATTATTTTAACTTAAATAGGTTTTAACCTGGAAGAGTTTTTGAAGTACCTTACATCAAATAGCTTCATGCTTTGTCAGGAACGATTTCTATCATCATATTTAGTTTACCGACCGTTTTACATGATGGCATGTGTTGGATGGTTTTAAGAAATTGACTTCAGAACTAACCTATCTCTGGCCAGGTCTTTATTTTAATCGACCTTTATTATTTTCTCCCATGTTTTCCTTGGCCTTTCCGTCTGAAGTAAACCTGTTACCTCAACTGTTCTACATCTACTAACCCAAGAACTTTCATCCATTCTTTCAACATGGTTATACCAGCAAAGTCCCTTGTTCTCCACATTTCTCCCGACATATGCCCAGATTTAATCTTCGTCTGAGGTCATCAATTATAAGCCTGACTTTATGATTGACATTACTCATCATCAGATCATTTTAGTGTTTTGAAAGTGATTTTAAGTGTTTAACCATAATTTCTAGATAATGTTCTCTTTTTTCTGTATCATTGGATAATAATTTTTTTTTATGGACTGGTTTTCCGGCCTTTCGGTGTTGATTACTTCCCTATTTCTATCAACATAAACTGTAGTCTCATAATTGTAAGTTTGTTAGCGAAATAAAACTTCTAAACTCTTGATTCTCATGTTTGTTGTTCCCTAAGAATAAAAAGTGGGTCACTTATCCTTTGATGGGAGATATACACAGAAAATAAGTAACCCATGAAATCTACAATATATCAGTGTTTTTTTTTTTTTGGGGGGGGTATTCTGCAGTTTATGGACTGTGCTATGTTTAAATAGGATTTTCAAGTTAAATTCATTTTTTCTTTATTAAATTGTTAGATGAAAGTATGGAATAGTCAATAAATCCCCCTTCTCCATATTAAGAATCATTTTCTAAATAATTACATTATTTCAGCACGGTTTGTAAACTGCAGAAGTACCGTTTTCTTATTTTTCTAGTTTTAATATGTTGATTGCTGCATAAATTTGATATGTATTTTGCCACTACAACAATTACGCTTAATTCTATTTTTTTTATTTTTTTAAACTTTTTTATTATTACATTTTCACCCCAAACAGCACATTGCCACTTTGGTGTAGGGGGCTAATATCAGGGGTAGCAACTACTGGGGCACTATGTTGGGATTTGGGCAGCAGGATGTCGGTTCACGTTACACTTGAACTGCATATCAGTACAGTTAGGGAAGCAGGGACCTGGAATGGAATTCCAGAGTCTAGCGGTTCTGGGGAAGAAACTACTGGAGTAGAAAGATCTTTTATATCTAGGGATCTCTACTCTTTTACTGAATGCAATCAACCTCAAACTCTGGAGCTATTACAATCAACAAGTAACATATCATTAATGAAACACAGATGCAACTGATAGAGTCACTGAAAAAAGAAAACAAGAAGCAGACAGTAACATAAGGTGTGTCCCCGATAGACAGCTATTGTTAACACTAATATATGCAACACCACAACACATGCCGATTTCGCTGTTGTTTACAAAAGCAAATAAAAACTTTCACAAAAGTAAGACAACATGAATTCGTTTACTGGATTTCTAGCCATGAGGATCTGTTTTTGATAATTGGTAAAAATAAGTTATTGATTCAACTAGATAAAGTTTTAATTAAATAATTGCTGGAAATAAAAGTCCCATTGACGGATCGACATCATGGCACAGAGTTGTAGAAGGTGGCATTGGATGGTATTAAATCTATTGACAAGACTTATCTCCTGAGAAAAATGAAGGTCTGGTATTATCAGCATTGATTGTTACCAAGACTTTGCAAGTGTATGAGATTTCACTATTCTGTTTCAATTAAAATCAGCAAATATTTGCAGATATGGATGAGTTCTTCCCTGTTTTTCAACAATTAGTCTTTACACAAACTCTGGACGGCTTCAGCTTCCCCCTCTCTTCACTGGTGGAGAAGTACAAGGTTGGGAAGACCCGTCTCCACATGATGATGAGTGTCTAGCCTGATGAAATAGTCTGCTGTATAAAACCAGAGATAAGAACAGGTATTAAGTGGTCAGCAGCAGAGGTTACACAAGAAGCTGAATCCAGCCTTCGTACCAAGGAAATAATGGATGTAACTCAGACGAATCGAGTTGGACTGGGCATTACGGCCCACTAATTCTTTTCTGAAGAAGGATCTAGGGGAAAAAGGGATATGGTGATCACAGAAATAAGGGCATTTGAGAAAGAGAAGTGAACAGTTACTGCCATGACTCAGGCAAAACAGTGTGCGTGGATTAATTGGAAGTCATGAAACTATCATGGAATACTCTGATGGCAATGAAGCAGTTAAGTATATCATTCCTCTTATGAATGACTTTTTACTGAATGCAATCAACCTCAAACTCTGGAGCTATACAGACAATGTTGCTTGCATATCATGTTAAAGCAGCTAAGGAACATGTGTTCTAGGCATGCTCCACGTCATTGTTTATGTACACCTGGCAACATAATAAGATACTAGAAGTGATTATAGATTTCGTCACAGTACAATGCGAAGCAGCTACACGACAGCCTTTAACTGCAAAAAATACAAATATCCGTTTTATCAGAGAAGGCGAATGCTCTAGGTGGAGAACAAATGTTTTAAAGCTGCTAGATGGAGCCTATGACTGGAAGCTAGCTACTAAATAACTCCACACGTTTAAACTTTCCAGTACATGTTGTACAAACAAACAAACAAACACCCAGAAATTGTTGATTGGGAAGAGTTAAAGAAATATGTTCTCATCGTGGAGTTGACTATCCCATGGGAAGGAAAGTATGGAAGCTGCTCATGAGCGCAAGAATGAGCATTACAAATACCTTCGATCTGACTCTGTAGAGAAGGACTGGTTGTGTCATGTGCTGCCCATTGAAGTTGTATGGCACAGTTTTGTGAGGAGCTCTGTGGTTTCTTTCTAAGATTAGCATACATGGCCAGGCTTTGCAGCATCTGCAGACAACAGTCCAACAAGCATCAAGTTGGATTTGGTCAACATAATGAATCCAGTTGATGACATCAAAGTAGAACATTTTTTGGTCATCTAACAATAAACACCTTTTTTATCAAGAAAATCCATTGTCTATTATTCAATTCTCTACAGTAACATCTATGAACTGACTCTTCTTGTAAATGGTCCTGGATATGACCTTAAACTATATCCGATGGTGAGGCCCCAGCTCGAGGGCTTTGGGGAGTGTGGAGCCACCCTTTAATTGCCATTGCTCCTAGGTCCACTCTAACTCGGAGTGGTAGTACCTGTTAGGGTCCCAACTATGGGTTGAATAGAAACCGACTTGAAAAAAATATATATTCTATAATAAAAAATTTTCTTCAAAATCACTGGATTTGGCATTAAATAACCTGAAAAGGGTTGATATGCCGTAAAAAAAAACAACCAACCAACCAACCAACCAACCAACCTTCTTTTAAATACTTACAACCGACCACGACTATTGTTTTTTTTTTTGTTTTTTTTTCATTACTGTGTCTGGTGGAAGATGCTGCTGATGGCGCTAAGGGTGACAGTACCGTCTTAGCCACCGGAACTGTATTATCACCGTTGGTTGGCAGCTGATGAAGACAGGATAAAGCATGTGCACATTGTATGTAAAAAAAAATTGCTGGTTCTATTTTATTTCTACAAACAGTGATATTTCATGTGTAACCCGCAACTGCACTTTTTCTGAACTGAAACGAAAAACCTCAAAGCAAGACAAATAATGAAATAATGGAAGACAAAAATCACACTACAAAGACAAAAGAAGAAAAGAACCCAAAGACACTTATATCGTCCAAATATCACTCGCATATGTTATAATGAATTTTGAGTTTTATTTTTGTTCAACTGATAAAATCTTTCATAAATATATCGAGTTCAATGCAGCAAAGTTTCTTACTCAGCAAAAGGTCAAACATGAACAACAAAAAATACACACACAAAATTTAGAATTCTTCAACCTTGCTTCATAAAGCAAAACTATAAAAAAAAAAAATGATATTTTAATCAGCTCCAGAATCAATGCTAAATGAACGGTCGAACCTTGGCAAGAACAAATATAAGAATAATGTAACAAACTGAAATAATAAAACAATTTTGTAAAACATTAGTAAATGCGTTAACAAATTAACATTCTTACACACATAATATTTCTTATTCAAAATTAATAAATATACATAAATAATCACTGAAGAAACGAAATACAACAGGCAAAGATATAAAAAAAAAGATATATGTGTATATATTTATATGAAGTACTGCCAATTTGAAACGAAAGTATTGGCAATTTGAAACGCTGCTCCTAGCCAGGGAACTGTGTGGCGATTGAATCGCTAAGGGATTCCAATGAATGCTAAAAAACAAATGACTTTAATTGCTACTCTTTTTCTTTCTTCACTTTGTTGAGATTCGCTCTCTTCAAGTGAGTTTTCACAAAAACGTGTTAACTCCAAATATTTTCTAACCAATGAAAATCCTTTCAAACTCTCAAGAAATAACATGTCTATGTGGAAATGGTAAACCAGTGCGAATTTACAGCTTCAAACAGCCAAAATCTTGAGAGACAGAGAATTCTTAAGCACATGTTAAACAGGACTTCAGAATGACTGCTCAACATATCTCTTCGTGCCTAGCGTGCAGGATATGGAAAAGACTCAATGACTCACATATAAGCTTTCTTGATCTCGCACGCACATTCCTATACAATAACAGATGTTAGGTGAGTAGAAACGAATTATTACTCATAGTTACACATGCGTTAACAAGGTAAACAAACGCACACACATACACAGTACCACGTTTCCAAATACTCATATACATATGTTGCTTACATATGCACATATTCACACTATGAACATTTCGATTTGTGACTACTAACTCAAATTTCTTCACAAATATGTGTCCAATATAAAAATATTTTATTCTAAAATTTTGTTTTTCTCAATTTTTAGCGTTTACATGCTAACTGGTAACCCTTCTATTTTCTTAATCCTTCATTTATTTTTATTTACTTAATAAAGCCCAGAAACTGTGCTGTCTTGGTTGTTCATCGTATACCTGTTATAAGCCTAAAAAAAAAGTGTATGAAATTTCACGAAACAGATTATCACTTATTTAAGCAGTTATTTCTTTTTACATGCAGAACAAAATAAGTTCTACAATAAAAAGGTTATCCTCAATGTAAGCAAATAAGTTCCAATATGCCCATTGATGTATGTTAGAGACAATCATTGTAATCTGTTGTAATGTGTCCATGTATACCTAAATGAATGAGTAATACATGCCCTATTTGCATTGTTTCCCATCAAAGCCTGCTTCCATCATTTTTAGGGATGATGAATAAAAGATGAAGAAATAAAAATTGCCTTATATCTTCAGTTCAAAGAAGTTATACATAACTACATTAATTTTCAGGAAATGGGATCAGATAACAGGAAGTAGCTATCCTAAAAAAGATTAGTCTTTCTTTTTTGGTTTGGGATATGAGTTTCAAAATGTTTTGGTGAAGAAATTCGGGTTAGTAGTCACAAGTCGAAATATTCGTAGTATGAATATATGTGCATATGAAAACTATATATGCGAGTGAGTATTTGAAAGCGTGGCATATTTTAAGGGCTTGCACAAAGAGTATTCAGAAGAGCAGACGTAAGCATGTAATGTGGTTCGTTATTTTCTGCTGAGAAACGTAAACAGAAAAAAATAGTATCAACTTTTAAACAAACAGAAAGAATGCGTGGGTTTAAGAGACAATTTCCAGGAGATGTTTTTTAAATTGTTTGAAAACACGCTTTCCACACTATTCTTTGTCTGCCACCGACAGATGACCATTTAAATAGGATTTTTTTTTCTTTTCTTTCTTCTAATTTTCTATGCTGATTAAATTTCTTGCATTTTACCTTGGAGCAGTAATACTCAATAAACAATTCCTGGAAACAATTACCAATTCGAAACAATGAACACCAAGACACAATTCTTGAAACAAAATGAAATAGTGAAAATGAAGCGGATTAATCAAAAATAAATCTGGGTTCAATTTGTGATTGATTCTGTGAGAAGGAGAAATTTAATTTGTTTTGTATTTGTGAATATCTTAAAAAGAAGCTACAAAAAGATATGATGTTAAAGAAACGTGATTATATGAAAATGAAAAAGAATAAGGATTCATATAAAACATGCCGACAACAATTCTTGTATAGCTTTTGAATCGAACGAAAACATTTGCTGACTCCTACATATGTAACAAGTGAAAAAAAACTCAATCAAAATATTACTATTTAGGTACTTGTACAGCTTTTGAAACGAAAAAGTAAACAATTAGGTTAGGATAAGGGATATAGTTTAGATTTAGGGTTAAAAAAATAATAACAGCTCACTATAATCCAATTCATTAGTGGATTTCTACTTGCCAGGAATGTTAGGTGTAACTCAATTTACAGGTAAATTTATCGTCTTCTGTGGCGTTTTGATTCGCTAAGCACTTTGGCATCCCTCGACTGTTCATGTAAATGGCCAGAAGATTGCAAACAGGAAGTTGTTTTTTGCCTGATATGAAAGCTGTAGCAGTACCCACGTCTGTCCAACTCATACACAAGGTACGAAACTTTACATAACTATTTTACACTGAATACACTTTGATTTCCCTAGAAAAAATATAATTTTTCTACTTATCAATCACAGGGCGCTGCAGATAAAGGTGTTTATTAACAATCAGTTCTAAATGATAGTCTTCTTGGAGTTAAAAGTTCATAATAAGGCGAGAATAACTAATAATAAATTGTGTAGTAATTGTTTACTTACATAACTCGATGTGAAAGAGTGAAATGATTCAATTCAGTGTGATGGTCGTTCAAGCAAGAAATCAATAACTACTTGATCGACTAACTTTATAGTGTTGGTTTGTTGTTCGCCCATGTGGATTGGATGAGACAAAATTTGCATAAGATAGACGAGAAGATGATAAAAACACCTTTATAGTCGATCCGTTGTTACTAAGTTATAGTTTGTTCGTTCGTTCACTGGCGGTTCTACCTTTTTGTTACAATTACGAGGGCGAGTTGTCGTTGTAAGCAACAAGGCAATTCATTGCAACTCTCAGATAAGTTTACCAAAAATTCCTGAAGGAGTTACCACGCAAGATAGCGATTTCATTGTTTTTCCCCTTTCACGTAGAGTTCAGGTTTTGGTGCTTCGAGTTGCCTAAGCAATCCCCTCTCCCCATTTCGTCGACTAAAAATCCGACATACAATAATTAACATTTTCACCTTGTCATGGCTGACTGAATGAGAACACTTTAGATTAAGTGAAGGGCTTTGTGACAGTTGAAAGTAAAATCCTTGCTAAAATTTTAAAGAAACGTGACTATAAAAAAAACAATTTTAAAGAAACGTGACTATATAAAAAAAAACAATTTTAAAGAAACGTGACTATATAAAAAAAAACAATCAAACAAAATAGGTTCACTTCTGACCAACTAATTCACATGCAACACTATGTTCATTATGACGTCATCGCGCAACGTCTAAGCAGAGATGAAGAAAACATAAACTGAATATTTGGTCGTTTTTTTTTTTGTTTTTGTAGATTGCATAGAAATGCTAGAGACTTCTAGATAGGTATTAAAATGTCCATCGATGTATGTTAGGGACAACCATTATAATGTGTTATAATATGTCCATGTATGCATGAATGAGTAATATGTTAAAAATATGGGAAAACTTGCCGAATAAAAGATGAAGAAACTCTATCCCCAGTCTTGAAAAGTTATCATACATAGCTATGGTATTAGCAAGATTCCGTGGTGGAAACGATTTTTTCTCAGTAGAGTGTTATTTTAGTCATAGTTATGTACGCTAATTTCTCAGAATGAGAACATAAGACGAGTGTAGTTTCTTCATCATTTATTCATCATCCCTAGAGATGATGAAAGTAGGATTGCTAAGGAAACAATAAAATTCGGACACACATCATACATGAACATATTACAACAAATTACAATAGTTGTCCCTAACATACATCAATGGATTTATTGATAGTTATCCCTAACATACATCAATTGATTTATAGAGACCTATCTAGCTTCTTTGCAAGGACATTTTTTTTAATTAATGAGTGATTTTAAAAAGTTTGTTTTGTTTTACATTCTGTGTTTCTGCTCTATGAAACAGCCTTTGAAACGAGGCTATGACTAGGTCTATAACAACAGCATATTCTTTTCCTTGTTTTGATTCTCAGGTATATATCCATTGATATCTTATATGTTTTTATGTAGAGTGATGTGATCCTCGGTTGGTTAATTGCGTCTAACTGTGTCAGATATATACTCGGGAGTAAAAACAATGAAAAGAATATGCTGTTGTCATAGCCCTAGTTATGACGCTGTCTATCATATCCAGATTTAAACTTACCTTGGATGAACATTCAAACGATATATAGCTGTGCGCATCTTCTAAATATCCTTTTACATGGCCTCGTACACTTTGCTATTTTTGACAAATGTTTAACTTTTAAAATAACCTTATAATATAAGGAAAATTTAAATTTTATAACCATGAAAACCATTAATTTCATTAGAAAAAGCCTATTAGTTTCCTTTTTATGGATCCAAAGGCAGAATGTGATAAAGGCGTTAATTAACAATCAATTCTGAGTGACAATTTTCTTGAGGTTGTAGATTAAATACTTACTACAGGTGATAATAACTAAGAATAATATGATAATTAACACTTCTTATTTAATATAAAGAGTAGATTGTTCTTATTCGGTCAGTCCTGTGTTAAATAATTTTATTCTATTTTTAGTTACTCTAACCTGCAATGACGATTTAACGTTTGAAATGTATGCAGAACAGGAGACTTTGTTGCTTTGGTCACACTAAAATATGTATTAGAGTGCTTGTGTTATTAGATGCAGAATAGTTGTAATAAAAAGGTGAGTTGACAGATAAAGGTTAACGAAAACATGGGAAAAAGTGAGAAGTGCCGATTTGGGAGAGAAAGCAATAAAAAAGACCTAACTAGGTTAGTTCGGAAGTAAATTTCTCAAAGCCGTTAAACACATACTGGCATATAAAATAGATGTTAACCAAAATATTATGAATTGAGCCATGCTTTTAAAAAGTAATTGAAGTCTCTCTTTTCTCAGTTTTGACTTTGTAACTTACTAGACGATCATAGCTAATAAATTATTCATTTTTAAATTCCTGCTATTAGATTAATTAATTAGTTAACGTAAGAAGCATGTCAGATGGCTTTTGATTGCAGATAACAAAATTACCATAATTCTTGGAAGTGACAACAAGCCATCAAGAAGACAAATATGACTTTGAGTTGATTGAAGTATTAAAGATTAAATGCTTTTTAGAAAGTGTCTTTCATATATATGCGGAGGCGTTCAATAAGTAATGCCTCTGACACACTTTCAGTTCTTTGATCTAGCTGAAATTTGGCATGTACAATGATTTATACATCTATAGATTATGTGGCAAATTACAGCTCTGAACTCATTGTGGTTTCTGATTTATAATTGCTTGAACTGAGTAGAGTATAAAATGAATTCTCTTGTTGCACAGTGATCTGGTTTTTGTATTTGAAAGGAGGCACATGAAAGGACATTTTGATGAAATGAAAGATACCTATGGTAATGATGCTGCATTATATGAACTTGTAAGATGCAGAAACCTAGCCGGAAATCTGTGAAAACATCTCCCAGACCTGGTCGCCTCAACTTTTGGCTATCGATGAGGCATCTGCCAATCAAGTTGAGGCTGCCATTTTGAAAGAGTGATGCGTAACTGATTATTAAAAAGAGGTGAAGAGTCATTAACCATTTGCATGTGCATAAGGTGTCTGCTAAATGGATTCTCAAGTTCGTGACACATGTTGAGTGCTTGACGATGAATTTAGAGATGGTCTCAGAAGACAAGTTAAAGTTGTTCAAAAGACTGATTACACCGGATAAAACCTAGATCTACTATTATAATCCAAAGACCAAAGCCCAGTCAATGCAGTAGAAACACTTGGATTCACCACCCCCAAAGAAGGCAAGAGTGCATCCCCCCCCACAAGTAAGGTCATGCTCACAGTCTTCTAATGTTATAGAGTGGCCGAGTAGAAGCAGTAAGTTATCTGTTTATTTAATTATCTGTATATCTATCTATCTATCTATCTATCTATATATATATATATGTCTATATAAATATCTATTTATCTAGAATTGTGTGGAAACAGCAATTAAAATCACCATATTCGACAGGTCAAACATGTCAAATTGTGACCTGATCTGCACAAGCAAGGTTTACAGTCAGATTCGAGACATCAAGAAAGACAGATGGGCTGAAAATGTGTTTCCCCATGAGGGGGAAAAGTCTCAAAATGGAGGCATAGAAGAACCCTTCCCACTCCCCAAGCCAGAGATCGTCGGTCATTCCATTTCTGCTATGACAAATACCTGGACGTGAATAAAATATATAAAAACACATATCATCTTAGTCTGTCTTGTGAAGCGTCTTCCTTAAAGTAGGTCTGACTCCCCAAGATGGCTGAAGAAACTCCCAGAAAAAACAATAGCAGAACAGATATGTCGTTATGTCATCATGTATATGTGTATTTGTATTATGTTTTGGTGTGCATCAACACCATTAGATGAGATGAATCACCGGTCGTAAATTAAACAATACGGGTCTAAGGATAACAGTACATTACACAACAACATATTGTCCGTTAATGATAAGAAACAATAGACGTTAGAAGTTCCACGTATACACATTCAAAATACAACGAATCAACTATATACACGTAATAGACGCAAATATGTCACAAATGCAAACGCATACAATTCCTCTGTATATACAAGTACGTTTATTTAGTACCAGAGTATATACTCGGATATATAAACACCAACACTGAGACCAGGATGGGGTAGTGATGACACATTTCTTCACAAATGTAACACAATTATAAGAGCCTATTATGCTTCACTTTTGAAGAAATGAAGAGAAACTATCAAAATCAAGACAGGAGAAGATCAGCAAAGCTATGCTTCCCTGCAAGACAATACTCCAGTCTACAACGTGCAAGTCACCAGACTAGAAGTACATATGAAATTCTCTCTCACAATGATGTTGGCCCACCGCTACGAATTTGGAATAGGTGCAAGTTGTAAGCAGTTACGATTTTTAAAAAATTTGTTATTAGCCCTCAGCTAAATCCAGTGCAGATTTTGTGATCGTTAATGTAGAAAAATTGAATATTTTGTTCTAAAGTTCACATATTATGCGTCCGAGTCCCTGTCCTTTAAAACAATACCAGAATCATTCTTATCCGCTTTGGATTTCAAAAGTTTTAGCAAGACATACAAACACACCTATATACATACATAGATTCACACTAACAGACATCTTTCCTAGCGGGGGCAGGAAGTGTCCGGCGTTACTTGGTCATAAAAAAATTTGACAACGGGGGTGGAGGGGGCGGTGTTATCCGGTGGTAAAAAAGAATGTGATAACGGTGGGGAAGATCGGCATTGCCCGGTCGTAAAAAAGTTGTGATAGTGGGGCGGGCGTTGTCCAGGCGTACAACCTCCTACTCCATTCGGCTACAGTGCTGATTACGAAACCACGTCGAAAATTCTTGTATTTAAACAAATTCAAACAATGGTGCGCATGTTAGAATCGTTTAGAAAGATACGATTTTAGATGACACCCATTTGTAATAAAACGCAAGTTCTACCAGAAATAATTATCTATTCTTTCAAATTTTTAGATATTATTTGTCCGAAAGATCGCTCTTTCTAACAATGTCTAATTGTTGCTTGTACGATGCGGATGAAAAGTTTTTAGCAGACATACAAAGACTCACACACACACAAACATCTCCTTGACATAATAGATGGAAAAGGACCCAAAGAATAAAACAAGGATTACATTAACGAATAAATAAATCTGATAATCCTTTTTATTTTATTGAACTCAAAAAAGGAACAGCACTTTCGTTACAATCTGATGCATCTTTAATGCTTGTTTAAATAGGACCTATAGGCGTGACCTTTGTCTCTAGCTTGTTACCTGGATAAAAAGCGAATTAGTACTTAAGAAATATGCATGAGTGAGAAGATTATGACAGCAAAGATAGAGTTAGTACACTCTGACATTTATGTTGGAGACATGGTTTAAGGTCAGCAAAATTAACTCTAAGGCTATAAGATAGCTTTTAAAAGGGGAGCATGAGTACGAGGTAATATAAAGTGTAGAGAAGAGTATGAGATGTGTATTCTGCGGTTAAAATAATATTTTGAATTTAAGTGTGATAGACTGACGAATCACCATTTTAAATTTCTGTGTGATAGACAACAAAATGCCATTTAAAACTACAGTGTGACAGACTAGAAAAATGTTTTTTAAACTTAAGCATGACAGACTATATAATAAAATACTATTTCAACTTTAAAAATGACGGGCCAAAAAAGTTTTTACTTCATGCATGTGTGACTGACCAAAGTAACTGTTATTTCAAACTAAAAAAAAAAAGACACTGAATCAAATCGTAAACAGACAGATGTGGATGCCCCTTCAAATCCTATCTAAAACGTCAGCATGACGGACCATAAAATGCTATTTTTTAAACACCAGCATGATAAATCACAATAATATTATTTTAAACTTAAGCATGGCAGACCACACAAATGCTATTACAAACTTAACCATGACAGACTAGAAAAATGCGACTGCAAACTAAAGTATATTATGACAGACGGCAAAAACAAAACAAAAAAAATGCTATTTTCAACTTAAGCATGAGACCACAAAAATTCAATTTCAGATTTAAGCATGACAGGCCAAAATAAATGATATTTTAAAGTTATGTATGACAGACCAAAGAAAATATTTTAAAGTTAGGAGTGACAGACCAATAGATACAAAGCTTTATACAAAGACGCATAGACTCATGTAAAAACGCCCAAAATACTACAAACAGGGAAAATTTCCTGAACGATTTGATCAAAAGACATCCACGACCAGAAATACCTTAGAAAGCTTCTTGCAAGGGGGAAAAAATCCAAGTATTTCATTCTCATGACATTTTCCGAACTGAAAAGCACTCAAAGGCTTTCTACCATTTTGCATGCATTTTTTCAACTCTGCAGCTAAAGTAATAGAATTATTTCCTATTAACTTTTATTAGAAAGCTAGCTAAATATATAGAGAAACACACACACATACACATATATATATATCGGTGACGTACAGAGAACTTTTTCATGGCAAGTGCTCAAGTGAAAAAACAATGTCTCAGTGAGGAAGCGGCCTACAGGGTGGAACGATAAAATTATCGCCTTGGAAAAGACAACATGATTCCATTTCCGTTTTTTTTTGTTTTTTTGCAAACCATCTACTAGTTGGCACTTGTGTAAAAATCCCAATAGCAACAGGAGCCTTCTATTATGTCTGAAAGTGACATGATGTTCAATGAGCAAGATCTGAGATACACCACTGTACAACTCATGCTCTCTACCGATCCAAGTTATCACAACATTGCCAGCACCTTCATTATGCAAATCCAGACTGTTCAATGCTTGAGAGCACAGTTCTAAGTTTCCGCCCTGGTTATGATCTTTAGTGTGGTTTCAAATGAGGGCCACATCATGCCACCTCATATCTTTGAAGTTGATCAAAGTGTACCTGAATGTGCTAAAGAGTGTGATGATCCCCTCCTGCAATCAGATGGCCACTGGCAGAGCCTGGGTGTGGCAGCAGGACTCAGCACCGACCCACAAGTCCAAAGACATCCAGGCTTGGCTTCAAAAGGAGTGCCACGACTGTGCACCCTTCTCCTGCTGGCCCCCCCTCCTCCTCCAACCTGAACCTGCTGGACTACTTTGTTTAGTCATACGTTGAGAACATCACCAACATGACCTCCCACAACACCAAAGCCAGCCAGATCGCCACCATCCATTGAGTATTTGCCAAGCTCCTGCCGGTGCTTGTGGAAAAAGTATGCTCCCAGTTCCAGACCTTTATCGAGGTGGTGATTGAGGCTGAAGGCAATTACATTGAATAGATGTCAGTTCTACTACATAATCAAGTCACCTGAATTGATTTTAAAATAAAACTGGAGTGTTGTTTTCTTCGGCGCAACAAATTTATTGTTGCACCCTGTATAATATATTCTTTTGAAAAGGACACTTTTAAAACAGGAATAAAAATAGCAGGTGCTTGAGTACTCCTTCTGCACGTACCTGATATAAATATGCGTGTATGACTGAGACACTTGTTTGTCTAGCCACACTGAGGAACTGTGATAAACCAAAACGGTTTATCTGTGCAGAACTTATATATATATAATACAACATAATCATGTTGACATACCGTTTTCATCGGATCACCGAAGTTAAGCAACGTTGAACCTGGTCAGTACTAAAAGGGTGACTATTTGGGACTTCCAGGTGTTGTATAGGCTCTCCATTTATCTCGGCATTGTTTCCAATTGCCCTGGACTTCTTCTTGCCACTGAATTCAAGCGATGCCGATTGAGGGGAGGTGTGGTTGGAGATTGCACAACCCTTGCTCCACAATTACACACACAGCTTCCCTTACAGAGGTTTTCTTTGTCTTTTGAGACTGAACGGAGGCATCATATATATACATATATATATATATATATATATATATATATATATATATATATATATATATATATGTATATATATATATATATATATATATCAGTGATTGTGAAACAACGAAACAGGTCTGTATGTCGATGACTAAAATATATTTTATAAAGCTCCCCTCTTCGGTAGAGCACTCTCGTAAATTATCTTACTCGCTACTTAATTTAGCTGAAATAATGCGAAGCTCGCGGTTTGTTTACAAACAAACGTTTGAGCCCTCTACGAGTGGCGGACGGATGTTTATTTAAATAGACGTTCGGACAGTTTAATTTCGGCCACCGATTCCGTAGTCAGGGGGTAGGACTGCCGACTGTCATCACGACGGTTCTAGGTTCGATCCTCGGCTTGGGAGAGGTGTTAGTCTAGCGGCACTGATGAGTTGTGAAACAACGAAACAGGTCTGTATGTCGATGACTAAAATATATTTTATAAAGCTCCCCTCTTCGGTAGAGCACTCTCGTAAATTATCTTACTCGCTACTTAATTTAGCTGAAATAATGCGAAGCTCGCGGTTTGTTTACAAACAAACGTTTGAGTCCTCTACGAGTGGCGGACGGATGTTTATTTAAATAGACGTTCGGACAGTTTAATTTCGGCCACCGATTCCGTAGTCAGGGGGTAGGACTGCCGACTGTCATCACGACGGTTCTAGGTTCGATCCTCGGCTTGGGAGAGGTGTTAGTCTAGCGGCACTGATGAGTTGTGAAACAACGAAACAGGTCTGTATGTCGATGACTAAAATATATTTTATAAAGCTCCCCTCTTCGGTAGAGCACTCTCGTAAATTATCTTACTCGCTACTTAATTTAGCTGAAATAATGCGAAGCTCGCGGTTTGTTTACAAACAAACGTTTGAGCCCTCTACGAGTGGCGGACGGATGTTTATTTAAATAGACGTTCGGACAGTTTAATTTCGGCCACCGATTCCATAGTCAGGGGGTAGGACTGCCGACTGTCATCACGACGGTTCTAGGTTCGATCCTCGGCTTGGGAGAGGTGTTAGTCTAGCGGCACTGATGAGTTGTGAAACAACGAAACAGGTCTGTATGTCGATGACTAAAATATATTTTATATATATATATATATATATATATATATATATATATATATAGACAACCTTTTTCGCTGAATCATGGATCCTTAGCTATCATAAGTTTTGATCCTGGCTTAAGGCATTTGTTTGTTTAGTCAGATTGAAAATAATAATTTTTGGATGACATATGATATTTATATATGTAAAGTTTTGGGAAGGGTTTCTGCTCTCCAAGTGCTTCTTAGCTTACTTCGATGTTACCGATAAGAATCTATTCAGTTTTGAACTGCTATTGTGAGCCATCACTATAACTTTAAAAATCACTGATCATATAATGCTACAGCTATGGTCTTACCCAAGGGCGTAGACAAATAAAAAGAATAACTCCTGATATATGGTGAATTCATAAAAACGAATCATTAAAGACGCTTTTTGTCCTTTGTTGAATGAAAAGAATACCGAGACGCAATAGATCAAATCTGAAAGAGTCACTTAAATTCATCGCAAGATTTTATTTGGATGAATATCTTTGAAAATCTAAATCCAACCTGATTCATACACACATCTCCCTTTATAAAGTTGGGCTATATATCGCACTGATAGTGAGATTAAAAAGCCAAATTCTTATTAAAAAAAAACAAGAATAGATTTCTAATATAATTACTAATAACATGTATGCAATCAATGTCCTATGGCTAACTTGCATATTGCTTTGCAAAAGGAAGGATATACTAATTCACTATTCGTTCTTATTCAAATTCAATGATATTCATTTTATTACTGTGCATGATTTTAAACATAATTTTATTGTGGATAAAAAATCAGCATTTTGAGTCAAAAGAGTCTTTATATCTATCTATCTATCTATATATATATATAGTCATCCACATACAGTGCGGCTAGACAGGCAACTACCTCAAGCCAGGATTGAAACCCGACCGTTTGTACGACAGTCAAGGCTCCTAACCACTACGCTATTAGTGGCTGCTGCGTGAGTCATGAGTTTAACGATGTTTCGACATCGTCCGAACTACCTCTGCTCGATTTGTTTACACAAAGAGCATCGCTTATACGCTAATGGTAATCACTTCTCAATATGCTCAACTCAAGATAAGGAGCATTATATATATATATATATATATATATATATATATATATATATATATACACGTTTTATTTTTTATTACCGTATCTTTCTGTTAAGTTACATTATTGTTTCAGCTACCCGGCCGTTTTTTTAGCCGTCTGTAAAAGTCTGAGGAAGCTACAGACGGCCAAAAAAAAACGGCCGGGTAGCTGAAACAATAATGTAACTTAACAGAAAGATACGGTAATAAAAAATAAAGCGCATATTTGCTCTACAACAGTATTGAGCACTTTCTTCAGTTTTTATTAATTACCATTGCTACTAAAATATATATATATATATATATATATATATATATATATATATATATATATACATACATACATACATACATACATACATACATACAAGGCACTTTGTATACATGTTCGATTCCTATGGAATACGAAATGACTAAACTTATAATTTTTTAAATTTCACACAAATGTACTTTATGTGCCTGAAAGTGTTCTTAGATATGAAAGGGATTTTGATACAAAACCTAAGTATTGAAAGTCGATAATCGAAAAAATCTGATTAAGAAAAAACAGTCTGATTTTGACCAAAGTTAACACCCTTATACAGTCTAACATTTGAAGTACATTTGAGAAGTTTTATTACCACACAAGCGGAAGGGTCCGTCATATAAAATCAACAGTAGGTTATTAAATAAAACAGGTGTGCGTTTCAAATGTCTATTCCCTTTTAGAGCATGATTGAAATATGATACTTGACTTTTGCATTTTCGACTTTAATTCAAGCCATCTATATATATAAAGCGAAAATGTATGTATGTGTGTTCGCTTTTTCTGTATGTCTGTAAAAGGCTTTTTTCGCTGGACTTTTTGGTCGGCTCATTCCTTCTTAAAACTTTTTATATCACGTCTAAATGATAATATATATGAGTTACAAACGGGGGTCGCCTGCCTATTTAATTTGCCCGACTTTCACGCGTTATTTTTTCCAGACTTTTTGAGCGTCCTGTGTATCTTTCGCTTTTCAGTATAAAACAAGCAAAAACTGGCTTGCAGCCGCGTCATGTTTCAAGGTCAACCATCACGTGACTTAAGGTTCTCACACCTGTTAATTTCATTTTATAAACGTTAAATTAAGAGGTTTTTCATTCCTCTTCTCTCGTGGCCGAGATGGCTAGGTCCCATTTCGTTTCCATCAACCCGTCAAAGGTTCGGGGTTCAAGCCTACTTTTCTATTAAAACTTTTTTTCCTTTTACACCTCCAAAAACCTGGCCAACACACACACCTACCAACACCCGGGCCATGCCTAGTACCCCCCCCCCGCTAGTCTATATATATCAACGCTCTGATCCCCAGCTGGCATTAATTGTGATGGATGGCTCTCATCTGGGTGAGGCCCCGTGTTTTGACAAGCTTCTGGGTTTGACCTTTACTCCTGATCTGAAATGGAACACATACATCAAGTCTGTTGCCAAGGTCACTGGAAAGATGGTGGGATCCTTCTACCGCTCCGGAAGATATCTCACTACTGATGCTATTCTCTATCTATATAAAAGCCAAGTACGTCCAAGGATGGAATACTGTTGCCATATCTGGGCAGGAGCTGCTAAAAACAGCCTATCCTGCCTTGACAGAGTACAAAATAGACTTTGTGGCTTAGTGGGGCATGCCCTTTTCTCTACCCTGCAACCTCTCTCCCACAGAAGAGACGTTGCGAGCCTATCCTTGTTTTATCGTTATTTCCATGGCAGGTGCTCGTCTGAACTCCAATCTCTGGTCCCCCCTCGCCAATCTTTCATGAAAAACACCCGTCTAGCTGAATCCACTGTGAAAAATTTCCCCCACTCTATATCTGTGCCTAAATCAAAACACAGATTCCATGAACAAAGCTTCTTTCTTAGAACTGCACGCCTGTGGAACTCTGTTCCGTCTGCCTGCTTCCCTCCGGACTACAACCTGGATGTCGTCAAGTCCAATGTTAACAAATTCCTAATGAACCGCCCCCTTAATTAAACACTTCATCGAATCTCCACACTAACGTAATGTACTTGCAATAACCCTTATCCCTGAGTGGCTTCCGGGCCTTGATAAGTGTTGATCACTGTGTAAAAAAAAAAAAAAAAATGTATGTGTGTTCGCTTTTGTGTATGTCTACAAAAGGCTTTTTTGGCCTTGATTTTCGGTTGGCTTGCTCCTTCTTAAATTTTTTTATATGCTGTCTAAATAATAATATCTACGACTAAGGAACTCGGGTCGCAGCTATCTTTAATTACTCAACTTTTACAAGCTATTTTCGAGGTATTTTTTGATCGTTACATAGCGGGGAAAACAGAAACTGGCTTCCAGCACAAAACTAGGTTAAACATCAAGCGACTTAACATTCCCGCACCTGTTAATTTTTCGGTTTATAAGCATCGACTTAACACACTTATCAGTTCATCTATTCCCGTGGTCGAGATGGTTAGGTCGCAGGGTTTTTTTTTCTCCATTTCCTTTCCACGTCTGCGTCAAAGGATCGGGGTTCAAGCCAACCACATTTTTGTTTCTTTTACACCTCCAAACGCCCGGCCAACGTTTTTTGTTTTAAACAGGGTTGTTTTGATCTAACCTCCCCCCCCCCCAACACACAAACACACACATCTCCAAACACCCGGGCAACGCCGGGTACCCCCGCGAGTTATATATAAAAATAATTTTATGAAATCAACAGTAGGTTCAGAGCAATGTAGATTGCAATGTATTGCGGACTAAGTTAAAATAGAGAGGCATGTAAAGCTTCCCCCAGTGCAATGTGGTGAGTCCCCAATTAGAGCAGGCACTCAATTGATTTGATTGAAAAATGAATGATTTCACTGATTTTAGTGACAATAAAAGTATTGAAAGTATGGAACATTCATTGATCCTCATTCACCTCCTGGCAATATCGGGTCTCCCTTTTAGTAAATATTACACACACAGAAGTAAACTTTGATCTGCACCGTATCAGTTATCTTATTATTATTATTATTATTATTATTATTATTATTATTATTATTATTATTAATTCATTAGTAGTTTCTGTTCTGGGAATGAAAAAAGATTTTTTATTCTAATGAGTCAACAGTTACCAAGGCTCAAAACTATTCAAGGATAAAGGTTAATGAAACTTCTTCATTGTAGAAGTCACGTGATACCTGAAGATTTTCTGCTCTACAAGTTTCCTTTTGCCTTTGGAATTCACTACCTGCTTCTGTTTCCCCAAATGTTTGAAATGAAAAAAAAGTGCTCAATTCAGGGGCGTGGGTAGTGTAGTATTTGCTCTCGCCTTATTATACAATTATCCCAGGTATCACCTTCTCCTTATTGAGGTGTGTATGTAGTATTTGTTCTTCGTTTCTTAGAGCAAAATGAAAGTAAAAATGAAAAACAAATATAATTGTATGGAAGACTTACATCAGACCTGTTGCTGAAATCGCTGGAAAATGGTTGGATCCTTCTACCACTCCAGCTCGTATCTCACTCTTGGCGCAATTCACTACCTGGACAAGAGCCAAATATTCTTAATATGAACTACTGTTGCGACATTTGAGGAAGAGTTGCTAAGAGCACTCATTTCTGATTACCTTTACTGATCATCACAGTATTGTCTCATCGTCTACCAAAAAATCATTGTTCGTTTAACCCTTGTCCTTAAGTGGCCTTTGGACGATGATAACCGATGACATATACAATAAAATATAATTAAAATAAGCGAGTGAAGAGGACTTAATTCAGTTAAGGATCATTGAAATTATGATACTTGACTTTTGAATTTTAAACTTTAATTCAAGCTATTGTATAAAAATAATTATATAAAATCTCTACAGTGCAATGTATGCTACAATGTATTATGGACTAACTCATTGACGGGAGACATGTAAAGCTTCCTTCTGGTGCACTACGGTGGGTCCCTAATTAGAGTAGGCAATTAATCGATTTGATTGAAAAATGGGCAATTTCTCCGATTTCAATGACAATATGGGAGGATGAAACAGTCGTTGATCCTCATTCAGTCCCGGGCAACGTCGGGTTCCCTGCTCTAGATTAATTAATGCATAAATACAACAAGAATAAAATTCAATCCGGCAATGAAATATGCACTGATACTTACATGTTATTTTTGTATGTTTGTATTGCAGACGTAAACACAACAAAGGAAACACTGCTTTGAAAAGATGTGACTAATTCTTTCTATTCAAGTTTCGCACCAACCACGTGACACGCATCGACCGGATTTAACTTTAGAATCCTGGAGTGGCTTCTCTGCCTTGCTAAGAGACAAATCTCTTACTCAATGTATAGGGATATATTTTCTAGTTCAAATACCAATAATGAAAGCAAAGTCTAGATTTCGTCTTTTTTTTTTTTTTTTTGGTTTCGTATCAAAGCATATTGCGCAAATGGTCTTCTCCCATTAGAATCAAATTTCCTGTCACTGTTCCAAGAAACATATTTCTTATCTTTTTCTCAAACAGAAAATGAACGAGCGATTCATACCAGCATGCCAGTCTTCGTTGATAATCTAACCTAAGACTTTTTCAATATGAATCAGAAGTAGGAGGGTAAAGGCTCTGGAATTCATCCAACTTTGTAGCATTGATGTCCTTGCAGTGGTTGCTATGACAGTCATACTACATCTTAGTGAAAAACCTCACCTACTTGAATCTACCGCAGCAACCTCCACACATAATAGGATATTTATCAAAACTGATGATTTATGATGGCTTGCTTGTTAGCAAGTTTCTCTTTTCTGCCAATATTGAACTACAAACATCTTTCGCCAGTACTCATATATTACAGATCATTTTCATTTAGTTATTGCTGAACTAAATAAAAATGCCAACATAGGCTCAAATTCTTCATTTTATTATTTTATTTATTTATTTATTGTTAAATCAGTCATTTGATATTTTCCTTGAATATTTTGAGTCTAACTTTTTTCTTTTTATAGGCCAATTATAGTTTCTGATTAGCAACGACATAACCTTCTTTAAATTGTTTTCCAGTTCAACTCTTTATTGCAGTCATTGGAAATTTTTCCTGGCATTTATTTTTAATTCAGCTCTTTATTTTTCTAACTAAATTACATTTTCAGGTCAACCATTTTATATATTTCCTTCAATAAATTTAGCAATTCAATTACATTTTCCGTTTTACAATTACAAACCATCTCTTGAATTTTTCTTAGTTCGATTATAATTTCAGGTCATATATTCAAGATCTTTTCTTGAATTTTGTCAACACTTAATTTTCTTTGGTTAATTGTAATATTGAATCAGGCATTTGAGAAGTTCCTTTTAAAAATTTAAAATTCAACTTGTCATTTTCTTAAGTCAATTAATTTCAGGTCAGACATTTGATATCTTTCTTTGAATTTTCTGAGTTCAACTCTTCAGTATTGTAGCTTATAGTTGCAGACCAGCCATTTCAGTTGAGTTTATAAAATTTTAGTCCTCCATTTCTGTTCATTTTATTTAGTGGGGGGTACCCGGCGTTTCCCAGGTGTTTAGAGGTGTGTGTGCTCGGGTAGGGTGGGGGTGTTAATCAAAACATAAGAATAAGCGAAATAAATATTTTTAAATAAATTAAATTATTAAATATTTTATATAAAATAAATGTTAAAACTTTTTAAAAAAATCGAAAAACACAAAAAACTAACGTAAGACAAACGAACGATGTTAAATGTAAAAATCGGAAAAACAAAAACAAAAAAAAAGAAACCGCGAATGTGATGGAAAAAAATCCAGAAAAACGAACGTTGAAACCTCTTTAAAAAAGCTGAAAAATAAAACCCCAAAAAACATAGAACGTGAAAAATAGCTTAAATAACCCTGTTTCAATATTAAACCTTTAAAAAGCGAAAAAAAAAAAGACATCTCACACCACGATTCAAACCCAAAACCTTTAGATAATTAGGCCGCGCCCTAATGAACTGAGCTAAGACGACGTTGATAAAATTAGGTAGTTTTTTTTTTAATATTTAAACTAAATCATGTTCCGACGTCATTTGCGATGCGTAGAAGCGAACTTGTCATGAGAGGCCGGTTTTTGCTGACCCCTCCCTGTAGAAAACTGATGATTTTAGGGTGAAGGAATTAATGTTTTTGGACAATTTTTCGATATCTGTCGGGCGAAGGTTGGAACTTTAAAACGATACCTTGACCCGTGTCGAAAGTTTTTGCGAGACATACAAACACACATACAAACATAATACATATATACATACATACACACATTTTCGCTTTTTCTAGAATCAAAATCTTAAACCACGAACAATTATAAAAAAGCTTTCTCAACCACTAATAGCTATGACTAATAACAAGCTACCCAAGAAATCTTCCTTCAAGTACCTCGGCTTAACATTCACAAACAAGAGGAAATGGAACAAATACATTGAAAACATTGCTGCTGTAAAGAAGGTGGGTTCCCTCTACCATGCTAGAAAATTACTCATACCTGACAACATCCTGTATCTCTACAAAGTCACCATTCGCCCTTTCATGAAGTATTATAGCCATATTTGGACTGGTGCATCTGCCACTAGTCTCTCTCACTTGAACAGTGTCCAAAATAGTGTCTCCAATCTAATAGGTCTTTCACTGTCAGCTAAGCTCAAACCTTTATCCAATAGCTGAAATGTTGCATCCTTGTGGCTGTTGTACAAGTATTTGAATGAAAAGTGCTCTGATGAACTCATCAAACTTGTGCCCCCTCGACAAATCTATTTAACTTCACTTCTATTTTGATAATTTATTTTCTTGGATTGTTAGACTTGGGAATTTCTTTTCTGTTTCCTGAATCCCTGACTGTACTGACATGCACAAGTTTTAATGTAATGTAAACAAAAATCTTGCTCATCTCCTCTAAACATGGTCTCAAATAGTAGTCCCTTTCACTAAAGCGGCAATATGCCTTGTTTGGGGTGAATATGAATAAAAAAAAGACTAACAAAAAACAATTGTTAATTTTTTATAACAAGCGATTTCTTTAATTAGTACTCTTACATTTGTTCCATCAGGCTTTTATGTCCAATTTGATGTAATTATAGTCAATAATTTTGAACCAAAGTATTATATATATATATATATATATATATATATATATATATATATATATATATATATATATATATATAATAGTGGGGGGGGCGCCCTGCTTTGCCTGGTTGTAAAATACGCTTAGATATGATATTTTTATTTGTCCAGATTTCGTATATCTATATATCTATAAAAGTGTGTGTGTGTCTGTCTGTTTGTCTGTGTACATTTCCCTATGCAATAACTCTGGCAATTTTCAGTCTACAGACTCGAAATTTGATATACAGGGTACTGAGATTTGGGAAAATCTTTGTAATCCACTTTCGGTCAGACCTGTTAAGGGGGTCAAAGTTCAACGATTTGACCTTTCAGAACTTTACCAAACTCCTCCGCCAATTTTGGGTATAAACAATTGAAATTTTAGATATAGGCTCCTTGGACATGGATCTAACTTAATAACTTGATTTGAGCCAAAAACAATAAATATTAAGAGGTCATAATAGGGGTCAAATTTGAAAAAAAATTTGATCTTTGCAGTCTCTACCAAATTACTTAGACAATTTCTGGTGTAAACATTTGAAGTTTTACATAGAGGGTATTCAGAGATAGGGCTAGCTTTTTAATCGGTTTGGGTCGAAAATTTGAGTTAACAATATATAAATGTATGTATGCATGTACGTTTGCTTATTTGCCTAAAACTTTGAACAGATGCGACAGATTTTCACAAGATCAGTATCATTTTTAAGCTCGACCCTTCAGACGACAAATACCGAAAAATTGGCTAAAAACATTAATATCTTCACCCTCAACTGGGCACTTTTCTACAGGGAGGGGTCGCTTTTTTCGCCGATATTGTTGCAAGTCATTCCCTCTTTTCGATTGTCTAGCCTTAATTTAAACCTACGTCACTTCCTGATTGGATGTGGTCGTTACAGCAAAGACGTCACGTTTTTTCCCCATTCTTTTCCTTCTTCGTGCTACGGGTTCGAGCCTGCCTTTCGACAACCACCTTTTTTATTTTTTTTTAGCTCAACACATACCTCCAAACACCCGGGCAACGCCGGGCACCCATGCTAGTATTATTATAGAGTCGTGATTTCAAAAGTAAAAAAAAGTATTTGGGTGCCATCAGCTAGAATTGAAACTGAAAGCAAAACTGTAGCATTCAAAGCTGGTGACGTTACCACTGTACCAACATGACATGCATATGAACTGTGTAAAAGTAAACTAAGATGAATGTACAAAATGTATAACGATTTTTTTATTTTTGACCCATTTTTGACACCTTAAGAACTATCTTAACCGGCTAACTGACCCATGAAAGAACAGTCCATAAAAAAATCCAATCGTTTGAGGCCCCTAGCGCCGTTATGCGACTTTTAGTTTCAGAGAGACAGAGTTTGAAAATATGGAGACAGACAAACGGACATATAGCCTTATATATATATATATATATATATATATATATATATATATATATATATATATATATATATATATATATATATACTAGCATTTCAGCCTGGCGTTGCCCGGGTGTTTGGAGATGTGTGTTAAGCAAATAAAAAAAAAAGTGGTAATAGGAAGGCAGGCTCGACTCCATACCCCAAAGGAGGAAAAGAACGGGAAAAAAACTTGACGTCTTTGCTGTTACGACCACTGCCAAACCGGAAGTTAATTAAAGCTAGACAATCGAAAGGAAAGGATGACTTTCGAAAAAAGCGACCCCTACCCAGTAGAAAAGTGCCCAGTTGAAGGTGAGGATATTAATGTTTTTAGCCAATTTTTTGATATTTGTCGTCTGAAGGGTCGAACTTCAAAACGATACAGATCTAGTAAAAATCCGTCGCCTCCGTCGAAAGTTTTAGGCAGACATGGAAACATACATACATACATTTATATATTGTTAACTCAAATTTTCGACCCAAACCGATTAAAAAGCTTGCCCTATCTCTGAATACCCTCTATGTAAAACTTCAAATGTTTACACAGAAATTGTCTGAGTAATTTGGTAGAGACCGCAAAAGTCAATTTTTTTTTAACTTTGACCCCTATTATGACCCCTTAACATTTATTGTTTTTGGCTCAAATCAAGTTATTAAGTTAGATCCATGTCCAAGGAATCTATATCTAAAATTTGAAGTGTTTAGACCCGAAATTGGCGGAGGAGTTTTGTAGAGTTCTAAAAGGTCAAATCATTGAACTTTGACCGCCAAATCTCTGGCCGAAAACCGATCACAAAGATTTTCCCAAATTTCAGTACCCTCTATATCAAATTTCGAGTCTGTAGACTGAAAATTAACAGAGTTATTGTGTAGGGAAATGTACACAGACAGACAGACACTTTCACTTTATATATATATATATATATATATATATATATATATATAAAGTGAAAGTGTCTGTCTGTCTGTGTACATTTCCCTATATATATATATATATATATATATATATATATATATATATATATAAACACACACTTAAGTGTACATCCTCACCCGAAAGTAACAAAAAATTATGCTTTGCTAGTGTTCGCACTAATATTTATATTTGAATAAAAACGTCAATCATAAACATAAGGAACAGAAAACATCTCAAACTGAAAAGTTTTTAAAAATGGATCAAGCAGTATGCAAAGAAAGGAAGGAAAAAAGTCTCGTTTTGACGTATATATGCATATATAAATAAACAGGAAAATAGGTGATGAAAAGAAAATAAGTTGGCTGCATCAATGGGGCAGTTCCGATTTGAAATTTAAAAGGTGAATTGGGTCTAAGGTTACAATCGTATGACTAACAGAACAGTTATCGTCTGCACTCGGAAAACGTTAAAACATATACTTATGTGTATAAGAATTTAAAATATTCATCATAATATTTTATGTATAGATATATTTTATGTATAGATATATTACATTTAATATTTTATATTGAATATATTTTATATGAGATATATTTAATTTAATATTTTATATATAGATATATTAAATTTAATATTTTATATATAGATATATTTTATTTATAGACATATTTAATTAAATATTAGATATATTTTATATATAGATATATTTTATCTATATATATATTCAATTAAATATTTTATATTAAATATATTTTATATGAGATATATTTAATTTAATATTTTATAATAGATATACTCAATCTAATATTTTATATATAGATATATTTTATTTATAGATATATTTAATTTAATATTTTATATTAGATATATTTGATATATAGATATATTTAATTTAATATTTTATAATAGATATATTCAATTTAATATTTTACATATAGATATATTCAATTTACTACTTTATATATAGATATATTTGATTTAATATTTTATAATAGATATATTCAATTTAATATTTTATATATAGATATATTCAATTTAATATTTTATATATAGATATATTCAATTTAATATTTTATATATAGATATATTCAATATAATATTATATATATATTTAATTTAATATTTTATATATAGATATATTCAATTTAATATTTTATATATAGATATATTCAGTTTTATATTTTATATATAGATATATTCAGTTTTATATTTTATATATAGATATATTCAGTTTTATATTTTATATATAGATATATTTTATTTATAGATATATTTAATTTAATATTTTATATTAGATATATTTTATATATATATATTTAATTTAATATTTTATAGTAGATATATTTAATTTTATTATTATATTTATAGATATATTTAATTTAATATTTTATATATAGATATATTTCATTTAATATTTTATATATAGATATATTCAATTTAATATTTTATATATAGATATATTCAGTTTAATATTTCATGTATAGATATATTCAATTTAATATTTCATAATAGATATATTCAATTTAATATTTTATATATAGATATATTCAATTTACTACTTTATATATAGATATATTCAATGTAATATTATATATATAGATATATCTAATTTAATATTTTATATATAGATATATTCAATTTAATATTTTATAATAGATATATTTAATGTATTTAATACTTTAATACATAGATATATTTATTTCATTTTATATTTTATATATAGATTTATTTAATTTAATATTTTATAATAGATATAAGTGGAGTAGTTAAAGGAAGAGAATAAAATCAATTTTTTAAGAGTAGACTTATCGAGATAATACAAAGCACCACAAATTCTTTCGGAGCTCATATAGGAATCAGTAAATAGAGAAAAGAGTATAAAAACTATATATATATATATATATATATATATATATATATATATATATACATATATATTCATTTTTTTAATAAGGGTGTACACTGGCTGGCAACACCCTTAACACCATTTTTATCCACACCATGGAGTTTAATTTTGAGAATGCAACTATCCTAAAAACAATACACAACAAATCTCTACGTCATTTGCTAGAATCAGCTCTAATTCCCTAATCATCCCATTTAATAAAACAACGAAAAGGTTTCTTTCACATCTCTCCATACCTATTCAAAATAATAATTCGAGAAAATAATTTAGACAATGGTAAAAAATCAAATTAAAATAAAAAAAATTAATAGTCATATATATAATGTACGCATAATTTTTTTTTATTTACGTGGAAATAAATATATTGATTTCCCCCCACCTCTTAGTATTTATACCCCTAATTTACTAACCTTCTCGTCAACGAACATTTTTACTCTTGAAAACGCCCGCACTAAATGGGCGAAATGTTGTCGAGTTTTAGGTCTCTCCTCCTCAGCTTTTAATACCATATATAATTTAATATTTGATATATAGATATATTTATTTAATTTAGTTTTTGTAAATAAAATTAATGATATGTGTGTGTGTCTGCGCACGCGCGTGTATGTGTGTGTGTGTGTGTGTACATTTCCCTACACAATAACTCTGTCAATTTTAAGTCTACAGACTCGAAATTTGATATAGAGGGTACTGAGATTTGACGGCCAGAAATTTGGCTTTTAAGGGGTCAAAGTTCAACGATTTGACCTTTGAGGATTCTACCAAACTCCTCCGACAGTTTTGAGTCTAAACACTTGAAATTTTAGATATAGGTTCCTTGGATATGGATCTAACTTAATAACTTGATGTGAGCCCAGAACAATAAATGGTAAGGGGTCATAATAGGGGTCAAAGTTTAAAAAATTGACCGCTTTTGTTTTTTTTGTTTTTTTTTTAGCTCAACATACACCTCCAAACACCCGGGCAACGGCGGGCTGAAATGTTAGTATATATATATATATATATATATATATATATATATATATATATATATATATATATATAAAAGCCTGTAGTGCTATTTCTGCCTTCAGACAGTGTATTTTGGCAACAGTAACATCTTTGAAATTGCCAAGAATAGTGCTAACACGAAATATAAATGTAGTTAAATTGAAAAAAGCAAAAATGTAGTGAAATTGAAAAAAAAAAAACATAAATGTTATGAATGGGTCACCAGTTAGCAGGGGCTTACTCAACAACGGGACTATATTTATATATCAACAATTTTGATGTAAAATAAATTTTGAAAGATGAGAGTTTGTTGTGAAGTTTTTAAGTTCTTAATATAAGGAATAAACAAAAGCAAAAGAAAATTTGTTTCAAAATCTAGTGTGTGTGTGTGTGTGTGTGTATGTGTGTGTGAGTTTACCTTCTGGAGTTCACTGGAGAGATAGTGTTGCATAACGTTATGTATATTACTCGTAATACACAGTCCTCTATGTTTACATGTATGTGTAATGTTCATCTTTTCTTCATATCTATAAATGTTCCTGTGGGTATTTATATATTTTACGTGTAAATGTATCTGTCTTATGCGTACATAACAATACAGTTGATTTAGGGTCTTCATAAACGTGTAATTCATACGTGTCTCGATGATGTAATACATGTTATATGTACGTAACTCGTGTCGTTTAGTTTTCATATATGCGAATGTATGTATAACAAAGACAGTGACTTTTTTATGTGTACGGATGTATATACAATCTTAATACAGATAACGTAACAGTCAATAATTCAGGATGACGTATAATTATATTCTGAACAGTTCAACAATATGACAGTTCCATCAACATAAATACATAATGGTTGTTAAGTAACGGGCTACTAAACTTAGTTTGTGGATTCTTTTGGTCTTGCCGGATACTGAAACAAAAGCATCAATGTTCTGTCAAGCAGTAAACGAGACTTTTTTTTTTGTTTCCTCCGTTATTTCTATTTTCACTGTGTTTTCCTCAGGAGTTTGCAATGCTTTTCTCTTTTGGTTTTTACATTTTTATTAGTTGTTCCCTGAACTGCTTACGTGAGATTATGAGACCAAATCACAACCGAAGCCAAAACTCCCGTCCACTATCTAACTCTGTGGCTATCCAACTTCGTTCTGTCTCTGACCGTCGGCTTACATGTATATATAAAAACCTCTCTTTTGTTTTCCAACTGACATCAAAGGCCAATTTTACCACTGTTTTGGTAAAACTATAAAGGGATTATATACGGCACAACCACGTTGTCACATATGGCACAATCACGTTGACACACCAGTTCTTGCCAGATTACCGAAGTTAAGCAACGTTGAACTTGGCCAGTACCAAATGGGTGACCATTTAGAAAGGCGAGGCGCTGTATGTACCATGAGGTAAAATTACCAGGTTGAGAAACTGGCGCAGTCTATCCTTCTCTCAAGGGTAAATGAGACTCTCTTAAGCCATAGTAGGCATCCCATCATTTAGTGATTGTGTCACAATAAAATATACCCTTAATAGTCCTGGCAAAACATCAAGTATTCAGCTACCGACAAAATTTGAATTGCACTACAAACTCGTGTAGTGAGTTCAATCTCGGCTACGGCTGCGCTGGCTGGATGGATAAAGGTATTTGTTTATTCTAAAGTAACTTTTGTTTATGTAATTTTATTATTGTTTAGAAACATAACATTAATCAACCACGTCTCTGATGGCATGGATGTAGCACTCTTCTTTTGCACTAACGCCCAAGTTTGGTCACTTTAATATTCAGCACAGTAATTGGCTTATTTTTATTACAACTTGAAATCGATTTGATAACATTCTTTCTCTTTGTGGAAACGTTGCATGCTTTAAAATACAATTAACAATCGAATTGCTTTACTTTCCCTAACCCTAACTCACCGTCACCCGGGGATTCCATTATTCAGTAATAGTAGCAGGCTTAAATAAATTATAGTTTGGAGCATTCCAATTTATATTTCTAGGACAGACACTATTAATGTTGGAGGTGTGTCGCAGGTGTCATCTAGAAGAACTCTGATTTTTGTTGACCAGATCACTGTTTTTGTAAGCTTGGTCAATTTAATAAAGCATTGGTTAAAAATATTTGGAGTTCACACGTTTCCGTCAAAACTAACTTGCTTTTGGAAATAAAGAAGAAAGCGAATCTCAGTGAAGCAGAGAAAGAAAGAGGGTAGCTATTTGAGCTATTTGCTTTTAAGTGTTCTTCTGAATCGCATCTTGATGTAAAATTCTGACGCTCCACTGCCATGAAAGAAGTGAAAGGAAAGAAGAAAGAGTAAGTTGAATGAGCAAAGAGAGAAAAGAGATAACTTTTCTATGCCTGATGCCTCTAACATTAAATTCCGATCTACCACAAGCCTTAGGGGAAACAAATGCTGATAAAGTCAGCTTTAATATAATAAGAGATATTATAAGCAGCCACGGATTTATTGTCAGAATTCTTCAATTCCTGTATTGATTTCTCACATCTAGTAATGTTACTGTAATATATTTACCTGATGAACTGCTGCCGAACAGGCCTTGACTACTTGATAGTCAAGCTTCACAGATCATTTTTGAATTAATGATCAGATTTACATCATAAAGCAAGCCAATCGCAATTATATGCTCAATAAAAACACCCATATTAGATTTAATCACTCCATAGAAACATTATTTGAAAATTGTATCATCTCAATCGTCCTAAGTCAAGTGGACACCTGCATGCGAGCAGAGGAAGAGGAGGGACGGTAAGCTGATTATTTTTCATCTATATATAAAACGTATTCATCTGTCTGTCAGTATATGCTTTATTTACCTCTCCTTCAAGAGTTTATACACAAGGTCAGCTCAGGTTTTGAAAAGTTATTACACGAAGATAAATACACCTTTGCCTACAGAAAATGCCCGAGTAAACCCATCGGCATTATCTGGTAAAGTTTGGTTTGTTTGGTTGTTTTTGTTTTATGGCATATCAACCCTTTTCAGGTTATTTAATGCCGAATCCCAAGATTTTGAAGAAATTTTTTTAAAGAATATATTTGTTGTTTTCAAGTCGGTTTCTATTTAACCCTAACAGGTACTACCACTCCAGGTCAGAGTGGATTTGGGAGCAATGGTAATTAAAGGGTGGCTCCACATTCCCCAAGCCCGCAAACTGGGGCCTCACCACTGGATATAGTTTCAGCTCATATCCAGGACCTTCTCTGGTAAGAGATCCTAAGGCGATCATTAATAAACGAACCAATGTTAAGTATATGTTTTATTTACCTCCTCTTCAGGTATTCAGCAATAAACTACTTCTCAGAGAGAAGTCAATGCCTTGGAGGCTTGGCTTTCTAAAAATGTAGAGAACAAAGTCAACGTCAAAACGATTAAGGACGTATGCTTAACCTATACAGACACACAGGCTAAAATTCCAAACCTAAGCATTCATCATTTTTACATAGAAAAGTATATATCATATTTGGATTCTTCGGACTACTGTTCTCATCTGAGGTGTTATTTTCAGAACGTTTTAGTCAATGTAACCTTGATCTTCTTCAAATGTTAAATTCAAGAATCTTTCTGAAATCTGCATGTAATCTCAAATGAAGCCCTTAATTTGATTTAAGAGAATAGCATACTCTGGTTCCATCGGCCATGACTTAGTAAAAATTCTAAATAATTCACAATTGAATAAAAAAAAAAAAAGTGTGTTATTAGTGTTGCCTGTACTGAGTTTGAACCTTCAATCTCGAGAGGAGTATAACTTTTACAAATTAATTTCACCAAGTACTTTATCCACTAAACCACGTAATATATACAAATCATTTTTACCTACAGACACTAGTGTTTCATGTTTATACAATCATCAGTGCAGGAAGTGATAATTACTACCGGTTGAAGGATTCATATCCAGTCACAAAGTCACCTCAAACTCTACAATCTAGTATTCAACTCCCAGACCATCAAGAATTATCATAGGAAACAAAGTTCTCTATAATGCCGAGGCAAGCAGACAAATAAAGAAAGCTAGTAAGAAAGAGTTCAACAGAAGATACAAGAACATTGCTTTACGCTAAAGACAACATAATAATAATAATAATAATAATAATAATAATAATAATAATAATAATTCTCTTAAAGAAGCCTAATCAGTTAATAAATAAATGTTAATCATTTTTATCAACATACACTAGTGTATCATGCTTACAAAATCATCAGTGTAGAATGTAATGATTACAGCCGATCAATGGATTTAAACCCAATCACAAAACCATTGATTATATATATATATATATATATATATATATATATATACTTCAGAATAAAATAAAATTATCCAACAATCAGCTGGTATGGAAACCTGTGATTCTAAGATTTACAAGATATTACTGGCAGTAATATTATGTAAGTATTATCCCACCTCAAAATTAACAAGAACAGTACTGTATGTATTAGATAATATTATTTCGAGTTGACAGGATTTTAATAGATTTAAATTAAATTAGTTTAAGCGGTTGGTTTCTGTTTGACATGCGTTGTTTTTGATTTGCTTCCTCTTCTTTTTCTTTCTTTCATATGTCTGGGCTCACGTTGAGCTTCTTGGCTTATTTTCGCGATCTGCCCCTTTATTTTATAAAGGTTTATTGACTTTGTCTACGTAGTTCATCTTTCTCTCTCTCTATGTATCTCTCCCCTCTATTTCTTCATTATTGTTTTCTCTCTTTTTATTTTATTTTTTCTGTCTCTCCCCATGCATTAATACATTTCCTTCCTTCCCCTTGTATTTTATTTTATACTCGCTTTTTTATTACGCGCAAAAATTTTCTGTCCTTTTCTTTTCGTTTTTCGTATCATTTCAGTTTCTATCATTTTGCATGGCCTGTCTGCTAAAGCGGCTTTAATTTTTTTCATTTTCAATTTTTAATTTTAATTTTATTAACATGTTGAAAGTTATTTTAGAGTGGAATTTTAAGCTCATGTTCTATAAGTATAAAAAAAATATTAAATATATCAATTTATATGTTTATTAATAAACAGATCCACCGGACCTATATATAAAAAACTTTTTTACCGGACCCATTATATAAACAAAAGAAAAATTGCGCCAGGTAAATGCCTAATTTGGATCATTACATTGTGATGTGGATTACTAAAAATACAGTTTGGATCATTTTACCAGACTGCTTTCAAAGACATTCACTTTGGATTTTACCATGCAATTTGGATGTTAACTTTAATATTCTTTTCTTTAACGTCCCTTACTCTATGACTTTAATTACTCAATCAATTTTTAATTGTGATTTTCCATGTTTCACTGACTTTAGCAAATAAGGTGTAAACCATTATAACTATTTGCTAATATTTTCTCCTCTGAAGAGATAGCAGACATCGAAATCCTATAGGATAAGGAGTTAAAATATTTCTAATGTATTCTTTGTCTTACTAATAAAAATCTTTTGATCTGAAACTCAAACATTTCACGTCATAAATTTTTAAATTCATTGAATGACTAAAAGTTTTATATATATATATATATATATATATATATATATATATATATAAAGTAAAAGATGGTCACACACTTTTTGAAGACACTAATTTTTAAAGTAAAATTTAAATGGGAAATTTGAAAACTTTGAAGTGTCGGATATATAGATAAAACCATTTTTATTTTCTTATTTTTTTATTTTTTATTTTTATTTTTTTGTAAGTCCGATATTTCGCTAATAAATAGTCTCATCAGGGTAGAAAGTCCAGTTCATGAATGTTTTTTTTTTCTTTTTCTTCCTTTTGGTGTTATGGCGAAGAGAAGAGAATTTACGTGCTGTTCCGGTGATTTCAAGTGTGTAATGCTCCAGTTTCGAGCGGGATTTAAAGTAAAAGATGGTCACACACTTTTTGAAGACACTTATTTTTAAAGTAAAATTTAAATGGGAAATTGAAAACTTTGAAGTGTCGAATATAATGATAAAATTATTTTAATTTACTTATTTTATTTTATTTTTTGTAGGTCCGATATTTGCTAATAAATAGCCTCATCAGGGTAGAAAGTCCGGTCCATGAATCTTTTTTTTTCTTTTTCTTCATGTTGGTGTTATCGCCATCTAATTCACATAGATGTGCCTGTAGACGTCACAAGACACATGTAAATTAGAAGGACAAAATAATAAGTTTCTTTACTTTTATATGAAAAATAATAAAGAATAATGATACTTTAAAATAATTACAATAATAATTTAATAAGGACATTAGAAAACTAAAAAAAATCTTATGTAAGAAGAATGTTTTAATAGTGATAAAATGCTGAAACACATGGATCACATATACGAGGGGCGTGCAATAAGTAATGCCTCTTACCCACTTTCAATTGTCTGATCTAACTGAAATTTTGCATGTGCAATGATTTATATCTCTACGGGTTATGTAGCAAATTACAGCTCTGAACTAATTGTGGTTTCTGTTTTACAGGTGTTTGAACTGAGTCAGGTGTGAAATGGAGCCTGTTGAATGTCGAGCAGTGATCCGGTTTTTGTATTTGAAAGGACGCACGCCACACGAGACTTTTGATGAAATGAAAGAAACTTATGGTGATAATGCCCCATCATATGACCTTGTAAAACGCTGGCATCGTGAATTCTAACATGGCCGGAAGTCTGTGGAAACAGCTCCCAGACCTGGTCGCCACCCTTCTGCCATTGATGAGGCGTCTGTCCGTCAAGTTGAGGCTGCCATTTTGGAAGATCGGCACATTCTATTCGCCAAATAGCCCTAGATGTCAAGATTAGTACGGGCTCTGTGGAAACTATCATTGATGACCATTTGCATATGCATAAGGTATCTGCCAGATGGATTCCCAGATTGCTCACACCATTCCAGAAGCGAGAAAGTGTCGAGTGCTCGAGGATGAATTTGGAGATGTGCCAAGAAGATGAGTCAAATTTTTTCAAAAGACTGATTACACAGGATGAAACCTAGGTCCATCATTATGATTCAGAGACCAAAGCCCAGTCAATGCAGTGGAAGCACTTGGACTCACCACCTCCAAAGAAGGCAAGGGTGCAGCCCTCCGCTGGCAAGGTCATGCTCACAGTCTTCTGGGACCAGGACGGAGTAGTGATGACAGATTTTCTGGCAAAGGGTTCCACAATTACAGGAGCCTATTATGCTTCACTTTTGAGGACATTAAGGGAAGCTATCAAAATCAAGAGACAGGACAAGATCAGCAAAGGTACCCTCCTCCTGCAGGACATCGGCCTGGTCCATAACTCGCATGTCGCCAGATCAGAAGCACGGGCATGTGGTTATGAAATCCTTCTCCATCCTCCCTACTCTCCTGACCTTGCACCCTCTGACTTTCACCTCTTCCCAGCCATGAAATTGTTTTTGAAAGGAAAGCGTTTCCCAGAGGATGCAGCCTTAATTTCTGAAGTCACATTATGGTTGGAGGATGAACCTGGAGAGTTCTACAAAAACGGTCTCCAGATCTGCATCAAACGATGAGAGAAATGCATAACTCTGAGTGGTTCCTATGTAGAGAAAGACTATTAACTGTGCCAAGTTTCGTTGCTCTACTGCTATGGGAAGTGGGTCAAGGGCATTACTTATTGCACGCCCCTCGTACAAGGTGATCCACTTAAAAGTAACCTGATTTCTCTAATCTTTCTCTAATCAATTTTTTTTTCAGATTAAGCGGCCCACTTAAAAGTAGCCCTAACTATCTAATCTTTCTCTTAACGATCAATTGATACCACAAGACAAAAATGCGGTTCTTTTACCAACAAGATAGCGCTACATGCCACACGTCTTACAGATTACTGACACGAGTTCATGACATATTTATGGAAGAGAGAACAATAAGCAAAGGGTTATGGCCACCACGTTCCCCGGACTTGTCATCATGTGATTTTTATCTTTGGGGGACTTTAAAACAAAAAAGTTTATGCAAATAATCCTCACAATCTAGACTAACTAAAGGAGAACATTACCAACATTATCAGGAGAGATACGAGAGAAGCTCTACAGGCAGTATCTGCAAACGTTGTTATACGTGCCCAGGAATGCATAGATATCAACGGCGAGCACTTCCAGCATCTTTTATAACACTAAAGATAATTTAAACAATGAAAGAATGTTCCTCCTCTCTACTACATTTTCTGGGCTACTTTTAGGTGGGCCACCCTGTATAAGGTTTTACATTTTGCGTTTCATTTTACTTAAATCAAAATTCTCAGAAAGTAAGGGGGCCCCCTTCCTGGGGCTAACATTTGATCTCGATATGAGATACATAAATATTTGAATAATTCATTAAAATTTTCATTTATCTCTCAAACATTGAGTTAGTAAAAAAGTTGAGAACACAATTTTCCTCTCCTCAATTGACCATTTAAATATGTTACATGTGACAACAGAATTTTCCTTTCGTTGTTTTGACTCTTGAGTATATATCCCTTAATATCTTATATGTTTTTATATATACTGATGTGGTTCTCGATATAGCCTCGAGAGTCGAAAGAATAAAAAGAATATGCTGTTGTCATAGCCCTAGTTATAACATATCTTTCTTCTTCATGGAAAATGGAGAATTGTCAATAACTTGAAAGATAAGTATGTTGCTCACTGTTAAGTTAAAAAAAAACTTTGTGAACAGTGAAATAACACAACTATTAAACTATCTCCAATGATTACAAGCAAGAGACAGGCGTTGAGGCTCTTATTCTAAAAGGGCAGATAACCTGTCCATGGCTTTAAAGCAGAAGATTTGCTGTTCAGTATTCACAAGAGCAATAACCAAGCAACTGAACAAAACAACTGTGAATAACTTTCTGCGGTTGATGATTGCTTTAGAAACTCAAGTGGAATAAAATATGAAGAAGGCATAAAAAAATTATATTTTTCTTTTTAACTCAAGAAATTAAAGGAGATGAGACATGCTCATATTCTAGCAGCCTCTGTCGGTTCATCTGTTTATAACAATACTTGAAAAATTCCAAAGGCAGAAGTTTTAGACCACTTTTATTTCTCTTTATGAACATGATTTAGTTCAGTTTAAATCTGATTTGAATTTTTAAATAATCAACTGTGTTCATATTTTGCCACTGAAAATCTCTTTAAATTACTCTAAAAAATTTAAAATCTGTTTATATTTCTTAATTAGAGTAGAAAATCGACCTTTGGTTTACTCTCAACAGTTTTCTAATTTCAGCTTCAGTTATTTTGTGCTTTAGTCCTTGCATTCCATGAGCGATGTTTCTCACAATGAGGAAAGAATTGTTGTTTATTGTGCCAGACTCTATCAACATAACATTTATCGTTTGTTAGGCTTGGAGCTTTACAAAATAGTTTTTTTCTTTTTTTGCTCCTTAAATCAAGCGGCTTCATGCCTTGTGTGGGGCGATTTCCATAAAAAAAAAAAAATGATGCCTATAACTTATTGATAAAATTTCACAAAAATCTGGGATATTCAAATATTCACAAAGAGCATTTGCCTTCTTTTTATAAAACTAAATTAAACTAAATATAGCCAACATTTGGACTCCTTACGACTATAAAAGATTTTACCATAATTTAGGATGTAGAACTAAATCGCAACACCCATAAATCAATTGATCTATAAACAATAAAACTGCAAAGATTGTGTTTCTGAATTTTTTATATGAGGATTAATAATTTGTATTATTTGAATTAGTCAGACTATTGTTCTCATTTTAAATCATATTCTTGCAATATTTTGGCCGACGTAGTCTCCAACCTTCTTCAGGTGTACCATGTTCAACTCAGAAATATTACTCATAGGGAAATGGATAAAGTACTAAGTAAAATTCAGTTCTAAGCGACACTCTTCTAGAGGTTGAAGGTTCAATACTCAGTGTGGATGATTGTGGTAATATAATTTACGATTATATTATATAATTGCAAATTAAAACTTCAACCAGGTTATGGTTGATTGAACAAGAGCGTACTACTTCTGCGGATTAAATTCCATTTGAAATTTCTTATAAATTACCCGATTTTGGCAGCCAAAATACTATGTTTCTATTGACGATATAAAACATTATGTGTAGAAAGAAATATGAGTTATAATCTATATATTAATAGGATAGCTTGTGTGTTATTCATTTTACGTGTCATGTTTACATCCGAGTGACTGTCGTTTAATTGTTATGGACTTTCATTTCTTGTAATAAACAATTTTACCAAGAATTCTTCATAAGTTTTGGTTTTAGTTTCGATTATAGCTGATGGCACTTAAGTCATCTATATTTTTTATAAATAATTTTACCAAGAATTCTCCATAAGTTTTTATTTCGGTTTCGACTATAGCTGACAGCACTCCAGTTATTTATTCTTTTTATAAATAATTTTATCAAGAATTCTCCATAAGTTTTGGTTTCAGTTTTGATTATAGCCGAAAGTTTATATATACATATTTTGAAATGACAAATTTATAATATATAAAAATCAACAGAACATTACTCTATGATAATACTAGCATTTCAGCCCGGCGTTGCCCGGGTGTTGGGAGGTGTACGTTGAGCAAAAAAAAAAAAAAAAGTGGTAGTAGGACAGCAGGCTCAAACCGTACCGTGAAGGAGGAAAAGAATGGGAAAAAAACGTGACGTCTTTGCTGTTACAACCACCGCCAAACCAGAAGTGACGTAGGTTTAAATTAAGGCTAGACAATCGAAAAAAGGGGATGACTTTCGACAATATCGGCGACAAAAGCGACCCTTGCTGTAGAAAAGTGCCCAGTCGAGGGTGAAGAACTAAATATTTTTAGCCAATTTTTCGGTATTTGTCATCTGAAGGTCGAGCTTAAAAACGATACTGATCTTGTGAAAATCCGTCGCCTCTGTCGAAAGTTTAAGGCAAACATGCAAACATACATACATACATTTATATATTGGTAGCTCAAATTTTCGACCCAAACCGATTAAAAAGCTTGCCCTATCTCTGAATACCCTTTATGTAAAATTTCAAATGTTTAGACAATTTAGTAATTTGGTAGAGACTGCAGCGGTCAATTTTTTTTAACTTTGACCCCTATTATGACCCCTTAACATTTATTGTTTTGGGCTCAAATCAAATTATTAAGTTAGATCCATGTCCAAGGAACCTATATCTAAAATTTCAAAATGGCGGAGGAGTTTTGTAGAGTTCTCAAAGGTTAATTCGTTGAACTTTGACCCCTTAACAGCCAAATTTCTGACCGAAAACGGATTACAAATATTTTCCCAAACCTTAGTACCCTGTATATGAAATTTCGAGTCTGTAGACTGGAAATTGACAGAGTTATTGTGTAGGGAAATGTACACAGACAGATACACAGACAGATAGACAGACACTTTTATAGATATATAGATATACGAAATCTGCAAGAATTAAAATATGATATTTAAGTGTACTTTATAACCTGGCTACACCAGGCCTCCCTGCTAGCTTAGATAAATACTTTTGCAGTTTTAACAAAAGAACTACAATAATATTAGAGTATCTCTATTTACGTTGAGCATTTACAGAATACCAACCTCAAGACATTACATATGAATGAGTCCCCTGTGGAATTTTCACAGGTCCCACTAGTCAAAATAAAAACAATAAAAATGAATAGTGAATAAATGAGATATGTTTTTGCATAGCCATATGCAAATTAGTTAACCTAATGACATTGTGTGAATACACATAATCAAATATATTAGGAAACTATTGTTTTTCTCTTTTGAATATGAATTCAGCATTTTAATCCTATGGTCAGTGTAATCTACGGCTCAACTTTATTGAGATAAACCTGTGCTGTGAACAATTCATGAAAGAAAAAGTTTATTTGTCTGTGTTATGGCATATAAACTCTTTTGGGGTTATTTTGGCATACAATGAGGATTTAAATATACCTTTCAAGGATTTTTTCACTCCAGTGCCAAGTTGCGGTTTCTTGCAAAAGATGTACCATTCTTTCATCTCAATAGCACATAAGCAGCATTTGTTGCCTGTGTTTCTGTAGAACAGACTGCCAGAGCAGGTCATAATAATGCCTTTCATACCCAGATTTAAAGTGTATTTGGATAAACATTCAAACTGTCTGTGGATTTAAGCATTTTCTGTCTTTTCATATGGCTTGATGCAAATTAATATTTGTTGCTACAAAATTTGATTTAATTAATAAATAAATTTGATATAATAAAAACAATAGGAAAAAGTGTTTAGCTTATGGCATATCAACCCTTTTAAGCATTATTATCTACAATCTATTCACTAATACAAAAATGTCAGATGTTAGATATGTTAAATTTTCATTTAGAGTGCAATAAATCTCAATCCCTGAGTCTATAATAAAGACCAATATGCATTTATTATATATATATATATATTACATAGGCATAATCACTTATCAAGGCCCAGAGACCACTCGAGGACAAGGGTTAAATAAACCCTTAGATAAGGGTTATATAAACCAAGACCGAAAATAATCCAACCACATATCAGTTTGTGATGTTTCCATACTTATCAAAAACCTTGCTACCAGCAAAGTAACTGATCCTGAAAATATTCTAGTTATAGTATTCAAAAAGCTGAAACCAAAACTAGCACCCATTCTTATAAAGCTGCTCAATCGGTGGCTAACGGAAAAATTCTTCCCAAAACTTTGGAAAACCTCATTAATTTGCCCAATGTTTAAAATTCTAGAGATCGGTCTTCTGCATCTCAGTACAGAGCAATTAGTCTTCTGTATGTCATGAGCAAGTTGCTTGAATCTGTGTTAAATAGAGAAATTGTCAATCACCTTAGCATAAACAACATACTCAGTAACAATCAATATGGTTTCTGTCCTGCGACTGTACTTACGGACTGTTATTTTGCATAGAATCAGTCAATCTATCGATGGAGGTTTCCTCTCTCGAGTATTAGATCTTGAGATATCAAAGGCATTTGATAGGGTTTGGCATACACAAGATTTCGAGCTAGAATATCTGGAAATGTCTTTTCAACCATTGAGTCTTTTCTCTCAAATAGGTTTTTACAAGTACTCAGCGATGGGCAGAAGTCCAAAACTCTAATTATCAACACTGGTGTACTTCAAAGATCCATCCTGGGCCCAACTCTCTTCCTTATATTCATCAATGATCTCCCAAATCACATTCTAAATTAATTTCTCAACATATACACAGCTGACACTACCATCTATGACAATACTTCAAAGGCCAACAAGACCTCTCCAAGATTTCTCCACGTCTCTCTCCTCCAACCTTACAATGTGGCTAGTTAATATGAACACATCAATTCTGATATTTTTAATCTTCGGTTTCTATCTTTTCACCATAAATGCTCTGATCCCCCCACTTGGCCCCAATTGATATGAATGGTTCTCATCTCACAATTTCTGACAAGCTCCTGAGTCTGACTTTCACTCATGACTAAAAATGAAAGACTTGCATCACATCCGCTGCCAAGGTTGTCAAAAAAAAATTGTTGCATCATTTTATCACTCCAGAATATATCTTAATCACGATACAATCCTGTACATGAATAAAAACCAAATTTAATGGAGTACTGTGGCCACACAGGGACAGGAGCTGCTCCAAGCACTCTATTCTGTCTTGACAAAGTTCAAAACAGGCTTCAGAACCTAGTAGATGATGTCATTTTCTCTTCCCTGCAACCTTTTACCACACTTTTAACCTACTTTTTATTTTTATGACAAGTGTTCATCTGAGTTCTAAATATACATGACGTAGATTTTACCTTCCAATATTCCAATTAAAAAAAACGCAATTCATTCTAGAATATACCAGCATTCATTCGATTTTATAACATTCCTGTGTATTCATTATTTCAACTTTGAGTATCCTTGTTACACTATCACACCAATTTTAATTTTCAATCTATATGTGTCAATAAGCAACATTTATAATTACCCATATCTAGTTTGCTAACATTTCCTCTGATGAGATCAGCCATTCATTGAAAATCGATGAGTTCAGGAAAAAACCTTCATAATTATCTGTATTCCTTTGTCAAACAATAAATTTTGTTGCAATTCTACATAATTTAACTCAAAATTTCCATATATATATATATATATATATATATATATATATATATATATACATATATATATATGTGTGTGTGTGTGTGTGTGTGTGTGTGTGTGTGTGTGTGTGTGTGTATATATATATCCCATGACAGAAAAAATTAGCGAGTAAAAAGATATTAAACCAAACCATTTCGTGTTTAGGACAAGGCAGAAAACAAAGTCAAAAACCCCTTCTCTGCCATCTGAAATGAATTTAGAAAGAAATCCTTCACTGCTTCCATAATAAAACATTTCTTTACTTTCTTCTTTCCTTTCTATATTTATTATTATTTTTTTCTTTCTTATAATTTTTTCGTTTGAGTCGCATAATATTAGTGCTAACAGGACCGTTATATATTTTTCTGTCATTTTTATAATCGTTTTTGAATGAATAATAAAAATGCAACATTATTTTGGGATTGAGTTTATTATTTGAAAAGTTAAGTTTACAGTTTGGTGTTTAGATATAGACTTAATAAGCTTATTTAAAATCACTTACATCTTTGGAATTTTTCAGTCGAATTGTAAGTTGGTCATTAACAAAGGTGAAAAATTCTAACAGAATTAGAGTTTGGTTGTTTTATGACAGATGAGTCTTTTATTTAATACTGAATCTGGTCATTTTGTTCTAAGTTTTTGCAGAATACGGATGATGCAAGATTTTATGTATGATTTTCAAGTTAAATTCAATTTTTATGGTATCTTTTGTTTATTAAATTGTTAGGTCAAAAGTACAGAATAGTTACAAAATGTCCTCCACTCTCCATGTTAAGAATGAGTTTTTAAATAATGACGTTACTATTTCAGCATGGTCCGTATTCTGCACAAATGCGAAAGTTTTTATGCTTCAAGTCCTTTATATCTTCAAATATTTTTACATGGTGTTTGGTTTGATTGTTTTGTTTTACAGCACATGGAGCCTTTCCGGATAATTTAATGCCGAATTCAATCATTATGGTAAAGGTTTCATGCTCTAATTTCTTTATATCTTAAAATATTTAAGCTTGGCGTTTGGTTTGGTTGTTTTGTAGAAGAAAATTGTTTTTATTTTCGACTTTACAGAAGATGATTGAGTTTTGCAAAACAAAAGGCAAAAAACCATCAAAGTTTGGCGCGTTTTAAGTCAACAAACTGGTATCTTCAGACAGCCTAATCTGGGAGATCCAGTTGTAATTAAAGTGAGTTGATTTATGATGCTACATTGATATTATTAATCATAGGTTTCACCTTTCTTCTCTGCCTTGCAAGTTTAAAACTTTAACCTTTTCATTTGAAGGGAAGAATTTTACGGCTTCCTTTTGCAACGATTGAAATACTAACATCATAACTCTTACACTTTGGAACAGATATTGGATAGAACTTATAAATCACTTGTTTCCTTGGAGATGTGGGTTTAACCCTGCGTAACTGATACCAGAGGGAAATACAAAAACAACAGATAAATGGTTTTGTTTTTGCAAGGATTGTGCGATAAAAGAATGAAATCTCAAAGACGTTGAAAAATAGATATGAAAAAATGAGATGTAAGAAATAAAACTTTGAAAATATTGACTATCTGTAATCATTGTTTCTTTAATAAAAACTAATGTGGGCTATAGTTAATATATCTGTTCTTTTTTACTTCCGGTTTCTGCTCCACAGATGGGACGACGGTGACAAGAAAGATGTAGTCCATTTTGATTAATGATCATCTTCCTATCAGATAACTGAAAAACCCTCTTCTCTTTCCCTATGTAAAGAATGGTGTCCTTGTCTATGCCTAATTATTCTGTAAAATAAACAGCAGAAACCGAAAGTAAAAAAGAAAAACAAAAAACAGACAATCTTGGCTATCGCTTCAATGTATATTTATTTGCATATGTGTGTGTGTGTGCATATATATATTTATTTGCATATATGTGTGTGTGTGTGTGTGTGTGCATATATATATATATATATATATATATATATATATATATATATTTGCATATGTGTGTGTGCATATATATATTCATTTATTTGCATATATAGGTGTGTGTGTGTGTGCATATATAAATATATGTATATATATATATATATATATATATATATATATATATATATATTTATAAGTATATGGTAGTTTGCCTGAAGCATTGCTGGTAAAGGAATATATGGAAGTTTTAAAAGCCAAAAACAATGCGGAAAGGACCGGAATCATGAGAGTAAAGAAAAGAAAAACAAACAAACAAATAGGCGGGTATGTTCAAGTAGAGAAATGTCTTACTGTTTATTCGTCTATCATTCCTCACCTCGTTATAGAATTAATTTGTAACCAAGTTGTTGATATGTCCGGTGTATATAAAGTCCGTTGCTTGTATGGAACTTTGATTCATTTCGGGAGGAATTCTTCACCTTTTCAAAAAGAAACAAAAGTATATTCAACTTTTGTTTTCTTTAATCAAAGTTCCATACCACCAACGAACTTTATATACACCGGACATACCAACAACTTGGTTGCAAATTAATTATACAACGAGGTGAGGAATGATACATGAATAAACAGTTAGACATGTCTCTACTCGATCATACCCGTCTATTTTTTTGTTTGTTTTTCTTTTCTTTACTCTCATGATTCCTGTCCGTTCCGCATTGCTTTTTGCTTTTAAAACTTAAAACAAGAAGGAAACTTTTAAAGCTGCGGCGACTTTTTTACTGAAACAAAGCTTATAAAAATATATAGTCTTTAATAGTACAAAAAATAAAAATGCGACGATAGTAGTAGAGGTATTGTAAACGTTTCATCCTTGTTTCATTAAAGAGTTTCATTTGAAGAAGATGTTGTGATAGGAAGAAAACAAAGGAAGGGGAAAGATAAAGTTTTACGAGAAATATGTTATGTTTTTTCCCCAGGGCAACACTGGGTAGCCCTGCTAGTAAGAAATAAGGGAAGGCAAAATAGAAAAAGACGAGATAGAAAACAAATATATAGAAGTGAATACACAGATCGGGAAAGGTATAATGAATTCATACTTTTCTTCCAAATGTATTAGCAAAAACTGAAGTTAGCCATTTTGACAGGACTTGAACTCAGAATGCCAATTTTCAAAATCAGTGTCAATAACCATTTTTAGGTAATTCTTCGTCTTCAAATAGAAATTCTTCTTTGAATCTATTCACACGATCGTATAATGAAAGGTCACAGACACACAAATAACCCCTCTTTTCTAGATGCTGCAGATCAACCGATGTCTTTAAAGGTGAGGTTAAGAAATTGCAATATCTTGTGGAACTGGTGAAAATAGATTTGACTTTTTTGAGAGAGAGGTACGGGAAGGAAGTCTGTGAATCAATATATTCTAACGTTATAGAAATCAAAGAATAATAACTCGATTTCATCTCAGTTGGACATAAAGACCCAGAAAGTCAATTTCTCGTGTCAGACAAATTATGAAGAAATCTACAACCAAAGTAGAGGTCTCACACTCAGTGACACAATGGGGCCATTATGTGATTGGTGTCGTAGGCAGCATCATTAGGATATTAGTTCAGAGGGCGGCCTAACAGGTAGAAGCACATTTTCTTGCTTACGAATTATTCTTAATAATATCAATTACAACTCTGCACAAATATAAGTTGCTAAGTGTATCTTTCATCACTTTATGAAACTTAGGATCACACCTTAATCAGCACTACTTCCAATACATCATTGTCAAAAACAACCCATAATCATGTCACTTAAAGTTATTATCAAGAATGTTTTTTTTTAATGTATATTAATATATTATGAGGGGCGTGCAATAAGTAATGCCCCTGACTCACTTCCCATTGTAGTAGAGCAACGAAACTTGGCACAGTTAATAGTCTTTCTCTACATAGAAACCACCCAGAGTTATGCATTTCTCCCATCGTTTGATGCAGATCTGGAGACCGTTTTTGTAGAACAACCACGACGTGACTTCAGAAATCAAGACTGCATCATTTGGGAAACGCATTCCTTTCAAAAACAATTTCATGGCTGGGAAGAGGTGAAAATCAGAGGGTGCAAGGTCAAGAGAGTAGGGAGGATGGGGAAGGATTTCATAAGCACACGCCCGTGCTTCTGATCTGGTGACATGCGAGTTGTGGACCCGAGTGTTGTCCTGCAGGAGGAGGGTACCTTTGCTGATCTTGCCCGGCCTCTTGATTTTGATAGCTTCCCTTAATTTCCTCAAAAGTGAAGCATAATAGGCTCCTGTAATTGTGGTACCTTTTGCCAGGAAATCTGTCATCACTACTCCGTCCTGGTCCCAAAAGACTTTGAGCATGACCTTACCAGTGGAGGGCTGCACCCTTGCCTTCTTTAGAGGTGGTGAGTCCAAGTGCTTCCACTGCATTGACTGGGCTTTGGTCTCTGGATCATAATGATGGACCCAGGTTTTATCCTGTGTAATCAGTCTTTTGAAAAAATTTGACTCATCTTCTTGGCACATTTTCAAATTCATCCTCGAGCACTCGACGCGTTATGCATATGCAAATGGTCATCAATGATAGTATCCACAGACTTCCAGCCATGTTTAAATTCACGATGTCAGCATTTTACAAGGTCATATGATGGGGCATTATCACCATAAGTTTCTTTCATTTCATCAAAAGTCTCCTGTGGTGTGCGTCCTTTCAAATACAAAAACCGGATCACTGCTCGACATTCAACAGGCTCCATTTCACACCTAACTTAATTCAAACACCTGTAAAACAGAAACCACAATTAGTTCAGAGCTGTAATTTGCCACATAACCCGTAGAGATATATATTATTGCACATGCAGAATTTCAGTTAGATCAGACAGCTGGAAGTGGGTCAGGGGCATTACTTATTGCACGCCCCTCGTATATATACTTATTTTTTGTTTTCCCCAATATTATTGACTAGCATGACTCGTTAACCGGCGTTGCCTGGTGGAAGCATACGCCCCCCCCCCAACATAAAAATAAAGTACGGCTGTTTTTGTTGTTGCCCAACCCCAACCTCCTCATGTTCAGAACGGCTTTCGGAATGGACACCGCCATTCTTCCTATGTCAGAAACGTTTTTCAAAATAGACACCTCATTTTGTGAGTGAAGACGGGGGTTTTCAACATGTTTGCCCGGAATGTAACCTTGATAATCGCTGTCATGATTCCCACGTTCAAATACTCTGAACCAACAAAATATTTAATGATTGTCGTGTCTAAAGTAAAAATTTATATTTAAAAACAATAAATAAAGAACAACTGGTGTAAATGCAAACATATAACGAATAAGTGTTCTTTCATGCAAATTAAATAAGTTTGTAACCTACATCCATAAAATATTGGGTTCAGGGTGTGTTTATATTTTGGTGGGGATGGAGGAATAACTGCGTGGAGAAGGCGGTATATGTCGCAAAGTAGTTGTATCCGTCAAATATAAATAATGTTTTCTGAATTAGCATAGACAGAAACCTATAAAATTCGTCATTTTTTAGAAAAGTTTGAAGTTGGAGGTAAGTTAAAAGAATTATCATTTCTTCAAAGAAAAGAAAAAAGTACAACTCCTGTAAAAGCAAACATACAAAGGAGGATTAGCGTGTAAAGAATAATTAAGTATATAGCATACATGCAACAAATATGGGGTTCAGGGTATGGTATTTGGGAGGGGGAAATGTAGAACTGTTTGGTGTTTTACAGGGTGTCCGTAAAGTTACTATACAGTCTTATTGTTTTATTGTATTATATTTGTATTAATATTTACTGCATAGTAACTTTACGGACACCCTGTATATATAAAAAAAAAAAAAAACTAAAAATGGTCAATGTCAAGTTTCTTTCCAACTCCCAAAAAACTTTAAAATGACGACTTTTACATTTAAATTTGGGGCAGATAAGTAGTTTTCATTATATGAACAAATGACTTTTCAGAAAGGGGGGATCAGTTTCCTATATAAATTTAACGTAAAATGAGCACCCATTTTCTGACCATCTAGCAATTTTTTTCATATCATGTAAAAAAATGTAAATGTGATATTAGTTTTCAGCACCCCGAATTTGTCATTGTCCAGAGGGAGACAACTGTCTTTTACTAAGAGATTCATCGCCACTCAGAAAGCATAAAAGGTAAACACACAAGGAAGGGATCACGTTTGTAGAATAAGTAAGTGCATAGCGTACACGCAGAAAATAAAGGATTAAGGTTATGGTAATTGTTTTTTTTGTGGGGTGGAGTGGAGGTGTAGACCTGTTTGGTGTTATCAGAATAAAAAACTATAAATATTTAAAAATAAAAACGGAACAGCCTGTAATTAAGAAAAATAGAAGGAAAAAGTCGCTGCTAGGAAAGCATAAAAAGTAAACATGGTTAAATATAATGTATTTTATTTTCAAGGTATTTTTTGTGGAGATGTGATTGTTTGGAATAGATAATGTGTACATATGTAAGTGTTAGTGTATCAGTACTAAATTTTCTAATAATAGGAGTTTGATATGGTACATGATATGAAGAAATAACTTTTTCAGAAAGGAGGGAATCAGTTTCCTATATAAATTTAACGTGAAATAAGCACCCTCTTTCTGACCACTTAGTAATTTCTTCATGTCATGAAATCAAATTTTAATTTGATATTCGTGTTCAGCACCCCCGAATTTGTTATTGTTCTGAGGGAGACAACTGTCTTTTTCTAAGAGATTTGTTCAATAGAAGAAAAACATTACCATTCGGAAAGCATAAAAAGCAAACACACAAACAATGTATATTGTTTACATGGTATTTTTTTATGAAGGTGTGGTTGGTTTGAACAGTTAATTTTAAGGGTTGCATCATGTAGAAAGGGCAGCCATAATTGTAAATGTCGAGTGTGTTTGTTTATTTATGCGTTAAGATTGTAATCCGGAATAATCGTTTTTTCAGGTCTCAGTCAATGGGAAATAAGGGAATTTCAGAAGGGAGAAATTGTTATTTTTGTAAAGGATAATGGAAAATTAATGGTGTGTGTATGAGTTTTTGAGCCAATTACGAAGGGTGCAAGGTCAGTATAGTAATAATGTGTGTACTTATTCTCGGTGATGACTGAGTGTGGTGGGAGAACATAAGAATTAGAGAGAAAAATACGAGCCACTTGCTCTATAGATGTTGGCGATAGTAGTGATGTTTCTCCTAGGATGTAATATAGGATTTTAAATAAATGTGTCTAAAATGGCGTTGTAAAGTTACATAAGATGGTGGATGATAGTTTAGACATAAATTATCATGTGGCATTTGCTTTTGCAAATCTATAGTAATTTGGTCCGGAGGGGAATTTCTGCAATCATTTTATTTTATAGTAAATGAAATGTATTTCTTTTAACTTAAAGAGCTTTATCTACTCTGTTTTTTAATCCTAGTAACCCTTCTCCAAAACTAATGAGCTTGGACAGTGCAGAGTATATATATATATATATATATATATATATATATATATGAGAAGGATGTTGTAGTTTGCTTGAAGCATTGTGTGAAAGGAGTTGTGTTTAAGGTTAAAGGAAGGAATTCTGTGTTATCGTCAAAATAGTTATGACACCTTGGCACAAGAACATCCCAATATGAAACACTTTATGTACTCATCACACACATCTCCCTCATGGAAATAGAAAACCGTCTTGGGGAGGCTCTATGTTTTGACAAGCTTCTGGATTTGACCTTTACTCCTGATCTGAAAGGAAACATGTACATCAAATCTATTGCCAAAGTTGCTGGAAAAAGGTGGGATCATTCTACCGTTTCAGTAGATATCTCACTTCTGAATGCAGTTCTCAATCTGTATAAGAGACAAGTACGTCCAAGGATGGAGTACTGTTGCCACATCTGGGAAGGAGCTGCAAGAAGCATTTTATCCTGCCTTGACAGAGTTCAAAATAGACTTTGTAGCCTAATTTTGGATGTCCTTTATCTTCCCTGCAACCTCTTTCTCACAGAAGAGACATTGCAAACTTGTCTCTGCTTTATCGTTATTTTCATGGCAAGTGCTCTTCTGAGCTCCAATCTATGGTCCCCCCTCGTCAAACTTTCATGAGAAACGCCCGTCTAGCTGAGACCACTATCAATAATTTCCCCCACTCTTAATCTGTGCCTAAACTTAAATTTAGATTCCAGGAACAAAGCTTCTTTCTTAGAACTCCACGCCTGTGAAACTCTCTTCCGTTTTTCTGCTTCCAGTTGACTACAATATGGTTGTCTTCAAGTCCAACGTAAACAAGTTCTTGATGAACTGTCCTCTTAAGTAATCCGGTTTGCCAAATTTCCACTACTAACGATTACTATGATATTATCCTATTGACTACTGTACACTTATTAACCCTTATCTTCGAGTGGGCTCCGGGTCCTGATAAGTGGTGACTCCTTTGTAAAAGAAGATGGAAAAAAAACGATAAACACAGCCTGGACCTAATATGTAGGAGAAGAAACCTCCCCAACAAGTACAAACAAAGCCTTACCACCTGGAACAATAGACTCCCTACATTCTACCACCTCATAAAAACACACAAGATCAGCCAACACACAAAACAAATAAGATCAATTGTCTCAAGTGTAGAGGGACCGCTTTATAAAATCTCACAACTGCTCAAACCCTTTCTGTTTACTCGCCCAGGGCACGTGAGTAGTTCAGACGAGCTCATCAAAAGATTGCTCACTTTTCAACCCCAACTACGCATTTAGTTGAAGGTAAGTTACAAAAATTATCGTCATATTGACGGTTGACAAAAAGATTAACTAACACATAACATTTTTTAGTTTTACACATAGAGGAGAGAGAGAGACACGCCCGCTTTTATTGACATGATCAGACACGAAGAGACAAAGTACACGTAATCACAACTTTATATAGTAACGAGAAAACAAAAGGAAGCAACTCCAAGTTACCCAAACCCTTACATCACTGAAAAATAAGCAGAAATCGGGAGCTATCAAAAGGAAGACAACTCCTAGAAATTTCACAGCATTAAAAATCAGACTAACATTGATAAATTTCCAATACCGCTCCTCGATGTGAATAGGGGTTTAAGTCAGCTTTCCAATACTCAACACTTCTTTGAGTTTCACGATTTGGTTAAACACATTTTATTTTATTTCCCCCAGGCATTATCTACCTCTTGAAACGTTTCTCTGTTTTTATCAACTTACAAATTTAGCAAAAGTTTTAAGTTTCAACATGGCACAGCAATTAGTCCTTTTGTGCGAAGGTTAGAAACTCTTTTTCCTTCAGATCTGCAACGATTTTGAAACTGTTTTTACAACTTTTTACAAAGGCAACTGCACAGAATTTTGAGTTCCTGCTAAATCACTAAACTAAACTAAATCGCAAAACTGTTCAATTACTTCTCAAGCACTGAGATATATCAGAAATAAATACCAGGAATGTGTAAGACTTGATTTAATTTAGATTTTCATTTTTAAGAAAAGGAAAATGTGTTATAGTGGTTTGCATCCACAGCCTATGAAATGCGGTCATAATTTCCAGACTAATTTTTCAAACTGCTGAAAACAACTTTTGCTATCAGAGTACTTAACGTCAACGTCACTTCTGGCATCAGTGGATTATACGTTTTCACAACGAGAAGGTAACGTGTACATTCAACTTTATGAGAGTCGTCAACAAGGTTAGTGAAAAATATGCGGTTGCATGGTGTTGCACTGTTGTGGGGTACAAATCACCCCCATTTCAGAACTGAGTGGAATCAACCAGTGCTATAAATACCCACTGATTTCAGAGACAAAATGGAGACATTCATACCATGTTTAACCGCATGCTACGAACACGTTCCTCTCATACCACTTTAATGGCTCCTGTATTTTTTATGATAAATACATATTATATTTATACACTTTACACTACTTGTGGTTTCTTTGATTTGTGATCCCTAGCACGGATATACAACATGCACTAATACAAGGATCCCAGCTTCTACACAACAGTTTGTTGACCTTCTTCGTCTTTCCTCCAATTTTGGTTCACTTTAGTTTTCGATTCCAGCTGGTTGGTGATTTAGTTCTTGACGTTTTCCCGATGAACCTTCCTCGAAATTTTGTGGAAGTCTTTTTTGCATCCAATTCTCGCCTCCATTCGTCTGAAGGAATTTTTTGCCCATCATTTCGTTCTTTGTTTCTTTTGGCTTTCCATTCCATTTACTGGCGACGTTCTCGACCAGTCATAAATATTGACTTCTCCATTTTGAACTGAGATGATAAATCAGTAAAAATTTGCTTTTCCTGTGCAATTTCCACTTCGAATAATTCAGCTTGAAATTTTCCTCAGTATTTTCACTACGTTTTCACATTTCGAAAATCGCTTCCACAAACATCGTTATGCACAATTCCGAGATGTTCAATGTTTCGACTTCCACCAGATTTTGGAGACGAGGAACAATGATGCTTTCCATCCAAACATGGTCCACAAAAATTGATATCTTCTTTTGTGTTACTGCGTGAACAAATAGTTGCTATATGGGTTGCTTCCTTTATTTTATTGCTGTTTAAATAGTCCATGTTCCCAACTTTTGAACCTGTCTCAGTAAATACGCAGGTCTTCCCAGATGTAGTAGCTCGCAACACACTTAATAAGTTGTAACATAATTTGGGGATGTATCGAGTTTCATACAACTTGTATCTTTTGGTACGCTTACATTTAATTCTATTGTTTCTACTCTTAATTTTCAACCAAGAATCTGTCACCAAGGGTTATTTTTTCTGCCACATCCAATTTTCGGAAAATAATAAATTTCTTCATATCATAACACACGTGACACATAGCACCAGTCCACAATTCAATCTGTAAATTTATTTTTAGACCATGCGAAAATGTGGGAAAAGTTCAACAACATTTGAATTATCCTGTATTTTCTTAGTAAAGTACGCTTTCTTTTTCGAATAATTCAGCTTGAAATTTTCCTCAGTATTTTCACTACGTAGTCGACAACCACGTTTAATGCGTCCAGTTTTTCCACAATGATAACACCTGGATCCCTTTCTACTGATGTGGTGTTTTGATTTCTTGGCTTCAATTCGCCATTATTATTTCCCTTTCTTCAAGTTTGGATTCTTCGCGTAATATTAGCTCAGTTACTAAGATCCACTTAGGAATCTTTTGATTAGCTTCGAGTGCTGTGAATCTGAAATTTGTGCTGTCACTTACCCACGCGCAAATAAACGAGTGTTTATTAATTTTGATTTCCCCACGCATTTGCACAAAAAAATAAGTTCTTTCAGCAACGACATAATTTCAAATACGCCCACACGCTTTTCTCACAACAACAAAAGTAAAATGGACATATTTCTGGCGGATGTAGTTGAAGACAGTAACATGTGACACAGGAGATCAATGAGAAAATTAAGAAGATTGTCTTTTTAACGCTTTTTCAAAAACTAAATACCAGCAGCAGCAATCTTGTGCTGGAGCCGGTCCAAAAAGTATTTAAACGCAACAAATATTCTTTCTTCCCTTTTCCCCCTTCTTTCTTCTTCTTTTCTTGCTTCGACGTGACACGAGAATATACCTCTTGTTTTCATCTCATCGTCGTTTTCAAATCTGTCGAAACCATAATTACACACGCCACGCAAGCACCCAAAAATCACACTTATGCACACACGCACCCATTCTGTACATTTTCTATAAGAATTACTAACAACGGATTACTTTCCTCATGGGACTTTCGAATGAGGCGAACTTCGCCAGTTAAAACACAAACCTTGAAATAAGGACATTATTTTCACACAAGACTTTCACCTTCTAATCTTATTAATTCAACGAAAGACTTTCATCTAACATGATCTTTTAATCTTAATAATTCCATAAAGGATTTTTCACCTACTTTGAACATTCTAATCATAATGATTTCTCCAGAACTCTTACCGATCGGACCTTTGCTTGTTCATCTTGTCATTTTTGTTGAAAAATAAATGCATTGCATTTTAAACGAGAAGGGATGTCATTTTGTTTTATTCCTTTTTTATTATTTTGTTTGGGACAGAGAAATTTAATTTCACTTGAACTTCTTTTCCCCTACAAAGTGTAATTAGTCTGTCCTCTTCGTTTATTAAGTCATCAACGACTGCCAACTCATGAAATATCTCAACCATCGTTTTGATATGTTTGTTAACAGAGTCACTCTCTTTTACTTTAAGGGGGCATAATTTTCTCCTTAACGCTAATTTGTTAGCCCACGTTTTCTTTGGAAATTGATCAGCCAATTGCTTCCAAACGATCATGGGATCAGTCGAATCCCCAATTAAATATAATAAAACTATTTAACCGAGCTCAATGGATGACCCTACATTTTTCCAGTATATAAATATATATATACGACATTTCGTTGTATCAGGGCTCTTCAGTTTGGCTAGATATGGTAAGTGATAAGATTTGAAATCCAACCAAGGAGAGATCGAGTTGGTAATTGTGTTATACTTGCTTTACAGTAAATGTCCCATGGAAACAGGCCAACACACACACACACACACACACATATATATGCGCGCGCGCGCGTGCGTGTGTGTGTGTGTGTGTGTGTGTGTGTGTGTGTGTGTGTGTGTGTGTGTGTGTGTGTGTGTGTGTAAAGAAACAATATTATACTAAATTCCAGGGTCCAAGTTTCTATTCATGTTTTTCAAATGATGACAGACATGACACACAAAAGCCAAAGTCTTAACAGAGTTGATTGGATCCAAATAAGAAATACTGTCTTTGTGCCCAACCATCTGTGCTTTCAGTCCAGATGTAGACCTGCATATCTTACTACATATAAAACACACTGTCCTATCAGGTCACAGCGGAACACTGGATGACGATGGTCTCTCAATGGGAAATTTAATATGGTTCACATACCCTGCCTTCAAAAGAACAACATGTCCACGCGTTTCAAAGATCCAATTTGCACAGCCGCATGGCAAATTCTCAAGGTTTCCTTTTCTAAGTTCTCTTTTCAGCTTTGCATAGTGTCCATGCTCTTGACACGAAGAGCAAGTATAAATAATTGGATATAAATATGGTATGGGTAAAAATGCACTTTTGTATAAATAATTGAATTAATTCAAAAAGTATCACAAACAAAAACAAATGAATTACATCTACATAAAAACGCGAGACATTCAGCAGTCATGCGAGATAGTCCAGTGGTAGAGGTTTAAGCTTCTTACCATGGGGTCCCGATGTCGAATCTTGCTAGATTCAGCCACTCTGGTGAGCCATAGACGACGAAAAACATGTCAGTGGATAATTATATATACATGCATATATATATATATATATATATATATATATATATATATATATATATATATATATATATACATATGCATACATATACATATATAGACATATATATACTTATACACACACATATATATACACATGTACACAATAATAATAAATGAAAGGTGAGGAATAAAATTTACATAACTTTATCAGAAAACAATAAGGAAAACTTAAGTGTAAATTTAAAAAAAATGTCTTTAAGCTATGGCATTTCGAAGCTAAATACTTCTCATCATATTTTATTTGTTTATATTTGCATTTTGTATAATTCTGGTCATTCTCCTTTTTTGAGGAGAAGCATTTAGCTTTGAAATGCCATTGCCTAAAGAGGGTGTTTTTCTTAAATTATCCCTTAACTTTTCCTTATTGTTCTGATGATATAATAAAGTTATGCATAACTTTTATTCCTCATCTTTCATTTAATATTATGGTTTGTGCTCCTCTTGATAGTGTTGGGCTTTTCTTATTTTGATAAATTTTACTTTGTTAAAGATTTACTCTTTGGTAATATAATTATTTTATATATATACACACATATATACATGAACCTATATACAAACACACACATATACACGCGCGCGCGTGTATACACATATACAAAGAGAGAGAAAAACCGAATATATGAAAACGTAATTATTAATCAAGTTACAACATAGATTTCTGTATTTTTGTTATTCCTCTCTAAGGATAGTCTTTTATTATTTTAAAATAAGAGCTGTAATATGAACATCTAAAATAAACAAACCTATGTGAAAACTTTAACAACCATTTTCATTGCTTCCATATATTCTTTGTTATATATATTTCCTATCTTATAGTTATGATCTATTTGTATTGAGCATCTCTCACGGTATTATAATTCTTTCCAATATTTGAGGTAGTTTATTTTCTGATACTCTTAGTGTGTATGCGTATGTATATATATATATATATATATATATATATATATATATATATATATATATATATCCAAAAAGATCAGATAGCTGCAGGAAATCTCATGTGTCTGAACTCAATGTGAAATAGATAATATATATAAAGGTTAAAAGCTTGTGTTAGATGTTTTCTTTTAAGATATATATATATATATATATATATATATATATATATATATATATATATATATATATATATGAGCAAACAGTTAATAAAATATGTTAAAAAACACTTTGAAATGAGTTAAAAAATATTTAATCTGAAAAGGAAACACTAGATAAATGGATAGTCCTTAATCCGCGGAGTTTCGAAGAAATACTCTCGTTCTCATCAGAGGATAGGAATTAGCAAAATGCGAGATCGGATTTTGCATGCAGAAGTATTTGATGAAACAAGCAAGTCAAAGATCTTACTTGAAAACAAAATAAGTTAAGCAGAGGGAATATGGTAAAGAAATATATATATATATATATATATATATATATATATATATATATATATATATATATATAACTACTTCATTTACTCACATAAATTTAATATATGAAAGTATAGATTTATGCGTGAACTTTAAGTATTTACTTCAAAAGTGCTCAATACGTAGGTAGAGCTAGTTAGTAATTTATAAAATATATATGGCGATTAAGCTACACTGAATATTCTGCGTTTCATCCACTATAGGATTTCGTCAGGCTTATGCTCGAATTCTGTGGTTGCTTCTTGTTTTTATATATGTTGAGGATTTCTAGTTAGCCAATATACATACATGCACATATATATATATATATATATATATATATATATATATATATATGCATATATGTGTGATCGTTTATGTATATTCATGCTTGTTTAATTTATTTATTTGTTTGTTTTCTATTGTTATTGTTAGTTTTAAAGCTATTTTGTATCACTATCCTAGAGTAAGTTTTATTTTGTGAACACAGTTGTTTGCTATTTCTCGTCTACAGTTTAATAGATTTTGAGGTTCTTTAAAGTACAGGATAGCAAATTTTTCATGGAGGCATAATTTACATGGGTCGTCTAAATGTCTGCACGTGGTAGCTTGTCTCATTATTTTCCATTCGACTACCGGCGAATGTCCGCTTTCTTTGAGTTCTCAGCGATACAAAATAGCTTTAAAACTAAGAATAACAATAGAAAACAAATAAATAAATTAAACAAACATGAATATACATAAACGATCACACATATATGCATATATATATATATATATATATATATATATATATGTATATGTATATATATGTGCATGTATGTGTGTACACATAGGTATATTTATATATATATAAAAAAAGGAAGGAAGGAAAAGATCTACCTTAAACCACTAACCTAGTTCTAAAACAGATCCTTTGTTCGATAAAATGCATGCCCATTGGCTGATAGGAAGGGGCGCGGTGGATACTAGAAAGCTGATTGGCTAACTAGAAATCCTCAACATATATAAAAACAAGAAGCAACCACAAATCCTATAGTGGATGAAACGCAGAATATTCAGTGTAACTTAATCGCCATATATATTTTATAAGTTACTATATATATATATATATATATATATATATATATATATATATATATATATATACTAGTAGTTCAGCCCGGCTTTGCTCGGGACCTATGTACTGTTCATAACTTTCTCTATGTGTGAATACACTTTATGTAAGATTTCGAATGTTTAAACCAAAATTTGTCTGAGTAATTTCTTAAATTGTTCTAGAGGACAATTTTCTTTTTAAGTTTGACTCCAATTATGACCCCTTAACATTTACTGTTTTGGGCTCAAAACAAATTATAAAGTTAGATACATGTCCAAGTAACCTATATCTAACATTACAAGTGTTTAGACCCAAAATTGGCAGAAGAGTTTGGTAGAGTTCTCAAATGTCAAATCGTTGCACTTTGATCTCTTAATGGCCAAATTTCTGGCCGGAAACCGACCAAAAAGATTTTCCCAAATCTCAATACCCCTTATGTAAAATCTCAAGTCTGTAGACCGAAAATTGACAGAGTTATTTGGTAGGGAAATGTACACAGACAGACAGACACGCAGAGATATTTTCACTTCTATATATATATATATATATATATATATATATATATATATATATATATATATATATGGGAATGTCTTTGAATTAAGATAAACCCTTGATGAACCCATGCACAGTTTTTGGTTTTCCTTTGTTCATGATATATATAAAGTTATATATGGGTATACATGTATATATTTGTGTGCGTATAATGAACTCAAACTAATGAATCGATCATTATGAATTTGGGAACACAGGTGCTAGGCATAACGGTAAAAAAAGAGAGATATATTAAGCAAAAAGTGGCTAATTTTATTTTTTATATTTAAGTGGCTTTGCAAACTCCATATTTTCTGATAAAAACTATTTAACTTAGCTCAATTGATGACCGTACATTTTTTCCAGTATATATATATATATATATATATATATATATATATATATATATATATATATATATATATATATGTTTTTACTTTTTTTTGCTAGCGATACTTTCTTGAATGAATTCAATTATTGATAGGAAAGTGCATTTTTACCTAAATGCGTGTTGGGAATAATTTCCCCTTTGACCAATTTGGTGCCCCCTAAATGGGGAGCGGCATATATATTATTTTTAAAATATAATTATCCACTGACACGTGTTTTGTCGTCTACGATTCAGCCACTCTGATGAGTCGTAGACGACGAAACACATGTCAGTGGATAATTTCCCCCACTCTTTATCTGTGCCTAAATCAAAACGTGGATTCCATGAATAAAGCTTCTTTCTTAGAACTGCACGCTTGTGAAACTCTGTTCCGTCTGCCTGCTTCCCACCTGACTACAACTTGGATGTCTTCAAGTCCAACGTTAAGAAATTCCTAATGAACCGCCCCCTTAAGTAAACACTTCATCAAATCTCCACACTAACGTACTGTACTTGCAATAACCCTTATCCCTGAGTGGCTTCCGGGCCTTGATAAGTGGTGACCACCGTGTAAAAAAAAAATATATATTTTAAAAATAATATATATATATACGACATTTCGCTGTATCACGGCTCTTCAGGTTGGCTAGATATGGTAAATGATAATATTTGAAATCCAACCGAGGAGAGATCGAGTTGGTAATTGTGTTATACTTGCTTTACAGTAAATGTCCCATGGAAACAAGCCCACTCACACACACACACACACACACACACACACACACACACACACACACACACACACACACACACACACACATATATATAATGTGCGTGTGTAAATAAACAATATCGTGCTAAATTCCAGTGACCAAATTTTTATTCCTGCTTTTCAAATACAAAACTTTGATGCTTTTTGACAGAACGTTTCGCACATAGATGAACAACTAAAATTAATGTGTTGATTCAGGATCTTTCATCCATACTGCACTTCAAAAATTCGAAGTCCGCTTCTAGAAAAATACATTCTAAGGCAGCAACACAAGCAACTTACAGTGACTCGAATTCCTAAATAAATAATAATAATTTGTACATTCTCTTGAAAAAAAAGAATCAGTCAGCCATCTTTTTATTTTTATTTTTTTTGTTCTACCACAGAGCCATGAAAAATATGTACAATATGTTCTGTTGGTAAACATTGATAATCATTTTACTTTGAATACGTTAGACTGTATAATAATAAAACTACATATGCAGAAATATATTTTTATGTACCTCTAACTACAACACTGTCATTTTCTTAAAATCTTGAAGACTTAAATTCGGCCAAGCTTCCACCATGGTTACTAATCATGATGGTATTGTCTCACCGTCTACCTGATATTCATTAGCCATTATCCTTGAGTGGCCTTTAGACTTTGTATAAATTTTGACTCATTATATATATATATAAATATTTTTTTTTTACAAGGAAGTTACCACTTATCAAGGCTAGGAGGCCACTCGAGGATAAGGGTTATTGCAAGTACAGTAATCAATGAGACCATATCGTAGTAATCGCTAGTAATTGATATCTGATAAAGTGCCTTATTTAAGGGGGCAGTTTATCAGGAACTTGTTTATGTTGGACTTGAAGACATCCAAGTTGTAGTCAGGTTGGAAACAAACGAAAGGAAGAGAGTTCCACAGGCGTGCACTTCGAAGAAAGAATCTTTGTTCATGGAATCTATGTTTTGGTTTAGGCAGAGATAAAGAGTGGGGAAAATCAGCTAGATGGGTGTTTTTCGTGAAAGATTGGCGAGGGAGACCAGGGATTGAAGCTCAGACGAGCACTTGCCATGGAAATAATGATAAAACAACGACAGGCTCGCAACGTCCCTTCTGTGGGAGAGAGGTTGCAGGGAAAAGAAAAGGGCATCCTCCATTAGGCTACAAAGTCTATTTTGTACTCTGTCAAGGCAAGATAGGCTGTTTTTAGCAGTTCCTGCCCATATATGGCATCAGTACTCCATCCTTGGACGTACTTGGCTTTTATATAGATAGAGAATTGCATCAGCCATGAGATATCTACTGGAACGATAGAAGGATCTCACCATTTTTCCAGCGACCTTGGCAACAAATTTGATGTACGTGTTCCATTTCAGATCAGGAGTAAAGGCCAATCCCAGAAGCTTGTCAAAACATGTAGCCTCCTCAAGACGAGAGCCATCGATTTCAATTGATGCCAGATGGGGATCAGGGCGTTGATGATTTAAAGATAGAAGCTTGGTTTTGATGCATTAAAAGTAACCAGCCACCTTTTCCCCCATTGTACCACACGCTCAAGATCAAAGGAGTGAGAATCAGAGAGAACTTTGTCATTTACGGCTTTATATATATATATATATATATATATATATATATTAGTAATGTGACGATTCCAGAATTTTCCCCAATTCCAATACAATTACCAATTCTGATTCTTTTTAAATTTCGAAATAGATTTGTTGCTTTTCTTTCAAATTACTGTAAAACCTTCGTGCAATGTCTTCATATATTTTCGCAAGCATAAAAAATACATTAGGTGAGTGTATATTATGTAGGTAGATCTTTCTAAATATCTTTCTCAAATATTTTCTTTGCAATTGATTGACAACGATGAAGTTGCATTAGTTCATCATTAGCGAAACCTGTGGAAATTCCACAGATGACTCATTCCTATGTAATATATTGATGTTGGCATTCAGTAGATGTTCTCTGTAAATGGAGACGCTCTGGTATCATTGTAGCTTTTTTATTAAAACTGCAAAAGTATTTATCTAAGCTTGCCTGGCAAAGCCCAGTCATAAAATACGCTTAAATATGATATTTTAATTCTTACAGATTTTGTATGCATTATTATAGAGTTAATGTTCTATCGATTTTTATGTATTATAAAGTTTCGATATCAAAATAAAAAAAGATATATCCATATGACTTGGGGGCATTAGCTTGAACCGAAACTGAAATAAAAACTTATGAAAAAATATATGTATATATAAATTACTTGAGTTCCTTTAGCCATAATCGAATCCGAAACCAAAACTTATGAAGAATTCTTGATAAAATTATTTATAAAAAATATAGATGACTTAAGTGCCATCATCTGAAACCGAAATCAAAACTTATGAAGAATTCTTGGCGAAATTATTTATGACAATAAATGGAAGTACATAACAATTAAACAACCAGGATGTGAACCTGATACACTCGCTATCGTATTAATATATAGATTAACTAGCTGTACCCGGCCACGCGTTGCTGTGGCTCAGTTTGTTAAAATGGAACACATGTGAAAGTAGAGAAAAGTGTGATTCTTTTTTTCAAGAGAATGTACAAATTATTTTTTTTTAACAGATGTTAAGAAAATAAACAGAAAAATACTTCCATCATTAATTATGCAAAAAAATAAATAAAATGTTGATTTAGTGTTTCAATATGCTTATAAATTACGATAAAACTTGCTGAGTATGCACTGTTTTACGGTTGTTGTAAAAATGGAACGGAAACTTAAATTTTGCTTCATTTTAATCTTTCTTAATTTTTTAATTGTGCCACCCCCCAAAACGAATATAATTCAACAATTGTACTTTATGTATATAAAACACAAAATATTTATTAAAAAAAAAAAAAAAAGTTAATAACGAAAGGGAAATAATTCCATTTTTAAACGAAAGTCAGTTTACCTAACTTACTGTATTAATGCTATTTTTTTTTAAGCAAGAAAAAAAAAGGTAAATATTCAGATACGCTACTACAGAACACCGACCACTCTAATTTGTTTTTTTATAGGTAATTGAGGTCGCTGACAACGAATCTGATAGTCAAACTTGGGGCAAATTTACCGTTTGCATGGTATTTACCCCTGAACCCACAAACTTCTTTCTACCATTTTGCAGCATCCGTTTATGCTACGCGCATGCACGCTGTAGCATAAACGACGGCTTCACCAAGCAAACTATGTTGGGGGAGGGGATTTTTTTTCCAGGACATAGAATTTTCTAATTTTCCAAAATACATTATAGCGCTTTTTGGGTGGAAAATTTAAAATTAGCTGAAAAAGAAATGAAATCAGAAAAGGAAAGCACACCAAATTGGAGTGGGGGGGTGGGGTAATTTATCTGTTTTTTTTTTTTACCTGGAACATCGAATTTTCAAATTTTCCGTAAGTAACGCACCGACATTTACCAATTAGAACACCATTTAACATTTTCTGAAGATTTTACTTTGTACATTGGGGGCGCGAGAGGGGGGGGGGAGCGGATGTGATGTTGGCGCGCGCGCGCCCCAACATCAACCCCCCCCCAAAAAACAAATTAGAGTGGTCGGTGTTCTGTAGTAGCGTATCTGGATATTTACAAAAAAAATATATTTAGGTTTGGCTATAAATTCCTAAACTCATAATAAATAATTTAGGTGACTGAAATAGGAATCTAATTGAATCTTTAATTTCCTGAATAGTATGCTAGAATTCATTTTTCTTCGAGTTATATCGAATACATTAATACGGACTTTAGGGGCTTTTTTCGTAATGTTACTGTAAAAATTATTTTTTATTGTTACAAATTACGATGCTTTAAAAAAAGCAAAAATAAATTCTTGCGTTTTTTATTTACTACTGAAAACCATAACTTTAGTAAAGGTATTTTTTGTTTAAACAAAATAAAACATTTTCACCAAGAGTTAAGTAAAAATAATTAGTTCATTATATTCTGCGATCATTATTTGAAAAATACTGCAATTTTCATTAAAATTCGTTAATTTCCGGATTTTTGGTGAATTTTTAAGTAAAGGGAGGAATCAAAATGTGTATACACTTAGAGCGTCTGCATTCATTTTGCGATCACGTGTGGTTAATTTAAATTAAAGTTCAATCACATGGTTACATTATCAATAAACCCATTGAAAATTTACCGATATTGTAAACACATTCTGTTTACATTAAGCCTGTGGTGTTTTTTTAGTGATGCAATGTTGTCAACTGAGATTTAAAAAAAACCCGCGAGATCAGGAGAAAGAAATGTCCAGAAAATCGCTAGCCAGTTTGGCAGAAAAGTAACTTATCTTGCCTTTGATAAAATTCATTTGTTATATATTTGTTTTTTGACAACTTTTTCGAATCTATGTGTACAGTAATACAAACCCGTGTACAGTAATGCAAACCACTCCCTTCGGGGAGATTGGAATGCCCCCCCACCTAAAATGTACTTGGAAAAATCGATTTTATAGTGAGATTTGAGAATGGTTAGTCGAAAAAAAGGTGAAAAACAAAACAAATAATCAATAAATAATTGTTACCAAAGGCAATAAATGCTACTTTTTTTTTACTTACATGAATGAGTTTATTTTATGTTTTAAAGTATTTTCAAGCGATCTAATGCGGATGTCTGGGTGCGAAATACCTCCAGATTTTCTAGAATTTCCCGCTAGATTGTAAACGAAATCTCCAGATCTAGCAGGAAAACCGCTAAATTGTAACACTGGTCACGTGACAGGAAGCGGTAATAAATAATTGTCCCTAAATAAAAAAAATGGCCTCTCGGTAAAAAGAAATCCAGCTATTTATCATAGAAAAATTAAGTATAATGTTATAATTAAAAGGAATATATAAAAACACACATGGATATAGTAAACATATGATACCAAAACGTGGAAGTCATCCGTCCAGTTGTTTTTTAGACAATTTACTCCGAACGAACCAACATTTACATTTTTATATATATAGATTGACAAAATGAAATTTGAAAATGATTGACGATTGATATGCAAAATAAGATGAGGTATGAACAGAATAGTTTACAATGCCATCTTCTCTTTCAAGAACGAATTTCTAAATTATGTAGTTGCTATTTAGAAAACCATTCTTAACATGTGAAAAATAGGGCAAAGGTGTGCATGGTTTTTATGTTAATTATAATATTATATCGATTATGCTACTGTTAATATAAAATATATGTAGTGTATTAATTTGTTTAACTGTAAAAATAAAAAGAATGTACAGATAATAATAATATTAATACCACTACTAATAATAATGGCAAATTGTTAGATTAACGCCCTAAGCTAAGCTAAAAACACACATACACATCTAAGCTAAACACACACACGCGCGCGCACGCGCACACACACACACAAACACAAACACAAACACAAACACACACAGACAAAAGGATATTTTACTTTTTTTAGCTGAGTATGCGCGAACACCTTGAAAACTTAGTGAAAAGAAAAAAAAAACAATCAGTGGAGAATTTAGAATGGGAAATAAGTTTCATATATAAATTTCATGTATAATGATCATCATTTCTGGGCTCTTCTAATGTTCTAGGGATGTTCATTAATAATTTTTACTCCTTATTCTATGCCCATGCCATATCGCTCAAAAAAAAAAAAAAAATGCCTCAACACACAAAAATATAAACGTACATAATTTATCTCTTAGAGAAAAATAAAAGTTCTTGGTTAAGTGTTCGTAAATGTTAAAATATCTCGGAGATGGAAGCTCATTTAAATTAAATTATTAAATAATTGATCTATTTGTCATTTTTCATCTAAGCTTTCAACAATGTTCACAGAATCTCCTATTCTATACTAGACAAAATACTATTAAAAAACACCGAATATATGTCAACTTACGTCACGGTAACATATATTGAGCAAATTTCTAACAGTATTTTGTCTAGTTTATTATTTATAACACCTTTTCCCGAACTTACCATGTTAAAGAGAGAGTCGGGCGCCATTTTGAATTTTCCAATACATCGGTAAACACTATATGCTTTTCGAGCTGAATAAACATGTTACGTTGAATAAAAACATGAAAATCATATCCAGTTTGGTAGAAAAGTAACTTATTTTGCCTTTGATAACATTTATTTGTTATATATTTGTTTTTTTGACAACTTTTTCGAATCTATGTGTACAGTAATACAAACCCGGGAATTCCTGTCTGCCTCGGTAAGTAAGTAATATAGACATGGAAAATAAGCAAGATCAAAGAATGAACGCCAAAGGTTTTTCTGGCAGAGGTGTGAAAATTCATGAATTCAGTTATATTAAATTTCTGAAAATGTCTCAAGTTTATTTTTCACACATTTTGTCAGAGTTAGCTATCAGGCAGAAACCAACCATATAAAAAGAAATCAGATTTCTGTATTAAATAAATTAAAAGATTAAAAAAAACATTTTTGCTTTAAATTTAATTATTAATGATGCTTTACAGTTTTTCATTGACAAAAATATTGAATTCAAATTTTAAACTTTTTTGAAACCTTGTAAATCACGTGCATTCTTTTAAATTCTAACTTATTTATGCAAAGTTTCAAGTTTTGTTTTTTACACAAGTATTTTGATATTATTATGAGCTGTAGGTTTTAGTTTTACTGATGGTCCTGGATATGACCTTAAACTATATCCGATGCTGAGGCCCCACCTTGTGGGCTTTGGAGAGTGTGGAGCCACCCTTTTATTACCATTGCTCCCAGGTCCACTCTGACCCGGAGTGGTACTACCTGTTAGGGTCCCAACTATGGGTTAAATAGAAACCGACTTGGGAAAAACAAATATATTCCATTAAAAAAATTTTCTTCAAAATCACTGGATTTGGCATTAAATAGCCTGAAAAGGGTTGATATACCGTAAAACAAAAACAACCAACCATTAGTTTTACTGATAGACTGAACAAATATTTATCATTTGTTCTAGTAATAGAAAATTAAGTTTAAAAATGTTACAAGAACCGTTTTTGGAATCGGAAATTACGCTAAAATTTTTCTGATTCCAATACCAATACCAATACCAATACTAATAACTCAAAATGTTCCGATTTTTCAGATATCGATTATTCATCCCAGCACTAATATGTAACAGCCATGAACACTAATTTAAGGAGTACATTGAGGGTACATGAACTCCAACATGTACTATCAAATACTGCAGCAGAGCATAATCCCCTCCCTCCAGAAACTGGGTCGCAGAGCAGTGTTCCAGCATGACAATGACCCAAAACACACATCCAAGACAACCACTGCTTTACTGAAGAGGCTGAGGGTAAAGGTGATGGACTGGCCAAGCATGTCTCCAGACTTGAGCCAAATAGAACATCTTTGGGGCATCCTCAGGCAGAAGTTGGAGGTGCGCAAAGTCTCAAATATCCGCCAGCTCTACGACGTCATAATTGAAGAGTGAAAGAGCATTCCAGTGACTACATGTGAAGCTCTGGTAAACTCCATGGCCAAGAGAGTAAAAGCAGTTTGTGATAATGATGGTGGTGACACCCAATATTGAGAATTGATAATATTGACAACTTTTCGTAAGGGGTGTACTCACTTTTGCTGCCTGGGATTTAGCTTTTAATGGCTATATTTTAAGTTATTTTGAGGGGAAAATAAATTAATTCTGTGATATATGCTGCAGACAACTTTTCATTGTGTCAAAAAATAATTTTCTCAGTGTTGTCTCATGAAGAGATATACTTAAATATTTGAAGAAATGTGAGGGGTGTACTCACTTTTGTGATACACTATATATATATATATATATATATATATATATATATATGTGTGTGTGTGTGTGTGTGTGTGTGACTTAATAAAATTCAGTCAAACTTCCACAGTCATTACCACAGTGTTGATTTATTGTCATGCTGACACTCATTATACCTTATCCTTAAGTGGCTTTGGGGCCATTATAAATGGTGACTGGTTAGTGATATGTGTGTGTGTTTGTGTATGTAGGTTTATCTTTTGTGTCTATGTCTTTACAACTAAACCGAGAAACACATTTGCTAATAAAGTTGTCGTTTTGATAATATTTTCTCATGAAAATTCAGACAACAATAAAGTTCAATTAAAAGATGGCACCTGATCGTCGAACCATTGTCTGAGTGCAAAGACGAAAGGTTACAATAAAACTCGTTGAGTTATAGGAAAAATGTCATCATATGCCATAAAGAAACGGCTTCATTAGATTTCGCCATGACGCATTTAACACCACCATTCTCAATTACGCACAAAGGTAAGAAAAAACAAACAAACAAAAACATTAACGATTACCTAAGAAAATTAATGCTGTTCCTTATTAAAACAACTCACCTTTTGTAAGAGAAGAAAGTGACACATTTATTATGTAAAAGGAAAATGTCAGTTGGTATTATTATTACTTTACTCAGCATAGCCCTGGATGTATAATATCTAAAATTAAAAGATTCATTATTTGTGGGACAAATGGCCATTTATTTCATTTAATGTTATGACGTCCTGTAATGTTATCATATAAAGGGAAGTAATACTGATTTTTTTTCACATTTTTTTCTTTATGCCGACTCGAGTTATGAATGTGCCTGTCCAGAGAGAGGAATAGACTGAGTGAAAAATAAGAGGTGAGAATAGGCAAATGAGGGGGGGGGGGATAGAAGTTATGTTGCACTTTTACCCTGGGCAATGCCGGATAGCCCTACTTGTAATATTATGTTTTTCTTCGATTATGGTAGATGGGCGAGTGGTATTCGGTAGACTGAAACAATATATATATATATATATATATATATATATATATATATATATATATACACACACAATAATATTAATCATTACTTATAAAATAGTATTTTATTTTGGCATTAAGTAATGCAAAATGGTTTGACATTTCATTTTTTGGTTTAAATAAATGGATGAAAGTTCTTGGGTTAGCAGATGTAGAACAGTTGAAGAAGTAGGGTCAATTGACAAAGAAAGGTCAAGGGAAACATGGGAGGAAGTGATAAGGATGGACAAGAGAAAGATGGATGGATAAAGATTTAGTCAAAGATAGATTAATTTGGAAGTCAATTTGTAAAACTCACCAGACACATACCAGCATATAAAACGAACGTTCAACCAAATTTACCAAATCATGGTCATAGGCCAAGAATTTAAGGACTACTGTGAATCGTTGGCAACTAAACATGTAACTACACTAACTTACAACCCTAGGTCTAATGTCCTGGATGAAAGGGTTGTCGATATTTTCAAAAGAGCATTGAAAAAGAATGACAATATCGACACGGAATAAAATTCCTAAAGCTAACACTAAATCAAAATACTAAAGTAAAGTTATCACAGGTTGAAATAATGTTTGCAAGAAAGATACGTTCAGTGTTCGACAGGATATTATCAAGTAATAAAAAATATATATTAAACATAATGAAAAGTATTATAAGGTCGGCGATAAAGTTTTTTTTAAGAACTATCGGACAGGAAAGTGCTTTTTATGAGGACGGTATAGTCTCAAAAAGAATTGGGAAAATAATCTTTTTTTTTTACAAGGGGGGTTACCGCATACAAGGCCCATAGGCCACTCAAGGATTAGAGTTAATGTGTGTATTGTAGTCATTGAGACAGTAGCATAGCAGTCGTTTGTGGCAGAAATTTGGTATCATCAGATTATTTATGAGAACGGTTCAATATTGTAGTCAGCTGAACTATATAATAAAACGAAAATACATTTTTCCATAAAAGACATATAAATCAATAAATACACTGATACATGGAAACAGTCAAAAACAATATAGAATTACTAATGGAAGTGTTATTCGACACTTTCCAGATTAAACCCCCCATTAATAATTATGAATAGAGGTAAAATACACCCCAAGAATTGCGGATTTTCCAAAAACTAAAAAAATTGTGAGAATTGGAAAGGAAAGAACTGAATGTTTATATTCAACCTCAAAGGAAAGTAAATGTTAAGAGCAAAATTCTATGAAAAAGTTTAGCTTGGGGTAGGGGGGAAGGTGTTATAATGGAACAACTTAGTACTCCTTTAACACTAACAATGGTTAGCTACTCGTGAGAGATAATGATAGATAGAAAGATAGAAAAAGGAAGAGTTTGACACACAGAGGGAAGAAGAGAGAAAGAACCTCCACACACGTTGTAGCCAGAACCCTTTCCAATAATATATATATTTCCACAAAACCTCTGGCTTGATGAAAGGGAGACTAAAACTTGCTGCTATGGTTTCACATGCTCTGAAATAACAGCAAAGGGAGACTTGATTCCAAGTGTTTCTAATATGTTATATCTCCCCTCTTTTGAAAATAGGGTACAATTATGAATATCTCCAGTATCAAATAATCATTATAAACTGTGAAATTTACTTTATGTATGAAAATCAAAAAGGGAAAATATAACATATGAGAAATATTTGGAATCAAGTCTCCCCCTTGCTGTTATTTCAGATCATTTGAAACCATAGCAGCAAGATTTAGTCTCCCCTCCATGAAGGCTAGGGTTTTGGGGAAATATCAAATATTTTGTAATTTATATGCAAGACTAGGAAAATAAATGACTATGATTGAAACATTTTATGGCTGTAAAAAGTGACAAAAATAGGCTCTGGATGATGGATGATCCCCTTAATGTGCGACCTTAAAGGCAAATATCTTATAGTGCACTACACAATTCAGGTCATCACCATTCCAACGAGCCTTATTTGTTAAATTCTGATCAATAATCGCTGAGATTTAGAACTTATAAATTGCCAAAAAAAGGTGGTATACCTATCTATCTATCTATCTATCTATCTATATATATATATATATATATATATATATATATATATATATATATATATATAGACAGGTTAAAAACTTCAAAGACTATATATATATATATATATATATATATATAGACAGGTTAAAAACTTCAAAGACTATATATATATCTGTTTAACGGTAATAAACTTATAAATGGCTTTAAAGGAAATAGCCGGCAAACCCCGAGGGGCCCATTTGCCAACAAACTCATCAGGAGTTAATCGTTGGCATACAAAAAAAATAAATAAATAAAAATATCATGAAAGAGCAGAAACTTAATGGGGTGTGCGTGTAAATTTTATCGAGAGAGAAAAAAAGAGAGAGGCAGGTAGAATATGAATGAATATTTACAAGTTTGTAAAAATATTTACAATTATGTAAAATATATGTACAAGCGGAGACAAAGGGAAGAGTTAAAATATATCCCCAAATAAGTCTAATGACTTGACAAATTCTTTCTGTTGACAGGGAGAGGGCTTATGTAATAGAATGGAGACCGACTCTAAAATCCTCAAGTGATTCTGAGAATCAGCCCGGTATAAAATTCTAAAACACTCCATTTTATACACATTGGCATACGCTGGATTTTCATGAAGTTGTTGGCTGATGGCAGATTCTAAACTAGAAAAGGAGAGGTGAGAGCGACAAGGTTTTCCAAATCTTATTTTTGCTGGATTATGTTGGCTAATTCGAGTTTGCAGATTTAAGGAGGTTCCACCCACATAGTCAGCTGCACAGTGACAATTAAATTCATAAACTACATTACTTTTTGTGATGTAAGATAAACCATTTCTAATAACTAAGGAAAATGCAGACTTTACACCAAAGACCAAATACAGAACAACGGACAGGTAGCAATTTGATACTGATTTAATGATTCGTCTACCCAAACACTGACTGGTATCCATAATCCAAGGAATTTTTAAGTAGACAGGACACTGGGAGGGACCAAAAACTGTAGGAGAATTGTATTTTTTAATTTTATTTTTAATAATATAATTAATTCAATTCTCTGGATAACCATTGCGAATGAAAATGTAATTAACTCCTGATGAGTATGTTGGCGAAAGGGGCCTCTTAGGTTTTGCCGGCTATTTTTTAAAACAATATATATATATATATATATATATATATATATATATATATATATATATATATATATATATATATATATATATAGAGAATCTCATAGCCAAATTGAATATTGAAATGCTCATATCTTTGGATCTATGGGATAAAACTACATGAAAATTTGCAGGCGTTTTGAAGATTATAATACTATTCTATAGTTAAAATTCTATGACAATTGCTAAAAAAGAACCTACATTTTCAAACCAATAAAATATGGCGAAATTTGCCTACATTTGATATATAGTGTCATGGCAGGCCAGCTTTAGTTTTGCTGCGTTGGGATGAATTTTGCTTCCTTCTTTTGCTTCATTGTCGCCTCTGTGGCCTTGCTTGGCCCCTAAGATGAATAGGAGATCTGTTATCACATCTTAGAAGACATTTCGTAAGTAAATTAAAATTATTTGAAAACCAGAAAAGGCCAAGGAAAATTTGATTAAATGATAAAATCATTTTTTTTGTCTCAGACTTCCAGTGTAAATACACCCTTATCAAAGAACACTTGTACTTTTAGTGTTTTTTTTGTCGATTTTTTATTCATTTTAGATGTTAAAATATTTTTTTAAATAAAAATATCCTATTTAAAATTCGTGCCAACAAACGTAATGTGCACATCAATTCAGACTGACTCCCATCGTCAATAAGGACAAACATTTTCTTCTTCATTCCAGGAGGATTTAATTCCTAGAATGAAAAAAACACTAAAAGCAACAGTGTTCTTTGATAAGGGTGTGTTTACACCGGAAGTCTCAGACAAAAAAAAATGATTTTATCATTTAATAAAACTTTCCATGGCATTTTTTGGTTTTCAAATAATTTTACTTTAACTACAAAATGTGTTTTAAGATGTGACAACAAGTCTCCTATTGTAAATTCGTGCCAACAATCGTAATGTGCATTCAGACTGACTACCATCGTCAATAAGAACAGACGTTTTTTTCTTCTCTCCACAAGGATTTAATCCCCAAGGACTTTAGTATCTAATATGAAGAAAAAAATATACCAAAAGCAACAGTCTTCTTTGGGTGTGTTAACATTGAAAGTCTCAGACAAAAAAAAAAAAATGATTTTACTATTTAATAAAATTTTCCTTGGCATTTTCTGGTTTTCAAATAATTTTTAACACACACACACACGCGCGCGCACACACACACACACACACACACACACACACACACACACACACACACACACACACACCCTTCATCAGACTATTCTTGTTTTGCACTATTCGTACAACTGTGTTACCCCAATCATTGTTCGTATAATTATTCCACCTCAGATTACTACTCTGCTTATATCGAGATTAACAATATAAAACTGACTAAGACTGAATTCATATTCATCAACTGTATAGAAGACTAGCATTTCAGCCCGGCGTTGCCCGGGTGTTTGGAGGTGTATGCTGAGCAAAAAAAAAAAAAAAAAGAGTAAATTTTTTTTTAATTTGACCCCTATTATGACCCCTTAAAATTTATAGTTTCGGGCTCAAATCACTTTATTAAGTTAGATCCAGGTTCAAGGAACCTATATCTAAAATTTCAAGTGTCTAGACCCAAAATTGTCGGAGGAGTTTGGTAGAGTTCTTAAAGGTCAAATCGTTGAAATTTGACCCTTTAACAGCCAAATTTCTGGCTGACACCCGTCACATCGATTTTCCCAAATCTCAGTACCCGGTATTTCAAATTTCGAGTCTATAGACTAAAAATTGACAGAGTTATTGCGTAGGGAAATGTACAGAGACAGACAGACAGACAGACAGACACGTTACTTTTATAGATATATAGATATAGATATTTTCTATTTGGCATAAATAGCACAAAATTGATCGATATGCTGCAGAAAAAAAAATAAATAAATAAAAATAAGCACACACCGGTCAGTCAATTATTTAGGATAGGCTTTTTTAATTAAAATCAAAGAACTTTTAGTTGACACAATTGCATTTAAAACAAGACATTTTTTTGTCAGTTGAATTTTAAAATAATTTTTGGAGTTGACTGTTCTATTTATATATGTAATGTGTACGTTTTTACTAAAAGCATAGCAGTGAATGAAAAAGATATGTAGTGTTTAAAGGGAAATAACTTTGTGAGGTATAATCCTATTGTTTTGTTTTATATCAAAAAGGCTTTTATTATGAAAATATATTAAACATTATCCATTAGAAATAAAAGTTTATTTCAATACGTCTCTAGTTACCTGCTGCGACATTATATATATATATATATATATATATATATATATATATATATATATATATATATATATATATATATATATATATATATATATTGTACTTTGATTTGGTTGTTTTATACTACATGCCAACCCTTTTCAGGTTATTTAATGCTAAATCTGGTAAGTTTTATGCTTCAAGGTTTTTATATCCTAAAATATTGACATCGTTTGGTTTACTTGTTTCATTTTATGGTATATCAACACTTTTCCGGTTATTTAATGCTCAATCCAGCTATTTTGGTAAAAGTTTTTTCTGCATCAAAATCTTTATATTTTCAAATATTTTTCATGGTGTTTGATAAGGACACTGTTTTTTTGTTTTTGTTTTGTTTTACTTTCCAAAACATGACGAAGTTTTGCAAAAGCAAAGAAAAAAAACATAGCATCAATGTTTGGTGCATTTAAGGTTAGGAAACCGGAATCTTCAGACAACCTGATCTTGCATTTTAAAACTCAAACACAAAATGCTGTATGATGGCGAGTGCTAGGATGAATATGCAATATGGGGTCAGACCAGTCAGTTGGCTGAATTGGTTCGGCCATATTGAAAGGAAGAATTTTTGAGTTTAAAAAAATGCAGAGATTTGGAGGTGGAAAATAGAAGAAAGTAGGATGATTCAATAAAACTTGGATACAAGATTTTCAACAATGAAATTTGAACAAAACGAAACATCAACACTGTCCAGTTTGGAAAGTAGTATTGCAGGTTACCAAAAAACGTCTCACCAAGAGAAATAAAAGTTATTAAATAGATATAATAATAATTATGACAAGTGTTGCAGATTTTCTGCAGTCACATATTTTTGCCGGAAGAATTATATGTAGTTAAAACCAAATAAATTGATTTGAACTATTAAAATAATTTCCAGTGCGATTGATAATATTTCCCCATTCATTTATTTTTTTTTTATTGCCGCTTTATTTTTGAATTCATGTTTTGATACATGATGTAAATCATAATTATTTTGTTAAGAGAAAATGTTAAGCTCTTTCAATCATGGCATCCACTTTATTTATTGGGAATGTATTATTTACTTTTAATGCAATATTAGCCTAATCTACTGTATATTAGTTTTCTTCAAGCATTGCTGCTAAATAAGTATACATGTAAAATTTTGCAACTTTTGGATGTATCGGAATAACTACTGGAAAAACTTGAGTCTAATTTCCGATTCCCAAAACGATTCTTTCAATTTGTTTTAAAAATTTAATTTTCCATTGTTAGTACTAATAATAAACAGATAAATGTTGATTGTTTTTAAACTAATAATAAAACTAAAATCTATAGATCATAATAGCGCCAAAATACAATGTAAATTTATTTTGCTTAAAAAAAAAAAGAAAGAAAACTTCGCCTAGTAACTTTTAAATGAATGCAATTGATTTTCAGGTTCTGAAAAGTATGTAAAAAATATTTTTTTGCCAGAAAAAAAAAATACTGACAAACATCACTGATAACAAAATTATCAGTGAAATATAAAAAAAAAATGTCAAACAACCTTACAAAAGGTTGTCAGACATGTAAGAAAAAAAAAAAAGCCTTTGAAAGTGCTATGCAACATGAAAGTCCTGGTGCGAAGTTAAATTAGATATAAAGGAATTTACTGAATTAAAAGATTTTCACCACTCCATGTGACAACATCAGTTTTTCTTTTGAATTTGAGTTTTCGTGTCAGTGTGGTTCTAAAGCAACATTTCTAAAAAAAAAAATACCAGGTGGATTCAGGTGCAGAGATAAGGTAATAAAATCAAAGACTGATAATAAAATTATTCTTGGTTATAAATATTATTGAAAACGTTTGAAAGTTCAATTGTCACATTTTCAATCCATCGACAAGACAAAATGACACTCCTGTGAGACGACCTGAAAGACAGGGAAAACTTGCCAGCATAAAAATTTAAGTTTAAATTATCTGGATGCTTACACATAATAACCTAAGAAATTATAATGCCATTTAAGACGGTCGTGATTTAATTGCATGCTATCCGATTTGTCTCTCCACGCTAAGGCACAACGTCAAGTTTTAATGTAGGAAGTTCAGCTTTCACAAAAGAAGCATTCTAGATTAAGACAAAAATAAAAGTTGCCTCAGTCTATAGGGATTTCTCCTTAGAATAGAAAAAGATAAAGCGTAGCATCAGAAGAGATACTGCACTTCGAATTATTATTTGTTAAAAACTTTAATTGTGACAAATTAGGCTTTAAAATGTTATGTAAAAACAAACTGTACAAAGGAAATTCTTGCCAAGAACAGGAATGAAAGAAAAAGTTATGTTCTTTAACTGAAAACATTTATAATTAACCCCGTATAATTAAACAATTATAATAAATCTATACAATTAAACCCATACGAGAAAACCTATAAAATTAAATAATTACAATTCGACCTATATAATTAAAGAATTATAATAAAACCTATAAAATGAAACCTATACAATTAAACAATTATAATCAAACCTGTACAATTAAACGATTATAATTAAACCTACACAATTAAATAATCATAATAAAGCCTATACAATTAAAACTAAAAAAAATAAAACAATTACCTATAAAGTAAAACATTTATTAATAAACCTATCCACTTAAACAATCCATGTATCTATAGAAGTGAAAATGTCTGTGTGTCTGTCTGTCTGTCTGTCTGTGTACATTTTCCTGCCAAATAACTTTGTAAATGTTCGGTCTACAGACTCGAGATTTGACATAAGGGGTATTGAGATTTGGGAAAATCTTTTTAATCGGGTTTCGACCAGAAATTGGGCAGTTAAGGGGTCAAAGTTCAACGATTTAACCTTTGAGAACTCTACCAAACTCCTCCGACAATTTTGGGTCTAAATACTTGAAATTTTAGATATAGATTACTTGGACATGGATCTAACTTTATAATTTGTTTTGAGCCCAAAACAATAAATTTTAAGGGGTCAAAGTATTAAAAAATTGACCTCTGCGGTTCCTACCAAATTACTCAGCCAATTCTTGGTCTAAACATTTGAAATTTTACATAAAGTGCATTTAGACATAGGGCAAGCTTTTTAATCGTTCTTTTGCTGAAAATTTGCCTTCTAAGGAGTCAAAGTTCAAAAGATTTTGCTTTTGCCGTCTCTAGCAAACTATTCATCCAATATTTTGTCTAAACGTTTGAAATTTTACATTGTATTCAGACATGCAGCAAGATTTTTAATCAGTTGTTGGGAGAAAATTTGGCTGCCCTTTGCTGACTCTACCAAACTCCTCCGTCAATTATGTGTCTAAACACTTAAAATTTTAGATGTAGGTTACTTGGACATGGATCAAACATTTTAATTTAATTTGAGCCCAAAACAATAAATTTTAAGAGGTCAAAATTGGGGTCAAAGTTAAAAAAAAATGACGTCTGCGGTCTCTACCAACTTTTCTTTATGATAGTTAAGGAAGCCTATTATATAGAGAGGCATTACCATACATATTTATACTTTTTAATATATACATATGCACATAAAGTTATGAACAGTACATAGGGCCCGAGCAAAGCCGGGCAGAACTGCTAGTTATAAACAAACCTGTACAATTAACTCTATAAAATTAATCCTATAAAATTAACTAATTATAATTAAACCTATAGAATTAAGCAATAGCAATAAAACTTATAAAATTAAAATATTTTAATAAAATCTATACAATTAAACAATTATAATTTAATCTGTACAACGAAATAATTATAATAAAACCTGTCGAATTACACACTTATAATGAAACCTATACAATTAAAATATTATAATTAAATCTATACAATTAAACAATGATAATTAAACCTATACAATTAAACAATTAAGATTAAACCTAAACAATTATACAAAACAATTAAACATATAAAATTAACACCATAAATTAAACAATTATAATTTCACCTATAAATAAAACAATTATAATAAAACCTATCAATAAAACCTATACAATTAAACCAAACACATAAAGTAATAAAATTTACCCCATAAATTAAACAAGTATAATTAAACTTACAGAATGAAAGAATTATAATAAAACATATACAATAAAACAATTAAACTTTGACAAATAAACAATTATACTTAAACCTATACAATAAATCCATTATAATTTAACCTGCACAATTAATCAATTATAATTTAAGATTTACAAGTAAACATTTATAATATAATCTATATAATTAAACCTATAAAATTTAACTATTATAATTAAAATTTTACAATCAAACAATTACATCAAACCTATACAATTTAACCTATAAAATTAAACAATTTTAGGGTTTGTATTACTGTACACATAGATTCGAAAAAGTTGTCAAAAAACAAATATATAACAAATAAATGTTATCAAAGGCAAGATAAGTTACTTTTCTACCAAACTGGATATATTTTTCGTGTTTTTATTCAATGTAACATGTTTATTCAGCTCGAAAACCATACAGCGTTTACCGATGTATTGGAACATTCAAGATGGCGTCTTATTCTCTCTTTAACACGGTAAGTGTGGGAAAAGATGTTATAAATAAAAAACCGGATAAAATACTGTTAAAAACTCGCTCAATATATGTTACCGTGACATAGGTTGACATATATTCGGCGGGTTTTTAATAGTATTTTGTATAGTTTTTTATTTATAACACCTTTTTCCATACTTACGGTGTTAAAGAGGGTGTGAGACGCCATCTTTAATTTTCGAATACACCGGTAAACACTGTATGTCTTTCGAGCTGAATAAATATGTTACATTGAATAAAAACACAAAAAATATATCCAGTTTGGCAGAAAAGTAACTTATCTTGCCTTTGATATATATTTGTTTTTTGACAACTTTTTCGAATCAATGTGTACAGTAATACAAACCCCAATTTTAATTAAACCTATACAATTAAAGAATTATAATTAAACATTTTTAAAACCTAGACAATTAAACAATTACAATTAAACCTGTACAAGTAAACAAATATCATTAATATACAGTTAAACAATTATAATAAAATATATACAATTAAACAATTATAACAAAACATATACAATTAAATAATTAAAATTAGACATATATTATTAAACTTTTCAAATGAAACAATTATGATTAAGCCTAAACAATTAAACAATTAAAATTCAACCTTTTAAATTAAACCTATAAAATTAACAATTATTTTTAAATCCATACAATTAACAATTATAATATAACTTAATGAAACCTGCACACTTAAACAAATATAATGAAACCAATAAAATTAAACAATTATAATTTCACCTATATTATTAAAACTATAAAATTAAATCTATACAATTTAATCTATAAAATTAAACAATTACAAGTAAATGTTATTAGATTGGAGACTTATTTTTGGACCCTATATAAGGGACAGAGACTGGTGGTAGATGCACAAGTCCAGAGTTTCTGTTAGATGTACTGGAGTTTTATCGCTTCAGCTAGACATTCACAAGGGTCCTATCTGTCTTTGTATCCATGAAAAATGTTTAATGCCTCAAAAATCTTTCTTCAGTTTCTGAGATACTGAAAATTTTGTATGGACACAAAGACAGATTCTACTTTAGAATCTGCCTGTAATGATGAAAACCCGGGATGCCTACCAGAAACTCTACTATGGTTCTTAAACAAAATAATTTATTTCATATGTACTTAATATAAAAGTATCATATATATTTTTTAAATTTCACACAAATTCATACCACGTTTATACAATAATAAACAAAGTCTCTGACAGCATAGACACAGCACACTCCCTCGACACTAGTGCACAAGTACATGTATTTGGTGACTTTAATGTCCACCACAAAAACTGGATTGGATTCTCTACTTACACAGATGCAGTGGGCAGCACAACGCATAGCTTCTCTATATCTCACTCCCTATCACAAATTGTTACATTTCCAACCCGTTTCCCTGACCAGGATGAACAACACGCATCACATCTAGATCTGTTTTTGACCACAGTTCCCGATGATTGTATAACGAATGCCGACAGCCCACTTGGTAACGCTGATCATGCAGTGATAATGGTTGAAATCGCCCTAAACTCTAGAAACAAAACTGAAGAGCCAGAGCTCAAAACAACGAGATATTATAAAAAGGCTGACTGGGAAGCCATCAGAGATCTTATCAGAAATGCCCCATGGGGAAATAATTTTTCTCTTCCTACTGAACAGTGTGCAAACGAGACCACTGTCCAGTTCAAACAGACATAAGTATATAGAAGCTAGAAGTAACGTTAAGAAAGAAATAGCGATAGCTAAGAGAGAATTTACTGAAACCACTAAAAAAGCACCGAAGCACAAAAACTAGGAACTCGTGACTTCTGGAAAATCTACAGCAGTGTAGCAAATAATGGGCAATCAATAATTCCCCACTAACCAACAATCACGAGATTGTTTGCTCAGCAACCGAGAAGGCTAACATGCTTGCCAGTCGGTTTGCCTCAAACTCCACACTGAACCCTTCCAACCACCCCCTACCTGACTTTCCTATGCAGAGAGACGCCATGCTAGACGATCTGGAAATCACCCATGCTCAGGTGCATGCTATCATAAAAAACCTTGACACTTCAAAAGCATGTGGACCCGATCTCATCCCAGCTGTGCTATTAAAAAATGCTCAGCCAAAGTAGCTCCAGTTCTCTCCAAACTCTACAACAAATGCCTTAATGAATCTTGCTTTCCAGGCTGTTGGAAAACTGCTTCTGTGGTACCAGTATTCAAAAATTCTAGCGAAAGAACTGACCCATTAAATTATCGCCCTATTAGCCTCCACCCACTTTTTGCCAAAATATTTGAGACCTTAATTAACCATGCTCTAGTCCATCACCTTACAGATGCTAAACTTCTGACTGACAAACAATATGGATTTAGACAAGCCCATTCCACAGCAGACATCCTCACTGTAATCTCTGAACGTATATACCATTCACTGGACAAAGCGGGAGAGGGAAGAGTGGTAGCTCTAGATATATCTAAGGCTTTTGACAGAGTATGGCATGAGGGTCTCCTCAGGAAAATTAGATCATACAGTATCACTGGTAGAATACTTAACATAATTAAATCCTTCTTAGATAAGAGAAAAATCCAGATTGTCCTCAACGGTCGTACATCTAAACAATATGATATAAATACGGGAGTGCCCCAAAGGTTTATCCTTGGACCTCTACTGTTCCTGATATTCATAAATGACCTCCCCGACAAAATTGCCTCTGAGATGGGTATATATGCTGATGACACCACACTCTATAACAGGCACGACAGGAAAACAAATGAACACATATCTAAAGAAATGGCAGAAACACTAGAGGATGACCTCCAATCTGTAGTGGAATGGGGACAAAAATGGATGGTCACATTCAATGCCGCCAAGACTAAACAAGTTTCATTCAATAATTACAAGAAACCTTCTCTACCACCCATAGCAATGGCCAACGACTCTTTATCTGAGAGTACATCTTTCAAACACCTTGGCCTAACGTTCACAAGAAACATGAGTTGGAACAATTACATTGAAAGCATTGCCAGGACCGCTGCAAGGAAGGTGGGCTCTCTCTACCGTGCTAGAAAACTACTATCACCCGAAAGTATCCTGTACCTGTATAAGGCAACCATTCGCCCATGTATGGAGTATTGCTGTCATATTTGGGCTGGTGCATCTGCTACTAGTCTCTCGCTCCTAGACAAGGTTCAAAAGAGAGTCGCAAATCTGATAGGCCCTGAACTGGCATCTAAGCTTCAGCCTCTGTCTCATCGACGAAATGTTTCATCCCTCTGCCTGTTCTACAAGTATTTTAATGGTGAATGCTCTGACGAACTGCAAGCACTAGTGTCCCCACGATGTAAACACCCTCGACAAACCCGACAGGCAGCTAAATCCCACCCCACACAGTAGAGATCCCTAGATGCAAAAGATCTTTCTACTCCAGTAGTTTCTTCCCCAGAACCGCTAGACTTTGAAATTCCATTCCAGGTCCCTGCTTCCCCAACTGTACTGACATGCAGAAGTTCAAGTGTAACGTGAACTGACATATTGCTGCCCAAATCCCTACATAGTACCCCAGTAGTTGTTGCCCCTGATAGTAGCCCCCTACACCAAAGTGACAATGTGCCTTGTTTGGGGTGAAAATGTAATTAAAAAAAAAATACAATGCTAGTAGAGTTCATGATTTAATATAATATAATGATAATTATTCCCAAAACATTCCAGGTTTCTTTAAAAACACTTTATTTGCATACAATTGTTTCTGCCCTTCTCAAAAGTGTTCATTTTGATATCATACAAAACATCAAAATCACAAAAAAAAGCTTCATCTATGTATATTCATATCTCAACCAAAATTACTTTGAAAAAGTTTTAAGTGTATCCATAATATGTGAATTTATGTATTCCTTTGTTTGCTTTTTTCTACACTCAAAACCGAAGAGAATCCTTGCTCAATTCTATTTACTTGTAGTTAAAAACTATTTTAATGTTTCCTATGTTTAATGAGAGGATCATTATACTTTTCCTTCATATTGTTTATACTTGATCAACAGACCAAATTAACACATCAAAATGTACATTATAATTCAAGAATTGGTTTGCATCTAGCGTAACAGCTCACTGGCTTATTTTCCCACAATCAGACTGAAAAACCAGTTCGAAATCTTATAACTGCTGTTCTCTGTCCAACAGCATGAGGTTCAGGAGTCAATTAGAATACAAAAAATAATTTAAACATAGGTTGTTGTTATTTTATTTACCTTCACTTTAAGATGTTGGACATCAGATCACGTGTTGGTTTGATGAAAGTATTCCTATAAAATGAACTGGATTCAGACTTCATCTATCCAGGTTATGAGTCAGTGTCGTTAATCTCTTAGCCACAGTCATCTCCCATATTAGTTTTTGTTACAAGCAAATATAAAGAGAGCTAATTAAAACTCATCTTTTTCCTTAAAAAATGTGCCTTTTTTTTTTTTTTTTTATTAATTTCGTTTGTGTTGATTGTGCCAGACGTGATTCAAGAACAAGAATATCTCTTGCCAGATGCAAGACAATTGAAAGACACTTCAAAGAAAGCAGCTGTGAATTACAAGGATTTTAACTGTTGATTGCCCGTCTAGACCCGTGGGACTTTAGAGACACATCCATCCATCCATAGCCATTGGGCTCCTGGAGGGGCATAGGCCATCTACAACTTTGTAGATGTTTTTGTAGGGAGGAGTTCTTTTTACAGGATGAGGGTGCTGGCCCGACGCTCAACCTTCCCAGAAGGTACATACATCACCTAGCCTTCCCAAATGGTCTCCCATCTGGTACTGTCCAGGTTCAAAGTTGCTTAACTTCAGTGATCTGGCGAGAACCAGTGTATCACCGTGATTGTGCTGTACACTTCAGAGCCGCAGTAGACGAATTATGATATGTAAAAATAAAATTCAGCAAAAAGTATTATTTAAATGCAAGCCAAAATTTGTCCTCGTCAGAATGCACAATGTCTGCTTCATAAATTTTCCAGTAAATTGGTAATTAATTCCAATTAATTTGCAATCATCATCCTTAGTGTTTGATAATAAGGTGCTTTGTTATCTGTTCACGAGCTACCAGTCAATTGAGAAACCCTATTCTGAATGAACGTGGTAAAACGTAAAATATAATTGGTACCAATGGCGCCAATTGAAAGATTAGACCAACGATGGTCAGCCATATAAAAACAAGCTTCATTATCAGTAATTGAATACTGATTGAGTTGTGATCAGAAATTTTTAATGAGATATTCATTCGAAATAGTAATAAGATCTGCATATAATAAAGATATAACACCACAGGCAAAAAAGATTGGCGCCAATGTACATTTCATTAATAAAGCACATTAATAAAGCGATATATTTTGTGCTATTTTTTAAAGTAAAAATACATTTCAGTAATTTTTTTCATCTCAGTGCCCCCCCCCCCTTTTAGGGTGACATTGATTAAGTGGTTAACGACACACACTGAAAATTTAGGTGTACCAAGTTCGAATCCAGTTTATTGTACAGAAATATCTATATATATATACATATATATATATATATATACAAGGTGGAACAATAAAATTGTCACCCTAAAAAAAAAAAAAAGACAACGATTCCGTTTCCATTTGATGAAAACCGGTTTTCATTTTTGGCTGCAGGCCATCTACTAGTTGGCCAGTTGTGTACAAATCTCAAAAGCGATAGGAGCCTTCTATCATGTCTGAAAGTGACACAATGTTCAGCAAGCGAGATCGGAGATGTGCCGCTATACAACTCATGCTCTCTACCGATCCAACTTATGACAACAGGACCATTACCAGCACCCTCAAAATCATTGCTGGATTACCACGAATAACAGGGACGTGCCCAGGGTTATGAAAACAGTTTCTGGCCACAGTTATGGTCTTTGGTGTCGGTTCAAGTGAGGGCCACATCATACCACCTCACATCTTTGAAGTCAGCTTGAAAGTCAACACCAAAGTGTACCTGGATGTGCTGAAAAGTGTGGTGATTCCCAGGTGCAATCAGGTGGTCGCTGGCAGACTCTGGGTGTGGTAGCAGGACTCAACGCTGGCTCACGTCTAAAGAGACCCAGGTTTGGCTTCAGAAGAAGTGCTACACTTTGTACCCTTCTCTCACTGTCCCCTCCTTCCGTCCTCAACTTGGTCATACGACAAGAACATCAGCACCATGACCTCCCACAACACCAAAGCAAGCGTGATCGCCGAATATTTGCCAAGCTCTCACTAGTGCTTGTGGAAACGACATGCTCCCAGTTCTAGAACCGTATCAAGGCAGTGATTGAGGCTGAAGGCGGTTACATTGAATGGATGTTAGTTCTGTTACATAATCAAGTAACCGAATTGATTTTTTCAATAAAAGTTTTAAAATAAACGGTAGTGTTGTTTTCTTTAGGGCGACATTTTTTATCTTCCCCGCCTGTATCTTGTTATTCTTTCATTTTTTTTTTACAATAAAATATAATATTTCAGCATTTCTTTTCATTGGAAGTGAGAGTGACTGAGTGGTTAACAACAAAGACGGAAGACCTAAGTGTGCCAGGTTCGAATCCAGTTATTTCCATGAAAACCTGAGGTGTATTTTGTGTTTTTTTACAGTAAAATATAATATTTCAGTAATTTTTCCCCATTACCCTTTGTGGATGATGGTGACTAAGTGGTTAACGACACAAACTGAAAATCTGGATCCTTCCATCAAACCCACATTGATAAACTTTCTGAAAAAAAAAAGTAAATAATATTTCAGTGTCCACTTATTTATTCTTATGCTTTTATTCATCTTAAACAAAGCATACCTAAGGGGATACTGTAATTAGGGGAGATTTGAAGTCGGAATGTGCAATAAGATGTCTGCTCGCATTGCATTTAAATTTCTGCACATTGTTACAGTCGGAGAAACAAGGAGCAGAAGTGGAATTCCAAGGGTAAGTAGTTTAAAGATATAAGCTATTTGAGTATGAACTTTTTTGGCATCTAGGCACCTCTACAGCGAAGGGGCGTGATTTGGCTGCTAGCTGAATTAGTCTAAATGTTTATGTTGAGGGAGTACAACCACATTCTGTATAACGAGCACATTTTTAGTATAACTTCGTTATTTTTTTTTTTTTAGTGTGTTCTTCGAAAAATTCTGTCGATCTTTGGTTTATGATCACAAATTACTCATAACATTCGACTTTTGTCTAATGCATTTGCCTTGAACTTTTGGCTAGGAGCAAAGTACAGTAGCTGTTTTGACATTAAACTTCATCTTTTCTGTCATCAATCAGTAAAGAAGGAATCCATATTATCTGGATTCTTCGGACTACTGTTCTCATCTTGAGTGTCATTTTTAGAACGTTTCGGTCGATGTAACCTCCTGGCTTCTTCAGGTGTGTCTTGTCGAACTCAGGAATGTTTCTGTTGAACTCAGAAATTTGAACAGAATTTTGAACGGAACCCTTTATTTATTTCACGGAGGTAGCATGCTCTCATTCCATTAGTCATGACACTTAAAATGAGAACAGTAGTCCAAAGAATCCAAATAACATGAATAACCAGTCCTCACCTCAAAAATTAAGAAACGTAAGAAGGAATCCTTTTAGATAGCCGTAATTTTTTACTTTTGTCTTTATCCAGACTGCTTTGTTTTGGGAAGCTGGATTTTTCCACATTAAAAATCTTGTATCTAACTCGGTCTTTGTGACAAGGCAAATACTGCGCCACAAAAGACTTATCAGCTTCAGTTTAGTTGTTCTTGCTTGTTTGAAGCCATATCAAACCTTTTGTGGTTATTAATATAACATTTTCACAACAAAAAGATATAAAAATGTAGTATCTGCTCTGATATTAAATTTCATTTGTTCAGTGAAGGAGAAATCATTAAGATTGAGCCAATTTTAATTTTTTGTTCCAATCCAGAGAATTGTAATTCTAGTCAGAAATTACTTTCAAGCTGACATTTGAAAGACTTCAAAATCACATTCAAATTTCTCATGGACACGATAAATGTTGAGTTGGACAGGTTTTCGTTATTCTAAAATAAGTGACTAAGTTCGGAAATCATAAATAGACGTAATAAGGATAGATGTGAAAGAAATATAGTAGATAAAGATAGACTAGTCTTTTTTATTCAATTTTCACCCCAAACAAGGCACAGTGCCACTTTGAAGCAGGGGGCTACTATCAGGGACATAATTTGCACTGGCATTATGAAGGGAGATGAGTAGAAAGATGTTTGTTCACATTACACTTGAACTTCTGCATATCAGTACAGTTGGGAAAGCAAAATCCCGGAAGGGAGTTCCAAAGACCTGCAGTTCTGGGGAAGTAACTATTGAAGTAAAAGTCTTTCTTGCACCTAGGGATCTCTTTACTGTAAAGGGGTGAAACTTAGTGGCTTGTCGGGTTTGTCGGGGGTAGTTATGTCGAGGAGGTACAAGTGTTTGCAGTTCGTCAGAGCATTCACCATTAAAGTATTTGTAGAACAGACAGAGGGATGCAATATCTCGTCGATGGGACAGAGGCTGAAGCCTAGATGACAGTTCAGGACCTATCAGGTTGGCGACTCTCTTTTGAACCCTGTCCAGGAGCGAGAGACAAGCAGCAGATGCACCAGCCCAGATGTGACAACAGTACTCCATACATGGGCGAAAGGTGGCCTAATAGAGGTACAAGATACTTTCAGGCGTAAGTAGCTTTCTAGCACGGTAGAGGGAGCCAACCTTCCTTGCAGCAGCCTTTGCAATACTCTCAATGTATCTATTCCAGTTCGGCCGAGGAGTTTAAAAGAAGTACTTTCAGTTTTGGAAACAATTTTTCAAGTATCTTTATTTTCGCCCACATTTTAGGAGAAAAAATATTGCTTTCAAATATAATTAATGGGAATGTTCATAAACATTTTTGGTTCCTCATCGTTATTGTAAATCAAAATAATGATGCTCAAGTGGAAGCAATAGTATCTAACGAATTGCCATCTCGCAGTGATGAATAGCAAAAATTTGTGAAAAACGATGAGGTATGAATTAATTAATAAAGAAAATAGTTTTCGAAGAAATTAGAAATGTTAGTTATTTCCCTTGTGTTTACGGCATATGTCACATGACCAAAATAAACAGTCGAAATCGTTTTTTCATTTAATCTTGGAAGGCGTAAGTAATTCTGACATGACAATTAGGTAATATTTTGGATTGTTGAAATTGACAAAAAATCTAGGTAGTTATTATTGTGATTCTAATTAAAAATCAATTTTTTCGGCTGTCAGATTTCTGTACAATAACGAAGAAGCACCCTTTTTTAGGCCTACCTGTACAATGAACACCTCCACATATATTTTATTAATACTCTTGCAGAATTTGTCCCAGATCATCGGGATTTTCCATCAATTATGGTATGGGCTCGACTGACAATCACAGGATGAAACTGAGCAAAATAACAGACGCCAACGAATTTCCAAACAAAGTAACCTCAAAAAAATAGAAAGACAATAAATAAAAATCTACAGTAAATTTAGTGAATATATATTTATTTTTCTAAAAAAACTTGCATTTTGTAGTGTTTATTCACTTTTATTATTTTTTGTGCAATTTTATCATCAACGAAAGCTGTTTTTTTTTTGTTATTATTTGAGAGGCATGTTCAATTGAACACACAAACAAAAATATGCATGCACAAACTATAATAAGAACCATTAACGAAGAGAAATATGCACAGTGAGAGATAGAGAGAGTGAAAGAGTAACCTTTTTACAGAGAGTAGACCCCATAGAATAATAATGAATAGCAGTCTGACAGCTGAAAAAGTAACTAATAGAGTGATTTGTATCACACACACACACACACACACACAAACAAACACAAACACACACACGATTGTAATGACCTAAACATTAAATGAACTTGACGACGGGCGAAATAATATGTGAGGTAGTAACGCCATATTTTAATTTTAGTAACTGTTCGTTTATAAAGGAAACAACTGGATTCTGGAATATGAGAATTTTCAGAGCTCAGCCAATCAGAAAGGATAGCGAGGGAGCCTTTATTATTTATGAATCGGAAATTGGAAAGATTATGTTAGGTCTATGTATTCTTGACCCAGTTACAGTCGATGTAATCATAGAATCTGTGGAACGTGTAGAATTTGTGCTGATGACAACTGGTAGCAGTAGTAGCACTAATTATTTAGAGAGAAAAATAGGGACTTCTTCCTCTATAGATGTTGCGATTGTGATGGTGTTGCTCGTAGGATGCAATGTAGTATTTTAATATCATGACTAAATGTGTCTATAACGGTGTTCGAAAGCTACATAAGATAAAGACTATTAGATGTATTGAATTTATATGTGGCATCTTGTGTGGCAAACCTATGCTACTTTGATCCACAGGGGAATTTCTGCAGTCATTTTATTATATATGGAGATAAAGACCTGCGCAGAGATAAATTAGTTTTGGAATTAATTTCTAAAATCCATCCAATATCCAAAAAGCATATAAAATGAACGTTAAACCAAATACAATGACAACAAAGTCAGAGAAGATACTCATTAATCAAACTCAAATAATTCATTTTTCCCCTCACATTTCATGTCTTAATAAATTAAATATTGTAATAAAACATGTCAAACATTAAAGAAAAATACATTAAATTCTGAATAATTAGTCAATGATTATGGGCTTAAATTGCCGATTGTAATATAATAATTATTTCGATATGTTTTTTTTTAAATCACATTGTCAAATTAGAAATCGATTAACTTGATAGATTTTACTTTTCTCTTTTATATTTTTATATTAGTACTTTACAGAAGAAAGTGAATTTTAACCCCATTAAGACAGATCAGAATCTAAGATTTTCAGTCCAAATTTTAGTACAGTTGTACAGAGTGACAAAAAAAAAACAGGCCCCGTGTACATTTATGTGATATCTCCATTATTTATTCACTGATTGCCCTTATTTTACAGGTCATGGCAGAATCAACGACCGTGAGTACACCAAGGCCCCAGTAGGAGCTGGGACAAAGAATACACTGTGTTTAGTTTTACTACAAGACAGGCTCGTTTAAGAAAACCCAGGACAGTTTCATGCGACAGTTCGAATATGAAAAGGCTCCATCCAAAAGCAGAATTCAGAACTGGGTGGACCACTTTGAGAAGTATGTGACCGTAGAGAACCTCAACGCTGCCAGAGAGAACCGTCTAAGCCACTCGGGGCGTCCCAAGAAGCAAACAGCCGAGCTGGTCGGAAGAGTGAGAGAGTCTCTCCAGCACAGTCCGAAACGCTCTGTGCATAAGCAAAGTCAGTATGTCCCGTGAGACTTGCAGAAGAGTGCTGGTGAACGATATCAGGGCTTACCCATACAGAATACAGACGCTGCAGACCCTTACAGCCTCTAACAAGAAGCAGAGGAGGGCTATGGCAGTCAAGATGTTCGAGAAGATCGAGGAGATACCAAGTTTCCTTAACCTCCTTTGGATGTCGGATGAAGCCCACTTCCATCTTGATGGAAAGGCGAACTCCAAGACAAATGTTTTCTAGGGGTGTTCCAGACCCAATGAAGTAGCAACCAATCCCCTGCACTCTCCTAAGTGCATGGTGTGGGCTGCAATTGTGGCCAGAAGCATCATCGGACCAATTTTCATCGAAGAATCTGGCGCAGCAGTGACAGTCACCAAGGAGTGGTATGTTTTGAATATAATAAACTAGTTATGACTAAAGTTTCATTCAACACTAAGAAACGGGGCCTAATTAGAGTTGGGGCCCATTTTTTTGGGTCACCCTGCATAAACATGTTGAATGTTTTAGTTGTGCATGCGATTGGCAAACGTTGCTGGTGATAGTTGCTTCGTGAAAGGAAAGGACACAGAAGAAATTGAAGATATCTCTGATTGTGAGTTAGGCCACACAGAAATCGTTTTCTGCTTGAAATAAAATGTCTCATTAAATGGGGTATTATGTTGAGACCAACTATTTAAAAAAAAATGATGTTCCTAGATGGGCTCCAGATAAAGCATTTTGAGTGGACACTGTGTAGCAGTTGAACATCGTTAAGAGATATGATCAAAACTACATATATTCCAGCCTATGGAATGGGCAGGGGGACCTGAGGTAGTCAATTAGTTTTATGTTCAAAGAGGTCTTAGTTTTCTGTGGTATAAAAAAAAGAGCTTTTGTTGTTCCAGGCTGGACCGTTGTTTTGTAAATCTGCCATTTAATCTGAGAAAATGAGTAAAATTTGGAACAGATTTTTGTTAGGGCTCGAGTTCTCATGATAGAAGAGGTAGAGGTAAATGAGCGTGTTGCTGCAATGGGTGAGCAACGCAGAGTTCTTCCTTGTGTGCCTGTGGACCCATCTTTAACCTCCGACCAGCAGTATGAAAGTTCTAATCACTTTGCTAGAGACTGTTAGCATCCCAGAGGCAAAGAAAAAAAAGAGTGCCGGTGGTGTAGCAAAGGGTGGGGGGGCACCTGCCATGGTACAGCATTTTGAGAGAGTAAAAATAGAAAATAGAAGAAATTAAAATAACAAATAGCTAACAAAAATCTGAAATTTTATACCAAAATGAGATTTTTAGGTCATTAATATATTTTTGCGTTTTATGTGTGTAATACTGTTTGGAAACGGATTTTCTTTAGCAGGGGTGGGGGGGGGGTGACAAATCTTACGACCACCCCGGATGGCAAAAATAGTTGCTACAAAACTGAAAAGTGCTCCTGGGGATACATTGCTATCAGTGCCAACAACAAAGACATGTCGCATCGAGTTATCAGGGACACAAGGCACAGGGCCAAAGGCCAGCACAGATCTCTCTCCTCACATAAGTTATAAGAAGTGCTCCTTATAATAAAAGTAAAAATCAATGGGCTACATCAGATAGCATTAATGGATTCTGGCTGCTCCTCATCTGTTGTGAGTGGATTATTATGTCACCCCAAAGTATGGAAAAGTATTCTGACGACAGGCAAGGTATACCTTCTAAGTCATGGTGTTGGTAGCATAACTTTAACAGTGACCAACAGGAATTTTTTTCCACATGGTAGTCACCACTTATCAAGGCCCGGAAGCCACTCGGGGATAAGGGTTATTGCGTGTACAGTAATCTATGGGATAATATCGTAATAATCGTTAGCAATGGAGATTTGATAAAGTGTCTTACTTAAGGGGGCGGTTCATCAGGAATTTGTTTATGTTGAACTTGAAGACATCCAAGTTGTAGTCAGATGGAAACAAGCAAACGGAAGAGAGTTCCACAGGCATGCACTTCTAAGAAAGAAGCTTTGTTCATATAGTCTACGTTTTGATTTAGGCACAGATAGAGAGTGAAGAAAATTATTGACAGTGGTTTTAGCTAGATAGGTATTTTTGTGAAAGATTGGTGAGGGGGACCAGAGATTGGAGCTCAGACGAGCACTTGCCATGAAAATAACGATAACACAAAGACAGGCTTACAACATCTCTTCTGTGGGAGAGAGGTTGCTGGAAAGAGAAAAGGGCATCCCCTACTAAGCTACGAGGTCTGTTTTGTACTTTGTCAAGTCATGTATTCAGAGAATGTGAGTGAAAGATTTGTGACAATTGGAGAGAGACTTAATGAACAGACACCCCGTATAAATTTAGGTGATGCCTCTTCCGATGGTACTTTGAATGGAGACCCAGTAACTGTTGCAAAGACGCACACGGTGCAAAAGACCACTTCCTGAATGCTTCATTTGAGAGCATAGGATACATTTAGATGCACACACACAATTGGTTAATGATTGGTTAATGATTGGTTAATGATTGGACCAACGTGTTCTAAGTAGTAGAGAAGTAGTGCTACAAACAACCTCACCTTAAAGAAACAAAAGGTGCGCTCTTTCTGCTACTGGCACAAGTAAACCAGAAAAAGAAGAAGACACTAGAGGTGTGGCATGTTTTATAAAGGAGGATGAGATGAACAATGTGAAATGACAAAAGTTACTGAACATAAAGCAGTATTTTTCTCATGCTTGATCAGTAAGTTGTAATTTTCCAAACTCTACCGAACATTAATGTTGACAATATAAAAAAACTAGAAACATGATATTTAGTAGTAAAAACATTTCTAAACTGACCATTTTTCGTTATAATTCAAAATTTTACTCATGAGTTACTACTTAGCAAGACCAAAAACCACCCGAGGAAAAGAGTTTTACTGATCTGGATGAATTGTCAGTTGATTGATGAAGAATGAGGCTTTAAAACGATGAATGAATTGAACAAAATGTGATTGCTTATGAAGACGGCTTTTTGACAAGGATGCATTGATATTTTATTTGAAGATGATTATGTTATAGTCTGCAGAGATCAGTTCCATATTAATGTATTTCACAGATAAGACGTTCTTGGAAAGAAACTTTGTTCATGGAAATTTAGCCTGATGTTAGGTAAATGAAGGAAGAAAGAATAGTTTGACTATTTTTTTTTCAATGTTTTCATTTCTTATGGTCTTTATTTTCACTTTCTTTTTTGGCTCACACATTCTCTTAACTAATAAGTTAACTGTTTTATTAAGGAGGAGGAAAAAAAAAAAATAATAGAGATTTTAGGATGCATTATTACAGCATTATTGGCGATCTGTTCTGCACCATGTTCATAGACAGACTCCTCCGAAATCTGTTTCTCTAATCGTGTCATCATGCGTTACATCGACTGACATCTCTTTATTTTACTCTGACGTATTTAACCTGACCTGACCTTACATGACATCTCTGCTGGATACCTTTCGTGGGAGCTTGTTTATTTCCCAATATGTATTACTTAGTTTGACCCTTGTCAATATTAACATTAACATCTTTTGTATTATTTGGATTATTTGTACAACTTTTCTCGGCTCAGATGTTATTCTTACATTTCAGATAATGTAAACTCAAACCTTAATTCTGGTTAAGCTCGTAAATCTTTATATCAAAGACTTAATTCTAATTATGTTCTACGTATTGCCTTTATTAAAGACTAGCGGAGTTCCCCAGCGTTGCCCGGGTGTGTAAAGTAAGGAATCCCCGGGGGGGGGGGGCCAAAGGATAAAAAAGTAGTAGTAGCCAGGGTGGGGAGCAAAACAACTGTAGGCAGTTTGGATGGAAATAGGGATAAAAAAAAAAATGGTACTAGGTAGGCTGGCTCAAACCCGTAATGCAAAGGAGAAAAAAAAGGTTAAAAGAACGTAACGTCATTGGTTAGTCCATGGCACAACCAGAAGTCGCGAGCATTGAAAGTAAGCATGATCAATCGAAAGGAGACTATGACTTGTGAAAATGTTGACATAAAAACCGACCCCTCCTTGTAAAACCTGCCCAGTTGAGAGTGAAAGAATGAATGTTTTGAGCCAATTTTTCGATATTTGTTGTCCGAAGGATTGATCTGCAAAACCATACCAATCTCCATAGAATCTGTCACATATATACAAACACACACACACACACACACATCCACACATTTTGCCTTTTAAATATTAGATTGAACTTTCAAACTTCAGAAAACTGTCACTTAGAACTGATTATTCAGTTCAGTGTATACAGTTGTGTAAGAAATTTACACAGAAAAGTTATACAGTTTAATCGTTAATAAGTTATTGGTGTTAACGTGCAGAGGTCTTGATTGTATGCTCCAATGACTAATATAAATCCAAGTACTGAGGGATATTATGAAAAATGGAAATAGTTTGAATATGACTATGGATGAAAAGTTTATATGAATGTTGTTATGGAGTAAGCTACCACACCGTACTAAGGCGACACTTCCTCTTTAGTTCAATACCCACCTCTTTGGGGATGGTTAAACTAAAGAGGAAGTTTTAGGAAAGCTACATGCAGTCCGCAGTTGCATATATGCCCCCTCATTGGAAATTACGATATTAGATTTTGCAGCAGGGAGCTGTTGACGTCCTCCTACATATAGCCCCTGGTATTCCAAAATGGTCACACATCTGGTACTGACCCGGTTCAACCTGGCTTAACTTCAGTGATACAACGAGAACCGGAGTGTCAACATGATTATGCTGTACTTAAGTAAACTGGTTTACCCATTTCAGGAATAAATAATATTATTCAGAGACAATACAATTACATTTAAACATTGGGGTAGTGATTCGATGTTGTTATGGCTCCAGAATCATGACGTGTACTTCGGTAATCTGCTTTTCTAAATAGACTTTTTGTTAATTATATAAACCACCGTGTTTGTTCAACAAATGAAAAAAAAGTCGTTGGTTTGAGATTATCCAATTAATTTGTTTTATTCTATCAAAATAATGTATATGAATCTATTTTTTTTTTTAAATAATAGTTCATTATTACTAGTGTTACAATATATACCTCTGCATGTTTTTTATATTTGTTTATTTTAGTTTCTTCGGATAACTTAGCAGCTGAGTTAGCCTCATCTCCTCCCTTAATTCAAATGCAACTTGGTATCAAACCGTATAGTTTTTTTTTTTCTCATTCAATTCAGGAGCTGATTAATGGGTTCTTCGGTTTTACTTTTTATTTTAATGATGAAATACAAAATAAGATGATATTTGTGGATGTGGAAAACCAATTACTAATCTACGTTGTGACATTTATTTTTAAAGCAGGTTTTTTTTTGAGGATGGGAGGGGCATTTAAATATATTCTTACTAAATGTAATATTGCTTAACTATTATTATTGAATTAAAAGACGTACATTCATTATTATATGATTTTAGGCCTGGTCTTGTTACAATATCTAGATTCATTAAACAAACTCATATACTGGGTATTATTATTCAGTCCACATTCATATCTGATTTACCTCTGCATTCCATGTTTAAAAAGGATGTGCCCTCTATAGTATCAGACCTGACCGAATGGTTAATTGTAGGCATAGACCAATTCATACCATCTAAAAAATTCCAACAAAAACCTAACAGCCAGCCATGGTTCTCCCCAGAATGTGCTGCTGCTATCGTGCACAGAAATCACTTTTTTCCATAACTACCAACATAATAGATGCACTGAGACTAAAGCTGCTTTCAGGACCGCCAGCAACCACTGTAAAAGAGTAATAAAAAATGCAAGAAAGCTATATGCCCAGTCTGTCAAATCCAAAGTAGCTGATCAGCGGCTTGGTTCCCACCACTTTTGGCAAATAACAAATAGGATCCTGAACAGAAGTGTGCTTTCTATCCCAACCATTATCAATGGACCAGAGGTCATCTCGTCAGCATCAGACAAGGCCAAACTATTTGCCAAGAACTTTGCAGCAAATTCTACCCTATGCGACGAAGGCCATCAACTCCCCATATTTCCTCCTATAACACAGAACACGCTAGGTAACATACAAATATCTGTGCATGAGGTCGCCAAGCTAATCAAGAACATTGATTCCAGTAAAGCAACTGGCCCTGACGGCATCCCAATTATAGTGTTAAAATAGCTTCAACCAGAACTTGCTCCCATACTTACGAAACTGTTTAAACATTGCCTTAAGGAGAAGTGCTTTCCAACTCCCTGGAAAACCTCATCAGTATGCCCTGTATTTAAGAATTCAGGTGATAAGTCATCTCCCTCTCAGTACAGACCAATAAGCCTCCTGTGTGTTATGAGTAAGTTGCTGGAATCCATATTAAATAAAGAAATAGTAAACCACCTCAGCAGAAACAATCTTCTCAGTGACACGCAATATGGTTTCCGTTCTGCAAGATCTACCGCAGATGTGCTAACGGTTATATCCCACAGGTTTAGTGAATCTCTTGACAAAGGCTTCCTTTCTAGGGCAATTGCTCTTGACATATCAAAGGCCTTCAACAAGGTATGGCATAAGGGCCTACTTCACAAGATTTCCAGCTACGGTATAACTGGAAATGTTTTCTCAATCATTAAATCATTTCTCTCCGATAGGCTCATAAGAGTAGTGGTCGATGGACAAAAATCAGAGGCCTGCAGTATTAATGCTGGAATCCTTCAAGGGTCAATCCTGGGCCCAACTCTCTTCCTGATCTACATCAATGACCTCCCTAAACACATACTTAAATCATTCGTTGACATCTATGCTGATGACACGACCATCTACGGCAACACATCAAAGGCTGTAAATGACAAAGTTCTCTCTGATTCTCTCTCGTCTGATCTTGAGCGCGTGGTTCAGTGGGGGAAGTCGAGGCTGGTTACCTTTAATGCATCTTAAACCAAACTCCTATCTTTACATCATCAATGCTCTGATCCCCATCTGGCATCAATTGAAATGGATGGCTCTCGTCTAGGAGAAGCCCTGTGTTTTGACAAGCTTCTGGGGTTGTCCTTTACTCCTGATCTGAAATGGGAAGATGGTGAGATCCTTCCACCGCTCCAGAAGATATCTCACTACTGATGTAATTCTCTATCTATATAAAAGCCAAGTACGTCCAAGGATGGATTACTACTGCCATATCTGGGCAGGAGCTGCTAAAAACAGCCTATCCTGCCTTGACAGAGTAAAAAATAGACTTTGTGACTTAGTGGGGGATGCCCTTTTCTCTACCTTGCAACAACTAACGTACTGTACTTGTAATAACCCTTATCCCTGAGTGGCTTCATGGCCTTGATAAGTGGTGACCACCGTATAAAAAAAACAAAAAAACTCAACGCACTCATATAATGTGTATTATTCTTCACTCAAGAAATTGAGTTGGGTCCACATGATGTTAGCTGCGTAATGTAACACATATCTTATTTAATTTTCAAATTTTACTCAACGCCTTTTAATGGATAACCTACCCAAATTTTCAGACCACGCATATTTATCAAGCTACATGCAAATTCGCAGCTAGCATCATGTGGACACAACTCAATTTCTCCCATTCAATACCATGGTGAAGAATAAGAGGGGGAAAAATACAGACATATGTATAGATTGAAAAAGGAGTTTATATCTCGGAAATATATCTCTTTAAAAATAGACATTTGTTTATTTTATAAAGGTAAAAACAAAAATTCGCGTTGCAGCTATTTGGCTTTAAAGTGTTCAATGTAACACATATCTCATTTAATTTTCAAATTTCACTCAATGCCTTTTAATGGATAACCTATCCAAATATATATATATATATATATATATATATATATATATATATATATATATATATATATATATATATATAAAGAAAGAAAGAATTTTCCTTTCCTAAACTAAGTTCTTTTCATGTAAACACTCGTTGCTTTCATTGAAAATTCATTCATTCTTTGTTGAGATCTTTTGTCCTCGTTTTGCCGCTTGTTTATATCAAGATTGCAATTGTAAATTTGCCACCTGTGTTAATCGTTTAATCTTCTATGAATAATTCATTTTCCATTGCTTGAACGATTTCAGTCCTTTTAGTTTTACATAGTTTTCGTGTTTTTCTATGACAAAAGACACTGTTCTTTTTTTACTCTTTCCTTATCGAAAAGTAGAACAGAAATCTACCCTAACACCAGGGTCCCGGCAACTCATTTGACCCTACAGGCCACATCATGTTATAATAACGGGTTGCAAGCCAGATGAACATTAAAGAAAAATTAAGGAAAAGTACAAATGCGATTTATTATTTCTGACTTAAATGGATATTTATATCATTTAATGTCATCAAGACGTATACACACCTTTTTATATTATCATGTAAAGGGAAATAACTGCTATTTTCTCACAGAGTTATTTCCCTTACATCGACTCAAGTTATGCGTGTATATCCAGAAAGAGGTATAGGCTGGACAAAGTAAAGGGGGACAATGAGGACAAAAAGGGATAGATTTTATGTTACACTTTTCTCCAGGCATTGCTAGATTATCCTGCTCATATACAATAAATAGCTAGAGTGGAGGCGATACCATAGGCAATACTAAATACAACTCTTTCTACTGCAACACACACAATCCGCATTCTCTAAGCAGTGTTCGAGTAGTCCATTATATTTCTAAAGTGGATTATTCCACAACCAATATCCTCCTTGTTTTTTCTATTGTCCAGTTTCCAGAAATTTAATAATAAATTGTATCAACCTTTCATCATTTTTCTCCCAAAAGACAAAAGATATATACCGTTTTTATTTTGTGGATCTATTTTTTGCCTTGATATAATTTGTTCTTATTTCAGGCCATAACTTACTGCTCTTTTGTTTTTACAGATTCCTTTGTGAAGCAGCACACAATTCATTTTGTTCCTGTGCAGTCGTTCATCAATTCATTTATAAAACTCGGTGTATGACTATCTAAAAGATAAAAAAAAATCTCTTTGCAAACTACCAGTATAAACACTAGCATCAAGCAAATATACCCATATATCAAAATATTTGCATTTTACAATAAAGTCCAACAGAAAATGGTGTGTGTATATATATATATATATATATATATATATATATATATATATATATATATATATATATATATGAAAGAAGGAAAGCATCAATCGAAATACTAGAAAAGAATCTTGGAAACATATGTTTGATTCGTTTTAACTCATGGGTGTGATCATCATTCTCAGCATCTCCGGTTTAATATATATTTTACATGCTGACATGTTAGAAATGGACTTCCAGACTAACTATCTCTTGTCAGGTCTTTTATCATATCTCTGCCTCTCAGGCAGCACATCAGTAGTATTTGTTTGCCACTTTATAATAAAGACCAATGTGTATTTATTTGGATTATCATTGCCTTGGAAATTATCTTACAAAATAACCAATCTGTGGCCAAGTCTTTATTTATCCCTCTTTCTCTCAAGTTCATCCTTATCACATCTTTCTATGTATTCCTTGGTCCTTCCCTGAGAACTCAACTTATTACCATAATTATTCTACGTCTACTCACTCTAAAACTCACATCCATTCTAGCTATGTGGCACATTGAGATACCAAGAATAAAATCTTGAAAACAAATGTTTGATGATCAGTTTTAACTCATGCATTCTGCTGCTGCTGCTGCTGCTGCTGATGATGATGATTTTACATCTATTTTACATGGTGGCAGGAGTTAGATGGCTTTTGGAAATTGACTTCCAAACTATCCTATCTCTTGTCAAATTTTTATTTATCCCTTTCTTTCTCAAGTTCATCCTTGTCTATTTCTCCCATATTTTTCATGGCCTACCCCTGTGAAAAAACCTGCTACTTCAACTGTTCTTTTTTTTTTTTTTTAATTCCATTTTCACCCCAGACAAGGCATAGTGCCACTCTGATGTAGGGGGCTACTATCATGGATAGTAGTTGCAGGGATACTATGTAGGGAGATCAGCAGCAAGATATCTGTTCACATTACATTTGAACTTCTGCATGTCAGTACAGTTGGGGAAGGAAGAAACCAGAAGGGATTTCCAAAGTCTAGCAGTTCTGGAGAAAGAACTATTAGAGTAAAAGGCTTTCTTACATCTGGGGGATCTTTACTGTGTAGGGGTGGGACTTGAGTGCTTGTCGAATTAGTCAGGGATATTTACGTTGAGGGTGTACAAGGGCTTGTAGTTCGTCAGAGAATTCACGATTAAAATACTTGTGAAACAGACAGAGGGATGCAACATTTCGTCGATGGGACAGAGGTTGAAGCTTAAATGAAAGTTCAGGATCTATCAGGTTGTCAACTCTCTTTTGAACTCTGTCCAGGAGCGAGAGACTAGTAGCAGGTGCACCAACCTAAATATGATAACAATACTCCATGGGCGAATGGTGGTAGGATATTATTCTATATCCAATCTATCATTGTGGCCATACCATGAAAGTCTCCTGCTCTGTGTAAATCTCCTTATACCGTCCAGATTTAATTTTCCTCTGAACTCATTAGAGTTAAGCATATAAAACTTGCATTACATATCTATGGTATCATTCCTTCCCATGCAACACATATCCCTAACTCTTATTGGTCAATTTTCTTTTCCATGCAGCATCACACAATACACATGCCTGATAGACTATTCTCTTGGTCAACAGTGGTAACATTCTGTTTATTAGCGTGAAATTAAATTGACACTTAAAGAGCTTCAAATAGTTGATAAGAAAATTATTGCTTGATTGAAGATCACGCAACCAATCAGAACACATCTTTTTTGTATACGAAGGTCGTCCCAAAAGTAAGGTCTCCTGTTTTCTGACTAAAAATCTAAAACGTTGAAAAGCTACAAAGATGATAGTGGTACCATTAAAAGAAGCAACTTTTTATGCTCCGGAATTTATTTTCCAACATAGTCACCACCATTCTCAATGTACTTTTGCCAAGGTCTTTTAATACCTCAGTCGAAAAAGTCCAGAGCACACTTTGTTACTTATGTTTCTGTCACCACTCTGAAATCAACGAATCCATCTCCCAAGTGTGCTGACATAAACTGCATCAGCATCATAAATGTTCAACTCGTGCTAATGAATGGTGATAGGTTTAATTTTTTCTGCATAGAGGAATGCAATGAAGCATCTCTGCTGCTGACGTACGTGCATGACAAGGATTGTTTCATGCCGCCAATATCTGTAACAAAGAGATGAAAATTTCAGGGCATAAATGCATAAAGTCAATCAGCATAACAACGAAATATGCAATCCCCTCTGATTCATTATGACAAAATAAAACAGGAACCAGTATTTTAGGAACGTTACTATTAATGAATCCCCGCTTATCAATACTGAAAGCAACTTGAGGATAAGGTTTCTCACAATGTTTTAGTCGATGTAATCTCCAATTTTCTTTAAGTGTATCTTGTCGAACTCAGGAACCTTTCTGTTTACCTCGGGAATCTGTAGAGAAGTTCGAATGGAACCTTTTATTTAATCCATGGTGGTAACATGCTCATGTTCCGTCAGTCATGACTGGGTAGAAGTTTTAAGTAATTGAAAATTTTATTCTTAATATTACTTGCACTTAGAATTGAACCTTTAACCTCCAGAAGAGTGTCACTTAAAGCTGAATTTTACTTTGTACTTTATCTGCTATGCCACAGGTCTTGTCAGATTATTGAATTTGACAAAAAAAAACGACTGCCTTGACAGAGTACAAAATAGACTTTGTGGCTTAGTGGGGGATGCCCTTTTCTCTACCCTGCAACCTCTCTTCCACAGAAGAGACGTTGTGAGCCTATTCTTGTTTTATCGTTATTTCCATGGCAGGTGCTCGTCTGAACTCTAATCTCTGGTCCCCCCTCGCCAATTTTTCACAAAAAACACCCGTCTAGCTGAATCCACTGTGAAAAATTTCCCCCACTCTTTATCTGTGCCTAAATCAAAACGTGGATTCCATGAACAAAGCTTCTTTCTTAGAACTGCACGCCTGTGGAACTCTGTTCCGTCTGCCTGCTTCCCACCGGACTACAACTTGGATGTGTTCAAGTCCAACGTTAACAAATTCCTAATGAACCGCCCCCTTAAGTAAACACTTCATTAAATCTCCACACTAACGTAATGTACTTGCAATAACTCTTATCCCTGAGTGGCTTCCGGGCCTTGATAAGTGGTGATCACTGTGTAAAAAAAATATAATAATAATATGCCTGAAGTCGGAGATTAAATCAGCTGAAATGTGTGTGAATAGCATTCAAGATGAAAACAGTAATCCAAATAATTGTCCTCTAAAAAATTCAGAAACATATTATGAAACGCGATAAAACATCATGAGATTGGCAAGGAATAACAGTATGAGAGGACTGGAATCAATGGATTAAATGGCCAAAATTTGATTATTTAAGTGAGCAGGTCAACAAGAATTAACATTTGACTTTAAAACGAACATGCTGTACTCAGCTGGAAAGCAGCTTCTCGATATTGTATCGCATTCCATAGATGCCTGACAAATTTGTCCTTTGATCGACAGTGTTAATTCAAATGCTGGAATATCAGCCTGTCTTTAAAATGGAAGCATAAAGGATTTGGAGATGTAATATTTAAGGATGATGATGAGAATGCCGAGGTTGTAATCAAAGTAAACCAACAAATACGCGATGCTGCTAAAATCACGACTGAATATCATAAAAAAAAACAAAGACACACAATTTATCGATCATGTCAACAGGCAAGGCGGTTGAGAAAAGCTTGCTGTACTTAGGAAAATTGTTAGGAGAAGAAAGCGTGGTTGACAAAGAACATATCTGAAAAATCTTAACAGCTGAAAAAAAATCATTCCATCTGCAGTTAAATGGATTTGAACAATAATAGACGATGCCGCAGAGATCGTCAGTATGTTGTGATGTATCAATTATTATTATTATGGACTCACTAGAAGTTTTCACACAAATCATCATCAAAGATTTCTCTTTGAGAACAACCAGTGGTGTTCTCTGGCGTCTGAGTGACAACAAGTTTCCTCAGAATTCCAGTACTCTTCATATCTTTCGATAAACTTTACAAATTAATAAGTAATGGGAGAACTAGGAACAATCTTGAAAAACTTTTAAAAAGAGTGAGATTGGAATCGGAGGGAAGAAGATACAATGGATAACAATAATGAAAGTGGCAGAAATATTAAGGAAATCCTTTCAATGCAGAGACTAATATGCATAAGTTTCATGCGCTAGTCAGACATATAGAAACTGCTACAAAAGTAAAACACAAAGAAACACCACATGGAATAAGAAAAAACTTAAACTGTATAATATAAAATTACGCCCCCCCCAAAAAAAAAACTGCATATCTGCATCAACTGGCACCACACTAAATAGGCATGAAGGGTCAAGGAAAATAGAAAGACCAAGGAGAAAAGGCACTAATCAGACCTCTACCAGATGAGTGTAAAGAGGATTAGGTCATTCAAATTCCAATGAAGACCAATGGTCGCTGCCAATGAGAAATTAATGGTAAGTGGCTGTTGCAATAATGCAAATTTATCTCTAAACGTTATTAAAAGAGGTGGAGAGTACTAGAAATCTGGGGAGACCTGTTGTCACTCAGACTCCAGCGGACACCACAAGTTGTTCTCAAAGAGAAATCTTTGATGATGGCCTGTGTGACTACTCCTAGGGAGTAAATAATAATGTGCCCATGGTACTCATTGTGGTTAGAAGCTAAGAAAAAACAAGTCTTACTGTGAGTGCTCAGCGAGTGAGTTCAGGCCGAGAAAAGGAAAAACAAAGATGGCGGCCAGCATTTTATTACGTGCATTCTCGCATAATCTCGTGTGCGCATGAAGCTGGAAACTACAAAATGAGCTTCATTTCTCGGTGCTGAGCGATTCCAGATCGGGCAGGAGAGTACACGCTTCTGCAGTACATAGACTGAAATTATAATCCTTTTTTTGTGTGTAAGAAGTGATCCCCCATTACGGAGGTTCAAGCTATTTCGGTGATGGCCAACGCTAGCTTAAGCAACATGATTAAGCCGTTTAATGGCGACGGTGATGTGGTGGCGTGGCTTAAAAAAGTGGACCTTGTAGCTAGGATTCAAAAGTTGGACGATGTGGCCACAGTAATACCACTGTTTCTAGAAGGGGATGTGCTGGCCCTCTATTTGGAGCTCAGCGAGATCAGGGTGACGTGAACGCCATAAAGGGTCGACTGATGAATCTGTTGATGTCTACGCAAATGAGATAAGGAGATTGTTTGAGTTGTCGGACATCAGAGGACATGCCACGAGTCACATAGTCAAAATGACATTCGTTACCGGGTTCCTGGAAGAGATATCGAAATGTTTGCAGCAGGTTCCGGGAGTGGAGACGCTGGGTGTGAGTGAGCTGCTCAAAACTGCAAAGATCTTGGTGAGTACCCAGCCCACGGAGTCTGGAGGGACAACAGCGACGGTACAGCAGGATGTGGGCAGGAGTCTGCCGAACCCGAGGTTGGCATGCTTCGAATGTGGGGGACCATAGATGAGAAGAGACTGCAGGAAGTTCTTGCAATGGACAGTATGTTACAAATGCACGAGTCTGGCAAGGGGAAGCTGATGCGCCAGCAGCTTCCCCGATTCGGGAATAGTGACGCACTCGCAGCAAATGCCCAAGCAGCAGATCGTGGTGGAAGGACGGGGAGTTATAGCCCTGATCAACACTGGCTGTACCACTACCATGGTGCACACAACCCTGGTCGGAAGATGGAAAGGGAAGGGTGAAGTAGTGGCATTCGATGGGTCGCGAGTGAAGTGTCAAGGGAGGAAGACTGTCGCTATTGATATTGCTAAACACCGGATGAGGGTCCATGCAATTGTCACCAATCATCTGGTGCCTGGCGTCCAAGACATCATTGGAATGGATGTTATATTCAGACGTGGAAGCGTTACCATCACATGCAACAACGTGAGGTTCAGACTAGCTGAGTGTGCAGTGACAGAGCAAGCTCCTGAAGGGACCAACATGGCCAGGGAGGAAAGAAAAATGTCGATCAAAGATCAGGACTACCGAGCCGAATTCGACGGAGAGCAGTGGACGGTGGAGTGGGTATGGATACATCAAGCGCCATCACTGACAAACAGGGTGGTGTGCTACACTAATTCGCTTAGAGGAGGTGCGAGAAAGGAGTTTGAACAAGAAGTGGACCGATGGATTGAGGAGGGTATACTGCTGCCTTGGATGGATGACGTTGAGTTGGGCATTTTGCCATTGATGACCATTCTGCAACCAACTAAAAGGAAAGTAAGACTGGTCCTAGATTTCTGAGAGCTGAACCAACATTTTAAGTGCCATACTGGAGGCGACACTGTAGATGTGTGCAGTGAGACCATTAGAGAATGGAGGCAGATGAATGGCACGTCTACATTGGTAGATCTAAAATCTGCCTATTTTCAACTCCACATCAGGGTTCGGGTTGAATTCTGCACCCAAGATCATGTCAACCATCCTCAGGAAGATTCTGGAGACAACGGGAAAAGGAGATGGGGCAGTGAGTTCATACATAGATGACATTCTGGTGAATGAGACTCTGGTAACTGCCAAGGAGGTGGTGGCTCATTTGAAGAGGTTTGGGTTGGACGCCAAAGCGCCTGAAAAATTAGACGATGGGGCTGCTTTGGGGCTAAGGCTGAAACAAGGTGCGTCGGGCAGCTTAGAGGTTTGCAGGGGGAACAAGATCCCGCAACTGAAGCAAGAGCTCAACAGACGGGAATTTTTTTCCCTATGCGGGAAGTTGATTGGACATTACCCCGTTGCTAGCTGGCTAAGACCAGCATGCAGCTACATAAAGAGGCATGCTGAAGGAAGAGGATGGAATGATACAGTGGGAGGAAGAACGGTCGCCATGATGGAAGAGCTCCTGAAAGAAGCAGAATGGCAAGACCCAGTCCAGGGAACCTAGAATGTACCGCGAACATTGGATGGAGTCGTGTGGGGTGATGCAAGCAGCATTGCAACAGGGGTCGTTTTGGAAGTTGGAGGAGTGGTTGCAGAAGATGCTGCCTGGTTAAGGAAGGAAAATGATGTGAGCCACATCAATGTAGCGGAATAAGACGTGGTAATCAAAGGGGTCAATCTGGCCTTGAAATGGAGATTACGTGACATCTGCATCAAAACAGACTCTGCCATGGTGTTTGCTTGGCTAAAGTTCCTCATTTCAAGCAAAAAAAGGATAAGAACGAAAGGGGCAGCAGAGATGTTAGTGAAGCTAGGGATGCTAGCCGAGCTGATGCAGGAGTTTTGTTTGAAGCTTCGCGTAGACATGGTGGCTTTTGAGAAGAACCAACCAGATGCTCTCACGAGAGTGAAGAAGAGTTGGCTTTTGCCAAAGAAAGATGTTGTTGCGGCATCAGATCTAGTGGATGTTGGCGTGTGAGAGCTGCACAATCTGCATCATATGGGGGTAGAGAGGACGTGGTACTTGGTGAAGAAAGTCGACCCGAGTGTCACCAAGGAGCAAGTGAGGCAAGTGATCAGGACATGCGACAGATGTCAGTCGATTGATCCTGCTCTGAGCACGCATGAATCTGGTCAATTGGGGGTGAGTGGGACCTGGGAGAGACTGGCATGTGATGTTACCCTTTATGGGAGTGGACTTTACCTGACCATGATTGACTGCGGGCCCGGGCGATTTGCCCTATGGAAGAAGCTACATGGAGAAACAGGCAATGAAATAGCGGCAATCTTTGATGAGGTGTTTTTGGAGCGAGGTCCCGTGGAAGAGTTGTTAACCGACAACGGGACCGCATTCAAGTCAGTAGCAGTGACGGAAGTAATGAGGAGGTGGAATATCCAACAATTTTTCAGAGCTGCTTACAGACCCAGTGGCAATGGGATCGTGGAGAGAAACCACCGCACCATAAAGGCGGTTGCGAAAAGAGGAGGCACCTCACCTGAGCAAGGCGTCTACTGGTATAATATGTCGCTTAGATTGGGACAAGTGCCAGGGATGGTTCCGCAACTGTCAATGTTCGCATATTCCTGGAGACATCCCAGGGTTGAGCCGGCAAGCAGAGAGGCAGAGGCCACAGGGACCATTAAACTCGGGGATGAGGTATGGGTGAAGCCACTGGGGGCGCACTGCACTGCACAATGGAGTAGAGGTCGCATGACTGGGAGGAACACTAGAAACAACATTGTGGTGGACAGAGTACCGAGGCATATTCTCGGCATCAGACCAGTGGAAGGCGAAGCAATGGAGGGAAATGTGCAGCAACAGGAGGAGGAAAAGACACCTCAGAGGCCAAGTAGAGAGAGGCGACCGCCACAGTGGATGAGAGACTACGAAATATGACCTTGAGATCAGGGAGGCATGTTAGAAACTAAGAAAAAACAAGTCTTACCGTGGGTGCTCAGCAAGTGAGTTCAGGCCGAGAAAAGGAAAAACAAAGATGGCGGCCAGCATTTTTATTTCGTCCGTTCTCGCATAATCTCGTGTGCGCGTGAAGCTGGAAACTACAAAATGAGCTTCATTTCTCGGTGCTGAGTGATTCCAGATCCGGCAGGAGAGTATATGCTTCGGCAGTACATAGACTGAAATTATAATCCTTTTTTGTGTTTAAGAAATGATCCCCCACCCCCATTACGGAGGTTCACTCATCATATTGTTTAAAATATATATTCCAAAAGTCATAATGCTCCGTTCATTAGTTTAGGCGATTATCCTGTGCATTACATTCAAATTTCTGTTTAGTAATATTTTAATTTAAGAATAAAGCAAAAAAAAAAGTAAAGAACGATAACTATTACTAAAAGAAAGTTTTCCCTCTTACCTGAATTCTTTTAAATGTGATTATGAAAAATCTGTACATATTAGAAAACAATTAGGTCGGCATGGATTTGTGAGCCTAAATGGTATTTAAGGTACAACTTTTGAAATACGAGCAACATTATTTTATATGTTAGATAACTAGCTGTATCGATCTGGCGTTGCTGAGGATCCATTACATTCAAATTCTTCTTTTGTATATATTTTGGTTTAATAAGAATGAAACAATACGTCAGTAAAAAAAAAACTGAATAAAAAATGCAAGAAACGAACGATAACTTTTAGTATAAAAATATGATTTATCTTCTTTAGCTGAGTTATTTTAAGGTGACTATTTAAGAAGTTTAACATAATAGAAAACTGTTGAATCAAATTAAGTATGTAAATAAAAATGTTATTGAAGTACATTAATCTATTGTAAATAACATGATACAAAAATAACAAATGAAAGTTGGTTAAGTCAGAATCCAAATTTAATTTGTCAGGTTTAAAATGCTATTTAGGCCCACCTTTTAAAACCTGACCCATTTTATATGTTAGAACTTTATATGTTGGTACTACAATAAGGCTAACTGAAATGTCATCAGAGATGCCCCATGGGGAAATATCTTTTCACTTCCAGTGGAACAGTGCGCAAATGCGACTACTGAATGGTTCAAAGCAGCAAGTGAAGCACATGTTCCCACATGGAAGTTCTGTAACAAACCCTACTCTCCCCAATGGTTTATTTCTACTTGCAAAGCTGCCATAGCTCAAAGGCAACATGCATACAGTAGATTTATCCAGTATAAGTCCAGTACAAACAGACAAAAGTTTATAGAAGCTAGAAGTAATAGTAAGAAAGAAGTAACGACAACTAAGAAAGAATATACCGAAACCACCAGAAAATGCATCGAAGAGCAGAAATTAGAAACTCGTGATTTCTGGAAAATCTACAACAGTATAGTAAATAATGGGCAATCAACAATTCCCCAATTATCCAACAGTCATGAGGTTATTTGTATGGCAACCGAGAAAGCTAACATGCTTGTCAGTTTGCCTCAAACTCTACTTTGGACCCAGCAAACAACTCCCTCCTTGATTTTCCTTTGTGGACAGAAACCACACTAGATGATCTGAAAATCACCACTCTCAAATATATGATATCATAAAAAACCTAGACACCTCAAAACCATAAGGACTTTATTTCATCCTAGCTGTACTATTAAAAAAATGCTCTACTGTCCAAACTCTTCAACAAATGCCTTAACAAATCATATTTTCCTAACTGGAAAACTGCTTCTGTGGTACCAGTATATAAGAATTCTGGCAAAAGAAATGACCGATTAAATTATCGCCCCATTAATTTCCTCCCTATTTTCGCCAAAATATTTGAGTTCATAATTAATCAAGCTCTAGTCCACCACCTCACAGTTGCTAAACTTCTGTCCAACCATCAATATGGATTTAGGCAAACCTGTTCTACTGCAGGTCTTCAAACTATAATCTCTGAATATATATACCATGCACTGGATAAGGCAGAGGAGGGGAGGGGAGTAGTCTTAGATATATCAAGGCTTTTGACAGGGTATGGCACGATGGTCTTTTCTGGAAAATCAGATCCTATGTTAATACTCGAGAAATACTTAACATAATTAAATCCTTCGTAAGTAAAAGAAGAATCCAGGTTGTTCTCGATGGTCGTACGTCTAAACAGTATGATATGAATGGGTGTACCTCAGGGATCGATCTTTGGACCTTTATTATTCCTGATATTCGTAAATGACCTCCCTGATAAAATAGTCTCTGAGATGGGTATATTTGCTGACGACACCATGCTCTATAACAGGCACAAGGGAAAAACAAATGAACACATATCTAAGGAAATGGCAGAAACACTAAAGGAAGACCTCTAGTCTGTAGTGGAATGGGGACAAAATAGATGCTAACGTTCAATACTGCCAAGACTAAGCTTCTTTCCTTCAATAATTACAAGAAACCTTCTCAACGATTAATAGCTCTGGCTAAAGATACATTACCTGAAAGTACTGCTTTCAAACTCCTCGGCTAACGTTCACAGGGAACATGAGTTGGAACAGATACATCGAGAGAATTGCCAAGGCTGCTGCAAGGAAAGTGGGCTTTTTTACGATGCTAGAAAGTTAATTACACTCGAAAGTATCCTGTACCTCTACAGGGCCACCATTCGCCCATTTATGGAGTATTGTTGTCACATTTGGACTGGTGCATCTGCTACTAGTCTCTCATTCCTGGACAAGATTTAAGAGAGGGTCACCAACCTGATAAGTTCTGAACTGTCAACTAAGCTTCAACCTCTGTCCCATCGATGAAATGTTGCATCCCTCTGCCTGTTTTACAAGTATTTTAATGGTGGACGCTCTGACGAACTACAAGCACTTGTACCCCCTCGACGTAAATATCCCTGACAAGCCCAACAAGCAGCAAAGTCTCACCTCTACACATGTAAGAAAGCCTTCTACTCTAATAGTTTCCTCCCCAGAACTGCTAGACTTTGGAATTCCTTGCGGGTTTCTGCTTCCCCGACTGTAATGACATGCAGAAGTTAAAGTGTAATATGAACAGACATCTTACTGCTCAACTCCCTACATAGTATGCCTTTAACTTATGTTCCTGATAGTAGCCCCCTATATCAAAGTGGCACTGTGCCTTGTTTAGGGTGAAAATGTAATTAAAAAAAAAATCAATATAACTTTTTTTCTAAAAGATAAATATTTAATAGTTTTTTTTTTAAATAAAAGAGAAGTGCAATGACTGTGATTTGATAATATTTTGGACATTATATGGCGCCATTGTTATTGAGCCATTTTCATATTTATGAGTGTACATTCATTGTTAAAATTGATTTTCAAAAGTAAATGGAAGGCTTCTCTTTCGTGAATATCCTTTCTAGAGACTCAAATGATAATGGGCTAAATTCGATCAAGTCTTTTGTCAAGAAATATTCAAAGCTTCAACTTTAGGCGAACAATAAATCCAAACTCGTTGCTCAAAAAGAGTGATTATTTTTTAGAGCTTAGACCGGTTACATAGATGCACGTGTCTGTAAGGCAGCCACTGTTACACTTGCGTTACTGTTTCTAGTCAGAACGTTATTATTCCAAGTGTGTAAATATTTTTCAAATTTTGAACACAATGTTAGCAATGGAAGAACCAACCAGGAAAGCGACACAGATAATTTTATCATTATTATTATATTCGCTTTAACCTCTCTTTTTATCATAGTATTTCTCAATATTAGAACTTGTACGTGAGTCTTTGGGGTATGTAATCAAGAAGTTAGCCCTGGATAGTCATAGACTTTTGCAAACCACTGTATGGATGAAAAAAATGTTAAATAAAGATTCCTGCATTTGAAAAGATGCACCAGACGAAGGTCGAGGGTCTTATCGATCAAAACATTACAAAGACATACACCAAGATGAGAATCATCATCATCTTTAAGTTAACGTCCGTTTGAAATGCTGGCATGTATTATACAACTTTCAGAAATTGACTTCCATGCCTATCTCTATTGAGGTCTTCATCCTGCTTTCTCTCAAATCCATACTCATGACTTTTTCCCATGTTTCTCCATGCTTCTCTGACTGATACCTCGACTGTTCTATATCTTCTTATCCAAGAATTTCTATTTATTCCTTCAACGTGGCCATACCATAAGAGTCTCCAGTTTTGCACAAATTTTATACTTATATATAAATATTTTTTATTTTTATAATTTATCTAACACAAGTATTTTAATGGTGAATGCTCTGACGAACTGCAGACACTTGGGCCCCCACGACGTAGACACCCTCGACAAAACCGACAGGCAGCTAAATCCCACCCCCACACAGTAGAGATCCCTAGATGTAGAAGATCTTTCTACTCCAGTAGTTTCTTCCCCAGAACCGCCAGACTCTGGAATTCCATTCCAGGTCCCTGCTTCCCTAACTGTACTGACATGCAGAAGTTCAAGTGTAACGTGAACCGACATCTTGCTGCCCAAATCCCAACATAGTGCTCCAGTAGTTGCTGCCCCTGATAGTAGCCCCCTATACCAAAGTGGCAATGTGCCTTGTTTTGGGGTGAAAATGTAAAAAAAAAAAAAAAAAGAAAAAAAACTAGTTAAATTATGTAGGCTAATCTATAACATATCTTTTTTACAAATATGGTCTGTTGTTTTGTTTTATGGTGTATTAACTCTTTTAGAGTTACATAAATTTAGTCATCTTGATAAAAATGTTTATCCTTTATATCTTCAAATATTTATAGATTATATAGATGAATTTATTTTGTTAATGAATCTAAAATATAAAGAGATCTTTTCAGATTTTTGTAAAGACTCAAATAGTATGTAAACTGACAAATCAAATTTTATTTCTGAATTTTCATTTGTTATTGTTGTACCGTGTTATTGACAATATAATAAAGTGTTTAGTATAAAATATTTAATAAATAAATAAATATAAATAACTTAATCCATATTTAAATAATAACATCAAAATAAAAATCAATACAGAAAACTTATTTAAAATTAAACACTATAATAATCGATATCTACTTAAAGGTTAAAATGTGATTACAAGTAAAAATATACAACTAGAATAATTTCCGAGAAATGCTGGGTAGTTAATATTTGCCTGCAAACAAAAATTTCTATGTAACGTATAGATGGGAACCCGACTGGTTGGTATTACCACTCTAGTTCAATAATGACAACCGGATGTAGTTTAAGATCATACTCAGGAATGGGTCAGATTAGACAGTTTGAGTAGTTGATTAGGGTTAGGAAGTGAGGTTGCCAGTGTGGCAAAAGCTGTGAAAATGAGGGCTTACCGTTCAAACGATCTAGGTGTGCGTGTGTGCTTTGTCATCGCTGCAAAGCTAGGATAAGAAAAGAATTCCAAGATGGCGGCGACAGCGTTTTGTAATGGTATGATCTTGGAAACTCTCGCAAAATCTCGTGCATATATGCAAATCAGTTGGTCTTCGACAACTATAAATTCAGGTCGTTTTGGAAGGCAAGGCGGGAGGACAGAACGGCCGGTTGGTAATTGTGTATGCTGGATCGTGTTGATGGCGTGTCACCGTGTCTGTGTGTGTACTGATCGAACCGCTTTCCTGTCCCTTGCACATTGAACTTGCACTTTGGACTTTGAATTGGTTTACATTGGACTTGCACATTGGACTTTGAATTGGTTTACATTGGACTTCAACTTCAAAAAAGATAGAAAGGCCGAGAAATATGAATTTTGAAGTTGTAAATTAAATTACAGATACGTTTCTGCAATTTATAAAGAACCTTTAGATGAGATTTAAATGAATCATTCTCTATCGAGGTTAGACAAAAAATATTAAAAAAATAGACCACATCCTGTCTGTACATCCCTCGGCTAACATTCACATCTATGGTGACTTCAATGTGCATGACGTGGATTGGCTGACCCACTCAAATAAGACAGATGATGAGGGGAGGTTCTGTCATGATTTTGCCATTGCCTACGACCTCACAGATTGTTCGCGAGCTCACCCGTGTGCCCGATGCTACTGGTCAGTATGCAAGCCTTCTAGACCTTTTTCTCTCAACTTCCCCTGCGCTATGTTCATGTTCTGTTCTATCACCTCTAGGGTCCTCCGACCACTCTGTTGTATCAGTTAAGATAAAAATGAAATGTAATAAGTCCCCAAACGTACACCTCCACCGTACTGTATACCGATACTTCATGGCTGACTGGGATAGCTTCTGTACATTCATATCTGATCTACCTCTGCATTCCATGTTTAAAAAGGATCTGTCCTCTATAGTATCAGACCTTACCGAATGGTTAATTGTAGGCATAGACCGATTCATACTATCTAAAAAATTCCAACAAAAACATAACAGCCAGCCATGGTTCTCCCCAGAATGTGCTGTTGCCATTGCGCACAGAAATCACTTTTTCCATAGCTACCAACGTAATAGATGTACTGAGACTAAAGCTGCTTTCAGGACTGCCAGCAACCACTGTAAAAGAGTAATAAAAAATGCAAGAGAGCTATATGGCCAGTCTGTCAAATCCAAAGTAGCTGATCAGCGGCTTGGTTCCCACCAGTTTTGGCAAATAGCAAGAGGTCATCTCATCAGCATAAGACAAGGCCAAACTACTTGCAAAGAACTTTGCAGCAAACTCTACCCTATGCGACGAAGGTCATAAACTCCCTGTATTTCCTCCTACAACAGACAACACACTATTCAACATAAAAATATCTGTGCTAAACTAATCAAGAACCTTGATTCCAGTAAAGCAACTGGCCCAGACGGCATTCCAATTATAGTGTTGAAAAAGCTTTGACCAGAACTTGCCCCCATACTTGCAAAACTGTTTAAGCGTTGCCTTAAGGAGAAGTGCTTTCCAACACCCTGGAAAACCTCATCAGTATGCCCTGTATTTAAGAATTCAGGTGAAAAGTCATCTCCCTCTCAGTACAGATCAATAAGTCTCCTGTGTGTTATGAGTAAGTTACTGGATTCCATATTAAATAAAGAAGTAGTCAACCACGTTAGCAGAAATAACCTCCTTAGTGACATGCAATATTGTTTCCGTTCTGCTAGATCTACAGCTGATGTACTAACAGTTATTCTCAACAAAGGCTTCCTTTCCAGGGCAATTGCTCTTGACATATCGAAGGCCTTTGATAAGGTATGGCATAAGGGCCTACTTCACAAGATTTCCAGCTATGGTATAACTGGAAATGTTTTCTCAATAATTAAATAATTTCTCTCTGATAGGCTCATAAGAGTAGTGGTTGATGGGTAGCAATCAGAGGCCCACAGTATTAATGCTGGAATCCCCCAGGGGTCAGTCCTGGGCCCAACTCTCTTCCTGATCTACATCAATGACCTCCCTAAACACATACTTAAATCATTCATTGACATCTATGCGGATGACACGACCATCTATGGCAACACATCAAAGGCCGTAAATGACAAAGCTCTCTCTGACCTTTAGTGCATGGTACAGTAGGGGAAGAGATGGCTGGTTACTTTTAATGCATCTAAATCCAAGCTCCTATCTATCATCAACGCTCTGATCCTCATCTAGCATCAATGAAATGAATGGCTGTCGTCTTGGGGAGGCTTCATGTTTTAACAAGCTCCTAGGTTTGACTTTTACTCCTGATCTGAAATGGAACACATATATCAAGTATGTTGCCCGGGCGCTGGGAAAATAGTGGGATCCTTCTACCGCTCCAGAAGATATCTCACTACTGATGCAATTCTCTATCTGTATAAAAGCCAAGTACGTCCAAAGATGGAGTACTACTGCCACATCTGAGCTGGAGCTTCTAAAAACAGCCTATGCTGCCTTGACAAAGTACAAAATAGACTTTGTGGCTTAGTGGGGGATGCCCTTTTCTCTTCCCTGCAACCTCTCTCCCACAGAAGAGACGTTGCGAGCCTGTCTTTGTTTTATCTTTATTTTCATGGCAAGTTCTCGTCTGAGCTTCAATCTCTGGACCCCCTTTGCCAATCTTTCACGATAAACACCCGTTTAGCTAAAATCACTGTCAGTAATTTTCCCCACTCTTTATCTGTGCCTAAATCAAAATGTAGATTCTATGAACAAAGAAGCTTTCTGAGACATGCACGCCTGTGGAACTCTGTTCCGTTTGCCTGTTTCCCACCTGACTACAACTTGGATGTCTTCAAGTCCAACATAAACAAATTCCTGATTAATCGCCCCCTTCAGGAAGACGCTTTATCAAATCTCCAATACCAACTATTACTACGATACTATCCCATTGATTATTGTACGCACAATAACCCTTATCCCCGAGTGGCTTCCGGGCTTTGATAAGTTGTGATCCTCCATGTAAAAAAAAAAAAATTACAAGAAGCAGAAAGAGCAATTGATTTAATATATGAACTGCAAGAAAGATTTGATAAGAAAGAAAGACCAAGAATTTTAGAGTTTATTTCTCATTGAGAACAGAGCCATCCATAAGAACCATTCTGTAGCGACATGCATAGTCTGTTAACTTTCAGGAATAAACTAAATGGCAGTTTGGAATAGAGAGTGATACCTGGAAAGATAAGGGATGTTGGGAAAGACCAAATAAACTCATCGGGGTAGCAATCCAGAGTTCACAAAATATATACTACAGACAAAAATACAGGAAAATGCCCTCAATATCCATCGAAGGGATGGATCAAACTTGAATTATTGGAAAACGATCCAGACATAACAATGAACAAGAATTACGAGGGCCGTGCAATAAGTAATGCCCCTGACTCAATTCTCATAGCAATAGAGCAACGAAACTTGGCACAGTTATTATTTTTTTCTCTACATAGGAACCACTAAGAGTTATGCATTTCTCCCGTTGTTTGATGCAGCTCTGGAGACCATTTTTGTAGAACACCCCAGGTTGGTCCTCCAACCACGACGTGACTTCAGAAATCAATGCTGCATCATCTGGGAAACGCTTTCCTTTCAAAAACAACTTCATGGCTGGGAAGAGGTGAAAGTCAGAGGGTGCAAAGTCAGGAGAGTAGGGAGGATGGAGAAGGATTTCATAACCACACGCCCGTGCTTCTGATCTGGCAACATGCGAGTTGTGGACCAGAGCATTATCTTGTTGGAGGAGGGTATCTTTACTGATCTTGTCCCGCCTCTTGATTTTGATAGTTTCCCTTAATTTCCTCAGAAGTGAAGCATAATAGGCTCCTGTAATTGTGGTACCTATTGCCAGGAAATCTGTCATCACTACTCCGTCCTGGTTCCAGAAGACTGTGAGCATGACCTTGCCAGCGGAGGGCTGCACCCTTGCCTTCTTTGGAGGTGGTGAGTCCAAGTGATTCCACTGCATTGACTGGTTGGATCATAGTGATGGACCCAGGTTTCATACTGTGTAATCAGTCTTTTGAAAATCTTTGACTCATCTTCTTGGCACATCTCAAAATTCATCCTCGAGCACTCGACATGTTCTCACATGGAATGGTGTGAGCAACCTGGGAATCCATCTGGCAGACACCTTATGCATATGCAAATGATCATGAATGATAGTTTCCACAGACCCTGTACTAATCTTGACATCTTGGCTATTTCGCAAATAGTAATGCGCCAATCTTCCAAAATGGCAGCCTCAACTTGACGGACAGATGCCTCATCAATGGCAGAAGGGGGGGTTGACCAGGTCTGGGAGCTGTTCCCACAGACTTCCAGCCATGTTTGAATTCACGATGCCAGCGTTTTACAAGGTCATATGATGGGGCATTATCACCATAAGTTTCTTTCATTTCATCAAAAGTCTCGTGTGGTGTGCGTCCTTTCAAATACAAAAACCAGATCACTGCTCGACATTCAACAGGCTCCATTTCACACCTGACTCAGTTCAAACACCTGCAAAACAGAAACCACAATTAGTTCAAAGCTGTAATTTGCCACATAACCCGTAGAGATATGCATCATTGCACATACAAAATTTCAGCTAGATCAGACAACTGGAAGTGGGTCAGGGGCATTACTTATTGCACGCCCCTCGTAAAGAACAACAGACAGAATTCTCATGCCTCTGAGGACGGAAATTCAATTCTCGGAAAGGAATGAACATTCACCGGAACAAAATGGGATGTGCTACTCATCTAATGATTCATATGCAGCCGTTTGTCATATAACAGATAAGATGTCGGAAAATCAAGGTCAGAATGCAAATCACAATGCAGAGGTTATCCAACCATTTAAACCAGTGAGTAAGATAAAACTACCCAGAATCAAATTTCCACCGGCAAATATAATCAATGGTTTTATGAATATGGTTGTGTTATATACTGGATTTGTATTGCATTGTATAATGAAAAAGGGATCGATGGAAATCAAGGAAAACAAACGATAGAGGGAGGTGAAGAACGTGTGCGTGTAAAATAATAATTGTTTTTATTTATTATTATTTTATTTTTACTTATTTAATTATTTTTATATACATTTTTTTTTTTTTACACAGTGATCACCACTTATCAAGGCCCGGAAGCCACTCAGGGATAAGGGTTATTGCAAGTACATTACGTTAGTGTGGAGATTTGATGAAGTGTTTACTTAAGGGGGCGGTTCATTAGGAATTTGTTAACATTGGACTTGAAGACATCTAAGTTGTTGTCCGGAGGGAAGCAGGCAGACGGAACAGAGTTTCACAGGCGTGCAGTTCTAAGAAAGAAGCTTTGTTCATGGAATCCGCATTTTGATTTAGGCACAGACACAGAGTGGGGGAAATTTTTCACAGTGGATTCAGCTAGACGGGTGTTTTTCGTGAAAGATTGGCGAGGGGGGACCAGAGATTGGAGTTCAGACGAGCACCTGCCATGGAAATAACGATAAAACAAGGATAAGCTCGCAACGTCTCTTCTGTGGGAGAGAGGTTGCAGGGTAGAGAAAAGGGCATCCCCCACTAAGCCACGAAGTCTATTTTGTACTCTGTCAAGGCAGGATAGGCTGTTTTTTTAAATGACACATAATTATTTATTTAATTTTATTTATTCATATTTATATTTAATATATTTATTTCTTATTTATTTTATTTAGTTGTTTATTTCTCTTCTTTCTTTTCGATATGAGTGCGTCTTAACTCAACGAATATGTGAGACGCAGCTGATAAATTTTTAAATGACACGTGAAGCGCTAAGCCATTCATCGATACAGGAGATGCTAAAATCATTAAACGTCCAGTTTTTACTATTGAACAGTTCAGTGTAATGCAATTCAGATAATGAAGCCTCATATTAGTAAGGGGACCAATACACAAAAAGCCACCAAGTGGAAGACCCCCAAACTGTGCGCATTCTCTCCTGATCGCATAACATTGACTGAAGGCCAAAATTAAATACTCTACAAATGAAAAAAATTACAATAAACACAATTATATACAAGTGAATTAACTAATACGAGGAAGGCGCTGAAACGGTCCATATTCTCTCCTGTTGACCCGACATTGATGTGAAGCCGAAATAAAATATCTGACAAGTAAAACAGTTGAAAAACATGATTATATATAAGCCTACAAGATAAGGTGTTTCTTTGAAAACACAATATCTTCTGTTGCCAGTTTACTTCATGGCGAGTTTCTACTACAGTTCTGGTAGCAAATTTTATTCTATATTATTTTATTTAAATATTAGGTAATTATGCAGAATCCACATCGTGTTAGATACGATTTTCAAGTTATTTAGTTTTTACAGTATCTTTTATTTATTAAATTGTAAAATGAAAGTACATAATAGTTACCAAACACCTTCTCATGTTAAGAATGGGTTTCTAAATAATAACATTATTATTTCGTCATGGTCGGTATTCTGTATAAGCACAAAATACCATATTACTGTGCGGGTGTGGATACCCGAGTTTAATCTATTTGATTATTCTGGATTCAAGAGAAAGTTTGGTTTGCTTATATTGTAAACATAGTCAGTTTCATTTCAGAGCAGTTCAACAGGGTACGGCACTGGTCACGATTGATAATTGCAGCGAAAACCAATATAAGCCAGTAAACGAAAATAACCGCCTCAATTTCATTTTGGAGCAGTCCAATGAAGGCCACACCGAGAACTGACAGTGACAGTTGTAAAGCCACCCAAGGTCCACCAGTAAATGCCCCAATACAGTACTAACTGTCAGTGATCATCACTCCCCGTCACAGGAATCCATTGACAGCCAGTGGATGACAAGCGCCCGACAGTTCAAGACAGAGAATTTTAGTTATAAGCAATCCAATGGAGTCCAACATTGATCCAGGCTGCCAGTGAGATCCAGCTGCACATACCCCAAACTAGTACTAATCGCCAGTAACCAAGAGTGATAACAATCCCCACCAGTAGATTTTGCTACCTGCCACTGCCAGACAATGCCCGATAGTTAGATGATTCAATTTGGGGCACAGTCGCCAGTGGTTCTCAATAACAACCAAAGTTTTTTGTTTGTTTTCTATTGTTATTGTTAGTTTTAAAGTTTTTAAATAAATTAAATAAACATGAATATACATAAACGATCACACATATATATATATATATATATATATATGTATATATATGTGCATGTATGTGTGTACACATAGGTATATTTATATATATATAAAAAAAAGGAAAACGTCTACCTTAAACCACTAACCTAGTTCTAAAACAGATCCTTTGTTCGATAAAATGCATGCCTATTGGCTGATAGGAAGGGGCGCGGTGGATACTAGAAAGCTGATTGGCTAACTAAAAATCCTCAACATATATAAAAACAAGAAACAACCACAGAATTCGCGCATAAGCCTGACGAATCCTATAGTGGATGAAACGCAGAATATTCAGTGTAGCTTAATCGCCATATATATTTTATAAATTAATATATATATATATATATATATATATATATATATATATATAGTAAGTTATAAAATATATATAGCGATTAAGCGACACAGAATATTCCGCTTTTCATCCACGCTAGGATTCATCAAGCTTATAACTTACTACCAAGTAACAGAATTTTGGATTCGTTACCAAAATCCGTTTTCCATGGTAACAAAAATGAAATACAAAAAAGAAAAAAAAGCATTTAAAGCAAATTTGTTGGAAATGAGAAACTAATAGGAATGAGCAAAAGAAATACAAACTCGAAATATGTTTAAAATGATCCAAATTTATTAAAACAAAGTTATCAATTGCCTTTATTTCCCAAAGCTAGTTAAAAAAAAACAACCTTAAGAAACGGGAGAACATATAAAAAACAGAAAACAGTTCTTTTGAATCCTTGTTAAAATTCATCCCTTCTTTTAACAAGATGTTCAGTCTTTCTACAAAATTTTTTTTTTTCTTTTCCGAAAGGAACCACAAACAAATAAAGTATCTTTGACCTTAAATGGGAGAAAGAGGTAAATATTTTTCCTTTGTGTCGGTTCAGATACCTTTAAATTCAAAGGAAAGAAACGAAAACAACAAAGCCGCGTTGGTAGGCTTTATATGTATAAAATAATTCATTCTGCTATTAATGGATTTTTTTTTTTTTTTTGTAATAATCTTTCCTGGAGGTCACATGTGCCGATAATCTGCTCGACTTAACGGCGAAATTAATTTCTGTTCATTACAGAAAAGAAATCCTCAAAACACGGCCAGTTTCTTCTGTTTATACTTTAGAGACTAATTTCCCAATCGATAAAACCTTGTGCCCTTTAATAACTGGGACTAATTTTCCAGTAGATGAAACCCTGTTGTTTTTTAATAACTGGAACAAAATTACAATGAAACTTTCATAAGTCTTTCTAAAGGAGAAAGAAAAAAAAAACCGTGACGAATTTAACGTCAACTCTCTTTGACGGAACATGAAATAAAACCTCCTCCTCGCCGGCAGGTGATCTTCAAACTGATGAAAATGGGAAAAAGCCCTTTCTTCCTCCCCCTCCCTTTCTAGAGGGTAGGAGGGTAGCAGACTGCTGGAAGGGAATTATAACGATGATGATGATGGAAGTGACCTGCAAAGGCTGGTCAAGGAGTGCGTTCCTTTCTCCAAATGCCGAGATGTTGAATGTGTGTGTATAAAAAAAGAAATAAAAATTATTTCTTTATTAAAATTTCAACACTCTCCCGACAAGAAAAGAAAAAATTTATTGTAACAAAAAGGTCTTTAAAACCAAGATCAGGTGAAAATTTAAAGAGGCTTAATTTTTTACTTCTTTTAAAAGGTCGAAATTTAATACAAAAATTAAAAAAAAAAACACTTAAAATTTCGAAAAATATTCATTTTCTATTTGTTTTTAAGGAGTTTTTTAAGATGAAAATTTAAGATGAAAAGGAATTATGGAGTTTAAATTACAAGGACTAACAGGCAAGTCTGAATTATCTCCCGAATCAATAACAAGCCAATCATATCTACTCTGAAAATAGGAGTGGGGCGAACGTAGCTTTTCTTTTGATTAAAGAAGCTACATAAAACCGAAATATATTTCTTACATAAACTCTGCAGGGAAAATGCAGCACTAAAGGTCTGCTGAGCTTCACACATCAAGCCCAACAAACCAAGACTGACAAATCTTCAAAGCCCCTGGCGCTTGAAATTTCCAGGGTGATATCTAAAGCTCCAGGTCTCAGCCTTGGGAACTTCACCTCAGTCTTACAACATCTTAAAAAATCTGCGCCCTCACAGATCTTCAGAAGGGCGGCACTACAAATGATGTAGCCAGCAAACACTCTAGATTTTATAGCCAGATGACACTCGACTATAAAAATCCAGTCAAGCTTAAGCTTGCTAAACTCTCACTTGAAAACTCTCCCCATGACCCCTTTCTCTCCTAGGGTGCATACTTACGAAAATGGAATGCTGAATGCAAGTACTTCTAATGAGACAAAGATACTGAGTTTATCCAGTACCTTTCCTGTCCTTCCACTGACCCTTTTCAGAGTTATTTGCTCGGTGCAATAGGCTCATATCAGGCCTGAAACTACTTTCACCTTGATAAGGGTACGTTAAATGGTCAGTGGTAATGTACCCATTAGGATTAACATGCACATCGATGTATGCAGAAAACAGGGCTTGGCCATCGTGGCAACTGCCCAAATCCAAACAGTCTCCCTGACTATTAGCAGACTGCTTAAAAACTCTAGCTGTCTCCCTTTAATAATAGGCACAATGCCTCTAACCAATTCCCACTTAAATTCCCCCATGAATTGCATAAAATTCCAGGGATCCATACTCAACAAATTATGAACCAAACTTTAGTACTTAAAAATTTCTAACAAATTTAGATTCTTTCTAGCTATATGCAATCTAGGAATATTAAATTTAATTGCCGCACAATTTTCTAACTGCAGCCTGACCCTCACTAAGCCGAATTCGCCAGTACTTAGTGAGTTGGTCTCAGCAACTGGGCATTCTGGTTCAGGATCGCAAACCTTCACCGACATTATCATTGGTGTATCAAAGAGCATCGGGATACTAATAGAATCACGTAGCTTACCACTAGCTAAACTACGCATGGCTTCTCTAACACCATTCTGGAATGCATCTACCTGAGAAGCATCCGCGTCCAGAAATTCTAAATCCACAGTCTCAGGAGAAAAACAAGCATAGACTTGCTCAGACAAGTCAAGAAACGTGTCTAAGCCCTCTCTAATCTCAGTCATATTTTGTCGAAAGATAACTTTAGGACAATTTTTGTCTGAACTCATAAAGCTGAGGTTGAGAATAATAGCATCCATAGCAAATAACCTTTCCTCCACCAATGTATGGTAAGAAGAATTTGAAAACATGCTGAGGCTTTTAAAAATATTAAATAAATGTAAACTAAAGCCGAATAACTATCACACAGAATTCTACCTAAATTGGTTCCACTAACGTAAAAAATAAAAGGAAAATGCAAATTTGTAGGGGAGAAATTCTAAAGCAAAAATGTTTTAATTTCAATTCCCTAAAAAATTCAAAATGGCGACATGGTCAAGGGAGAAGGCACATAAAAGGTGGAGGTAGCGCAGTGCCAGGAAAAAATGGTTGGAAACAGCTTACAAAATTACATACAAAATGTACAAAAATGGAAATAAAGCAATCAATAACCGGATCAAATAAAAATGGGTCTTGCTCAAAATGTTAAATTTTTAGAGAGTCTAAAATAGTAACAAAAAAAACCCCGGACTATTGTAAAGCTTAAATTACTACCTCTTCATATGCACACATTCAAGGAAAGGACATTTTCTGTTTTTTTTAAAATTATTTTATCTCTCTTCTCCAATCAACAGCGGGAATAAATTTTTTTTTGTGCGTTTTGAAAAGCCATAAAAAGATGGAGGGCGTTAAAGCAGTATTAATACAATTAATAAAGGCTCAGATGGATCAGTAACAGAAATCTGAGGAAAATTTAAAAGAACGTGATAAACAGCTACAGTTAAAATTTCAAGAAAGCCAACAAGCGTTGGAGGAGAAAATGTTACTTCAACAAAAGAAGAACTATTTTTAAAAATTGTAGTAAAAAAAAAAAAAAATCGTGCAAACCTTTTACCACTGGCAACGCCCGCTTCAGAGAGTGAAAGAAGAAAGAAGAAGAAGAGAATGGCCACTGCGTCTATTTATAGACTAGAGATCATGGGAAGAGTATGCAAATAATTTTGGACGTTTTTGTCCTATAAAAAGCCTGTATTTAGGAGAGAGGGTGTCTTTTTTGTTTGGCAGAAGCAATTGCTGTCAGAAGTGCATTGGACTGCAGGATTGAAGAGCGAAGATTGAGTTGTGGGGTCATTGTATTTAACCACAAGCTATTTATGCGAAGAACAGATCATGGAATCTGGGATGTTGAGATTGGGAAAAGATGTGATACCACCTTTTAGTGGAGAAGGTGATGTAGTCGGATGGATAAAGAAAGTAAAACTGGTGGCTAAGCTTCAACATGTGCCAGACCTTGCCAGTTTTATTCCACTTTTTTTACAGGGAGATGCACTCGCTCTCTATCTTGAGATGAATAATGCAGAACAAGAAGATGCAGAACTGATAAAGATGAGACTCGTGACCGCCTTCACTGAGGGGCCTTTTGAGGCATACGAAAAACTGCAACGATTCAAGTGGACAGGAGAATCGGTGGATGTTTATGCTAATAAAATCAAAAGATTGGCTGGACTGGCGGGATATCTGGGAAGAGTGCTGGAACATACAGCCAAACTGGCATTCATAACTGGATTCCCAGACGATGTATCTGTGGCATTACAGCAGCTACCGAACATAGAGAGAATGGATGTCAGCAAACTGATACCGACTGCACGGCTTTTAGTCAGCAAAAGGGTCGTAGAAACTCGGACATTGGCCGCAAGTGCGCAAACTAATGAGACTAATAAGGGAAAGAAAGAATCAAGCCTTCAGTGCTTTAGATGTCAAGGACCGCATCTAAAAAAAGATTGCACAGAGATCCCTAGGGCCAGGGCAACATGCTACAATTGTGGAAAATTTGGCCACATTGCGAGATATTGTCCTCAGATTCAGGGAAACGGGCAAGGGGGAGCTTCTGCGCTGCAAGCTACCCTAGCAATGAAATGAAGGCGCGATACTGGCCTCTTCATTCTAAAACATTTCACAATCACAAAAAACGGCAAAACGGACACTGTTTTTCGCTCAGAAATCTTTCAGACGATGCTAAAAAAATGGAAGATTAAAAGTTATTACAGGGCAGCCTACAGACCTGGAGGAAATGGCATTGTGGAGCGACATCATCGGACCGTGAAAGCAATAGCTGAGAGAGGAAGAATATCGCCTGAAGAGGCCACATTTTGGTACAACATGTCCCCTAAGGTCGGGCAAAGAGATGACACAGTACCACATAGAGCAATCTTTAATTACGAATGGAGGCATCCTAGAGACATGTCACCGGAAATTAATGATCAAGGATCAGCCAAAATCCAAATAGGAGAAGAAGTTTGGGTGAAACCGCCTAATGCCCGATGCACAACGCAGTGGGGAAGAGGAGTGATAACAGGAGTGCAATCCCCAAACAACTTAAGTGTCAATGGAATGCCACGACATGTTTTAGATTTAAGGCGTGTGGTCCATTCAGGTGATGAGGATGGTGGTACTGAGCCAGGGAGTGATGAAGATGAACCGGTGCCGATGCAGAGACCGCAAAGAAAACGCAATGCGCCGATCTGGACACAGGATTATGAGATGTGAATGATCTTTAATGATCATGGGGGCGTGTAGTAAAAAAAAAAAAAAAAAAAAAAAAATCGTGCAAACCTTTTACCACTGGCAACGCCCGCTTCAGAGAGTGAAAGAAGAAAGAAGAGAATGGCCACTGCGTCTATTTATAGACTAGAGATCATGGGAAGAGTATGCAAATAACTTTGGACGGTTTTGTCCTATAAAAAGCCTGTATTTGGGAGAGAGGGTGTCTTTTTTGTTTGGCAGAAGCAATTGCTGTCAGAAGTGCATTGGACTGCAGGATTGAAGAGTGAAGATTGAGTTGTGGGGTCATTGTATTTAACCACAGATATTAGATAGAACAGAACACAGGGACGACAGTTTTGCTTTTTCCCAAAGTACGATATGGAACGCTATAGAAACGTTCAATTACCAAGCGGAGTTGGAGGGGGTGTTTGACGCTTTCTATCGGCGATATGAAGACCTATTCACCGTGGATTGTCAAGAGTGGAGCAGCGTTAAGAAAGTTCGCCTACTTTTCAGGAAATTAGGGATCACAGAACATAGGAAGTTTGTGGATTATATTCTCCCCAGGAAGACGAGTGAATTGAAATTTTCTGAAGTGGTCAAACTTATCCGAACTATTCAGCCCGAATTCTATGCTCTTTCGTAGAAGATGGAAGTGCTTTAACCTGCAAAGAAGCAATGACGACGATTACCTGACCTTCGCATCTGTGCTAAATAAACACTGCGATGATTTCCGTCTACCTGACTTATCGGCAGATGACTTAAAGTGTTTAATTTTTGTGCAGGGTCCAGTCTCACCCAAAAACGCTAAGATTAGATGACGTGTTCTCTTTAGACTTGAGAGCGAACAGGGCCTCACCCTCCAGAAGTAAGCCAAGGATTGTCAACGAGTAGTCTGCATAAGGAACAACTCGAGACACGTCAAGGAGTCAGGCGCAACATTCATTAGAAGGACGACCTTCACCCTGAAAAAGAAAAGTTGGAAATAAGAAAACTCAGGCTACACCTAATAAATACCACCCAATCACAAGACCCAGATCCCCTACAAGCCCATGCTATCGCTGCGGCAGGAAACATTGGTCGAGTCAATGTTTTTACAAAGATAAGTACTGCAATAAATGTGGAGGAAGGGCCACAAAGCGACCTAGTCCAGGAAGAACAAGGTCAAGAACAGCGTCCGACAGACTAGATTTGACTTGGATTCAGATAAGAACCGGCGCAAATATGTCACAGTTAACATCGCAAATAAAACTGCATTTACAATTGGATTCCGGATCAGACCTGTCCATCATTAACCTTAAGACGTGGAAAAAGCTAAGGAAACCAACCATGCAGAAGACAAACAAATCAGCTCGAGCTGTGACAGGCGATAAAGTGGAATTTGAGGGAGAGCTCACACTCTCGGTATCCTTAAATGGTATTACTAAAAAAGTGAAAGTGTATGTACATAGGACATCCGAAAACCTCTTCGGTACTGACTGGATGGAGCGATTTGAATTGTGGGAGCAACCTATGAATAAATTCTGTCATAGGGTAGAAGATTCGTCTACGGAGGAGCAACAACTGAAGGACGAGTTAAAAGAAAAATTTCCAGAAGAATTCTCATCTGGACTAGGAAAATGTACAAAGGCTATAGCAAGATTCGAACTAAAAGAAAACACTCTACACGTTTTCAATAAGAAACGAAATGTCCCATTCATAGCAACAGAGAAATTAAAAAAGAAAGCTTCAACGGAATCTGTCAAAGGAGGCAAAAAAAAAAAAAAAAAAACTGAAACTGCAAAGCCTGAAGCTAAAACCCCGCATCAAAAGAATTCCCCAAGCCAAAGCAACAATTTCTACACGTGTATAGGAGTACACCCAACTCGAACACACCAACAACAGTCTCACCTGCAGAAACGATGTTTGCGCGGAAAGTGAGAACTGTTTTTGAAAAGCTTTTACCCAAACAGCCAAGGCCACTAGTGACCACTTATGTACCAAGTAAACATTTCATACCAGGTGAAAGAGTATTTTTCAAAAATTATAAAACAACACATCATTCTGGGAGATGGGTACAATTACTAAGAGAGTCGGTGACATGGTATATATCATCCAAGGACCAACATATACCCACGAACGTCACCAGAACCAACTAAGAAGATGTCGATTAGTTGAAACCAGCGACAGTCCACCATTGGAAGATGAGCTGATAGACACTGTCTTCGAAACTTTTGATCTTGAACCTCCTCAACCAACACCTGCACTACGGCAGTTGTTCCGTAAGAGAAAGGTTACCGAGCAATTGATAGTAAACCCTAAAAGGAAGAAGTACTGACAGCTTTTACGAACAAAAAGTTTGGGAGAGGGGATTAATGGACTATCTCATGACGTCACTTTCGTTGGTGACGTCACTCCCGGTATCGATTACCAGTGCCCGGCAGTCTGAGATTGGCACGCGACCAAGCTGGACGTGTGCAACCGTCCTATCGTTGAAGAATGGATATACTCCACTCACTTTGCTTGTAATTTATGTGATTACATGTTTCGTTCCTAAAAATCCTGTGTTCCTTTCGTTTTATTACCATTTAACCCCATAACAATACATACACGCACTCGTGGTGTGTACGTTATTGCCCGGTTTTCAATTATAATTTCTTTATATTTACAAAAGAAATATAATTTTAATATAAGGAAATAAAACAGTGCAGGAACCGGAAATAAGTCAATTATTTTGGAAGAAAATTGCCGAAAGATCACATAAATTTGAATTTTATAAAAAGAGAAAGTAAATTCCGTAAATACAATTTGCTTGTCACCTCATTAGTTAAAATGTAAGACATGATGTTTTCATTGTGGGCCAAACTAGTGGCTTTCAATTAGTGTCGTCCTTCACCCATATCTCTATCAAGTTTTAATAAATATCAGATAAGATTAGTATTAAAATGTGTGGTTAAAAGTAAAGAACCTTACCTCATGCATCATGCGGCTCGTGTTAGGAAAGAAAAAAAAGAGAAAATAAAAATGTCCGCTCCCTGGTATTTATGGACTGAAAATCACGTGATGTGACGAGAGGGGGGAGGGGGTATGCAAATGAGATGTGGTTGGGTTTCTCTATAAAAGAGCCGTCTTCTTTATTTTGGGCGTCAGTGTGGAAAGTGCAGAGAGAAGAGAACAGCTAGTTTTGAGTTTGAGACTTTTGATCTGAGGTTGAGTTCAAATTTAACGTCAAAATGTTATTTAAAAGAAAGATTGAGTAAAAATCTCACTTTAAAATATCTTTGAAAAAAAAAGCAAAGAAGATTATTTAATTTATTTACAAATTAGAGCAAAGTTTAAACTCTTGGGTTAGAAGCTTTTTCGTCTAAATGAGTAGAATGACTACGGTAAATCGTCTTTAAAATTAATTTCTTTTTATTTATGAATGGTCGTTGATATAACTTCGTATGGACCAGAGATAGAGAGAAAAAAAAAAACGAAAGGAGGAAATTGTGTTGCAGAGGGCTGCATAGACCCCGACAAGTGAAAGAAAAGAGAGAGAAAGAAAGGAGAAACAAAGAGGAGAAAAAAAGAGAGAAATAGAAAGAACAAGAGAGTAAGAACGGAGGCTAGAGAGAGAGAGAGAGAGAGAGAGAGAGAGAGAGAGAGAGAGAGAGAGAGAGAAATAACGAATGACAGAAAAAGACTATAGAGAAAGAGAGAAAGAAGGATAGAGGGTAAGAGTAAGACGAAGAGAGAAAGAGTTTTCAGACTATTATTTTGTAGTAATTGGTCACTGTTTATTTTTTTCTGTCCTGCCCCCTCTAAAATTTTCACAGTTTAAGGGCGTAGGATTGTTAATCATGTTCGACTCTTCATAGAAATAAAAATGATTTTCACTCCTATCGTCTTCCTTTCTGTTCATCAATAAGAGTATAAAAGAAGACGCAGTGATAAAAATTTTGCTTTAATCCGGAAGTGAAACCTCTTATCAGTAGCCATTTTATGTCTGAAAGATTAAATCTCCTCTCTTTTCAACAGCACCCAACCCCGCCCCCCACCCAAAAAAAAATCCAATACTTCTTGACCCTGGGAGGATAAACAGGGTAGTGTCAGAGCTACTAGGTGAATAGGATTTTGATAAAAATCTAGGAAAACTCAACATCAGGATCCATAGTCCTCTGGTTATCTCTGTCTCTATGTCAAACAAAGACATATCAGATGCATGAGTGAGGATGACATCATTACTTCTGAGTATGTGCAATCGCAATTCTTTAGTAGGTCAAAACCTTCCTTGACTTCGTATGCAACCAATGCACCTCATTGCTCTGGTAGCGAGTATTTGATTTACAATGAGGAAGACTTCAAGCAGACTAAAAAATCTTGGACATGATTTTAGTGGACTGTGTGCAGAAGTCAGATTCTATACTCAACATCAGTATCCTTCCCTCTAAAGTTCATCCCTTCCTCATCGTGATAGTGTTACAGCTATACTGATAACAAGGCTTTGGTAAACATCTGGTAGAAGATGACATAAGGATCCATCGTCGTCTCATCGTCTCTGCATGTGTCAAGATCGAAACCACAAATCAATGGAGTGAGAGTGATAACATTGCTTCTGTGCCATCCTTTTCATTGTTCTTCTTTGATTATGTATGAAACCACTGAGCGTCGCTGTTGTCAGTGTTATGGATATAACCTGCAATACAGCAGGTTAATGAATAGCTGCTTTTGTCCATAACAATAGCTGCAGCCAACAAGAAGGACTTTATGCAGACCGGACAATCCTGAGGCTTGATCTTCATGAACTCTATGCAAAAGTTTAACTCGCTTAACAAAGACTGCAGAAGCAGTTAACAAGAGTTTAACGAAAGATTATAGAACAAATAGAATAATCTATCGCACGAAAAATATTAAAAACTAGCAGGGCCCATATCTTGGCGTTGCTCGGATGGAATATTAAATAGTGATTTTACTTTAAAACAAGTTTCAATAAAATATTTAGGTTTCAGAGTAAGGGATTATGTGAGTGGATTGAAGGGAGAGTAGTATTTTGTTCCGATACTTCTACATAAGACGAACAGAAGTAAATAGACTTAATTTAAGGCGAGTTTAGGGTTATGATGGAGTTAATTTTTGCATAGGAGGTGTTCGGTTATTTTCCTGCATTGAATTTAGAGAGAAAAAATAATCGAGATTACTTTTTATATATATCTATATAAAATTTCATCTTGAAATTGAAAAACTATATATTTTAGAAAATTTGTATACATAACAATAACGAGCTTTGCTTTCTATAATTTGATTCCATCTGTTAACGAGTTTATAAATTTCTCACTTGTAAAATTCTTTAGGTTTTGATGTGAAATATGAATAACTGATGTTCAGTGTTCTTTCATGATGTGAATCAAAGGTCATCTAAATGGCTTTGTAATCCTCGAAAAAGTGATGATCTGAGGAATATTCTCCTAGGAAACTTTTGGTCAGTAGTGCTGGATGAGGACGATCATTATCACGATGAAAGATGGCCCCTTTTCTTGTAAATAAAGAAGGTCATTTTAGGGTCAACATGAGTGAGAATACTGCAAAAAAATATGAATGAAGCTTTAATAATCTAAAATAATCTGAAAGAAAAAACTATAAATTAATCATGGTAATATATTTAAGTAATAGCAATATATCATGGTGATATCTTTAAGTAATAGCAATATATCATGGTGATATCTTTAAATAATAGTAATATATCATGGTCATATCTTTAAGTAATAGCAATATATCATGGTGATATCTTTAAGTAATAGCAATATATCATGGTGATATCTTTAAGTAATAGCAATATATCATGGTGATATCTTTAATAGTAATATATCATGGTCATATCTTTAAGTAATAGCAATATATCATGGTGATATCTTTAAGTAATAGCAATATATCATGGTCATATCTTTAAGTAATAGCAATATACATAAATAAATTACAGTTGTTTAAAATAATGCCCATTCTACACATCAATAAAAACTTTTACACCAAATTCATGTTCGTGGAAACTTCAATGTTCACAATGTGGAATCGTTAGTCCACTCAAACAAGAAAGATGAGGGAAGGTTCTGTCGCTATTTCTTCATTGCTTAAGACCTACCTCAGATTGTTCACGAGCCCACCCATGTGCCCGACACTGACGGTCACTATGCAAGCTTCTTAGACTTTTTTCTCACAAGCCCTGAGCTATGTTCATCCTGTGTTCTGTCTCCTTTGGAATCTTCTGACCAACGGTTGTCTCAGTTAAGATAAAAACAAAATGTAATAAATCCACAGCCCTTCCTCTCCATCGTACAGTATATCAATACTCTATGGTTAACTGAAATACCTTCCATACATTGATATCAGATTTACCTCTGCATTCCCTGTTTACAAAGAATGTATCCTCTATAGTATCAGACCTGACTAAATGGTTAATTGTAGGTATAGACCATTTCATATCCTTTAAAATATTCCCACAAAAACCTAACAGCTGGCCGTGGTTCTTCCTAGAATAAGCTGCTGCAAATGCACACAGAAATCACTTTTTCATTGCTTCTAACGTAATAGATGTACTGAGACTAGAGCCGCCTTCAAGACTACTAGCAACCACTGTAAAAGAGTAATAAAGAACGCAAGGGAGTTGTATGCTTAGTCCGTCAAGTCCAAAGCAGCTTGGTTCCAACCAGTTTTGACAAATAGCAAACAGGGTCCTGAATAGAAATGTGTGTTCTATACCAACCGCAGGTAATCTCGTCAGCAGACAACGCCAAACTCTTTACCAAGAACTTTGCAGCTAATTCTACTCTATGCGCTAATCCTCAGTATTTCCTCCTGTTTTTGAAAACACGCTATGCGACATAGAAATATTTTTGCGTGATATTGCCAAGCTAAGCAAAAACCTTGATTCTAGCAAAGCCACCAGCCCTGATGGTATTCCAATTCTAGTGCTGAAAAAGCTTCAACCAGATATAGCTCCCATACTTGCAAAACTGTTTAAGCATTGTCTTAAGGAGAATTGCTTTCCAACATGCTAGAAAACCTCATCTCCTTCTCAGTACAAACCAATAAGTGTCCTCTGCGTCATGAGTAAGTTGCTGGAATGTGTGTTAAATAGAAAAATAGTCAATCACCTCAGCAAAAATAACCCCCCTAGTGACATGCAATATGGTTTCCATTCTGCTAGATCTACAGCAGATGTGCTAACAGTTATATTCCATAGGATTAGCGAATCTCTTGACAGAGGCTTCCTTTATAGGACAATTACCCTTGACATATTAAAGGTCTTTTATAGGGTATGGCATAAAGGTCTAATCCACAAGCTCTCCAGCTATACCGTAGCTGGAATTGTTTTTTCAATTATTAAATCATTTCTCTCTGATAGGTTCATAAGAGTGGTGGTTGATGGGCAGAAATCAGAAACTCACAGTATTAATGCTGAAGTCCCTCAGGGGTCCATCCTCAGACAAATTATCTTCCTGATCTACATCAATGATCTAAATCACATATTAAGATCATTCATAGACATTTATACTAATGACCATCATCCATGGCAAAACTTCACAGGTCGTAAATGACCAAGTTCTCTCTGATTCTCTCTTCTTTGGTTTTGAGCACATAGTGCAATGGGGAAATAGGTGGCTGGTTATTATTAATGCATCTAAAACCAAGCTCCCATCTTTACGCTATCAACGCTCTGATCCTCATCTGGCATCAATTGAAATGAATGGCTCTCGTCTTGGGGAGACTCCATGTTTTTACAAGTTTCTGGGTCTGACCTTTACTTCTGATCTAAAATGGAACACATACATCAAATCTATTGCCAAGATCGTTGGAAAAATGGTGGGATTATTCTACCACTCCAACAAATATCTGCTGATGATGCAATTCTCTTCCTGTATAAGACCCAAGTACGTCTAGAAGCGAGTACTGTTGCCACATTTGGGGTACGAGCTGCTGGAAGCATCTTATCCTGCCTTGACAGAGTTCAAAATAGACTTCATAGCCTAGTAGGAGATGCCCTTATCTCTTCCCTGCAAACTCTTTCCCACAGAAGATTTTTGCAAGCCTGTCTCTGCTTTATCATTATTTTCATGGCAAGTGCTGTCTGAGGTTCAATCTATGGTCCCCCCTTGCCAACCTTTCACGAAAAATACCATCTAGCTGAAACCACTATCAATAATTTCTGACACTCTTTATCTGTGCCTAAACCTAAATGTCGATTCCATGAACAAAGCTTCTTTCTTATAATTGCATGCCTGTGGAACTGCCTTCCATTTGCCTGCTTTCCAGCTGACTACAATATGGTCATCTTCAAGTCCAACATAAACAAGTTCTTGATGAGCCGTTCCTCTTAAGTAATCCAAATTACTAAATTTGTAATACTAACGATTACTTCGATATTATTCCATTCACTACTGTACATTTATTAACCCTTATCCCCGAGTGGCTTCCAGCCTTGATAAGCGGTGACTCCTTTGTAAAAAATAAAATAATGGTCTGTAGCCAGAAAATGGAAACAAAAATGAAATTAAATAGCTAACCTTAATAAGGTAGGGTAAAGCATATAAATTAAAACAAGTTGCCCAGAATATTGCAGATATATAAACAGATCAATAGAGGACAGATTATATATATGAGAGAGAGAGAGAGAGAGAAAGAGAGAGAAAGAGAGATGATTGTCCTAGATAGCTTCAGAAACTGAAAGAAAGAGTATTTTGAAATTCTTTAATACAAACTGTTTGATTTTCTATAAAGAACACACAAACTTTTAATTAATATCATATCAACTCTAACAATTTAGAATACGTCTATTACATCATATATAATCGAGTGAGATTGCAAATTAAAACTGACAAATATGAAATAATGTTATTAGTTGTAGTGAATCAATATCGATTTGAATTAGAAATGCTCAAAGACCCAGCAGCAGACAAAACTTGGATATAATCAATTTCAAGGTGAAATGGTGCCAAAAGGCCGATAAAAACATATTCACATTACATCTATAATCTATGTCTACTTTAAAGAATACAAACTAACCGATTTACTTAACGTTGCTGGGGACCATATACGTTGAAGATAAATATTTGACAAAAGTATGAACATGGATTATATTTAGCAAATAACTCCATTCAGCCTGCACATGTTTTCAAGGGTACAAATACTGTCTTACTAATAATTAGTTATCAACAAACTAAAATATTCAAGAGTTTTAATATTATAGTAGATCACCCATGACCCAGTGGGTCAGTATTTATTAAATCTATCCATGTATTACTAAAACTTTTGTGTCTTGTTACTTTGTCATCTTTTTTTCCTTTCATTTTTGTCTTTTTTTTAAAAACTCATTTTCACCCCAAACAAGATATATTGTCACTTTGATATGAGGCTACTATTTGGGATCGTATATAGCAGAGGATTGAGGGGAGTTGAGCAGTGAGATTGTTGTAAGGGGGCGTATCCCAAGTGATACGTTTCTTTCTTTCTCTTTTACATGCCTTAATGTGCCAACGTATTTCAAAATGTCTGTCACAAAGCAACGTACCCCTACAATACAAAGTAATGTGCCCCCCCCTCCAAAAAGCGCTCCCCAACTCCTCCAAGTGATCTGCTTTATGGAGCCTGGCACATCTCATTAGCATGCGTATAGCACGACTTTGCGAGATTGTCCGAGACTGTGAGTGTTAAAACCTCACAGATGCCATCTTGGATCTCTTTTCATCCCAACCTGCAGGAAAGACAGACACGAAGGCATTTGAAAGGTAGGCCGTTCCTATTTTCCCCCACAGAGATATTTGTTCACACTACATTTAAACTTCTGCAGGTTAGTAAAGTCAAAATCCAGTAATCCAAGTTAAGATACTCTAAGAGTAGAAGGCTTCCTTCAACAGTAAACGGTTTGAATTTTACTACTTTTCATGTTAGTCAGGTGTATGTATGTCGAGCGGACACAAATGCTGTGAGTTCATCAGAGCACATTCCATTAAAGTACTTTTAAAATAAGCACAGGAATGTGACGTTATGGCGATGGGACATGAGCTAGAGCTTGGTTGATAGTTTGGGACCTATTAGATTTGAAACTCTTTTTTGGACACTTTCTAAGAGGGAGAGACTAGTGGCAGATGCACCAGCCCAGATGTGATAACAATGCTCTATGCAGGGGGGAATTTTGTCTTTGAAAAAATATAGGATGTTCTCTGGTGCAAATAATTTTTTCACACTGTAGAGGGATCCACCTTCTTTGCAGCAGCCTTGGCAACGTCCTCATGCATTTGTTCCAATTCATGTTACCTGTGAAAGTTAGGCCGAGGAGCTTGAAATATGTGCTTTCGGGTAGGGTGTCATTTGTCATGGCAATCAGCGAATGTGAAGGATTTCTTTAGTTGTTAAAGGAAAGAAGCTCAGTCTTAGTAGCATTAAATGTCATCTTCCATTTACTCCCACAATTTAGTTAGAGATTTAAGTCCGTTTCCTAGAGTTTCTGACATTGCTTTAGATTTGTGTACATTTGTTTTCTCTTATGTCTATTATGGAGCGTGTTGTCATGTGGAAATATACCTATCTCAAACACAATTTTATCAGGAGGTCATTTATGAATACAAGCAATAATGAAGGTTTAATGATTGATCCTTGCGGTACACCTGCAGTCATGTTGTTAAGAAGTATGACACCGAGGACCATTGAATTTTTTGTTTTATTGTCTAGGAAGGATCTGATTATGTTGAGTATTGTCCGCCTTTAATTTTCGTGACAAGCCCGTCATGCCAGACCTTGTCTTCTTTATCTGTTCATCTCTTGATACACAAGATAAGGTCTCAATTTAAACAGAGTTGCAAGGCACTGGACAATTACTTTGACGTTACAAAGACATGATGTTACATAGGAATGACGTTAGCCATTAAACAAAGACAACTCATGACCCCAAATGTTAAAAATAGTCTATTTTGGCACTATCTTTCTTTCTGTCTGTCTCTCTCTCTTTCTCTCTCTCTCTCTCTCTCTATATATATATATATATATATATAAAGTGTGAAAAATTGTTTATGGCTATTAAGTACACAGAAACGTGTATGTAAAGATTTGTGAGGCGGTTAGCCTAACGATTCCCTGTGGGGATAAAACGTGAGCACTTCTGTGCAGCTTAATTGCCATAAATATATTTTCATAGTTTACTAAACTCTTTTAATGTATTGAGCACTGGTGAAGTAAATAGTGAAATATATATTTACAATATATTTTATATTCTCAGTATTATACATGTATACATGAAGAAGAAGAAGAAGAAGAAGAAGAAGAAGAAAAAGAAGATGATGATGATGATGATGATAATAATAAAAGAAATAGATACATACATACATACATACATACACTGTTTAGCCCCATATGTTCTAATCCTACTATATACAAGGCAGGCTGAAAATCCGTTTGTCCTCGTTCTGTCAGCCATGACTGCGTAGAAGTCTTGATACTTAGAATACATTCATAGCTGCTGAATTAAATAAAGACTCTGTTTGAAATTCTGTACACATTCCCAGAGTTCAACAAACGAATCTGACAAAGGTTAGAGGTTACCTTGGCTGAAACGCTGTGAGAATAGCATCCAAGATGAGAAGAGTAGTTCGAATAAATCAAATAATAAAAACAATATCCAACATAATTGAAAATCATTCAACATCTGTATTAGCTACTCAAATAACGAAGTAGAGTCTACATTATTTTATGCATTGTTGATGATAAAAACTAAATGTTTCTTTCTGCTTACTTTTTCCAAGATAAATTATGCACTCCGACTCCTCTGAAGAAAGCCTCATCTAAATAATATCAAAACATAAGTTAGCTAAAACTAAAATTATATTAACTACGAAAAAAATAATTTCTCATCTGCTTCTTGTTCATGTATCTAATCTTTTTTTTTTTTTAAATTTCTAATTCACCCGAAACAAGATACAGTGCCACTTGCATATAGGGAGCTACTATTTGGGACATAATTTGCGCGGACACTATGTAAGGAGTTGAGCAGCAAGATACCTTTTCACATTACACTTGAACTTCTGCATTTTAGTGCAGTTAGGGAAGCAGGAACCTGGGAGGGAATTCCAAAGTCTAGCAGTTCCAGGGAAGAAACTATTAGTGTAAAAGTGTTTTCAGCATCTAGCGATCACTACTGTGTGAGGGTGCGATTTTGCTGCTTGTCGGGTTTGCTCGGGATATTTATGTTGAGGGATTACAAGGGCTTGGAGTTCATCCGAGCACCTTTGTTACAATACTTGTAAAACAGACACAGGGGTGCAACGTTTTGTTGATGGGACAAGGACTGGAATTTTGTTGACAGCGTTGGACTTCTCAGGGCAGTGATTCTTTTTTTTAACCCTGTCTAGAAGAGAAAGGCTAGTACTCGTAGCAAACGCACCAACTCAAATGTGGCAACAATGCTCCATAAATAAGCAGATGCTGGCCTTGTAGCAGTACAAGATACTCCAGTGTTAATAACGCTCTAGCACAGTAGAGAGAGCCCACCTTCTTTGCAGCAACCTTGGCAATGCTCTAAATGTATCTGTTCCAATTCATGTTTCCTGCGAACGTTAAACCAAAAATTTTAAATAATGAACTTTCAGGTAGTGCATCATTAGCCATGGCTATCAGTGGTTGAGAAGGTTTCTTGTAATTATTAAAGGAAAGAAGCTTAGTTTTGACATAATTGAGTGTTACCATCCAATTATGTCCCCATTTCACTACAGACTAGAGGATTTCCTCTAATGTTTCGGCCATTGTCTTAGATATGTGTTTATTCGTTTTCCCCTTATGTCTATTAAAGAGCGGTATGTTGTCAGCAAATATATCCATCTCAGAGACAATTGGTAGATCATTTATAAATAAGATGAATAATAAGGATTCAAGTTAAAGAAAGTTGTATTAGTATTACGTTGAGTTTTTATGTATTATGTTCCTTTGATTTATTGCAAGTGTATTGATAGTAATAATGAGTATTTTTATGTAGATTATTACATACACCTACCCAGTGTGTCCTGAGATTGTAGTTTAAAATTTTACTTTATTTAGACATCATTTTTTAAACTTATACGTAAAAATAAATGAAATTTTGTTGTACTGAGGCAATGCCTTTTTTTTTTTAATTTAAAATAGTTGATTTTGATTTTTTGGTTATAATTTAAAAGATGAGAACAGTAGTTTGAACAAACCATATAATACAAAAAAAAACATACATCATTGAAAACCACTCCACATCTGTACCGCCTTCTACCAAAGTGACAGAGTAGAATCTACTTTATTTTGGTGATGATGATGATGATGATGATGATAAAAGATATATATTTGGGTTTTTTTTTTCCGTTTTCCAACGTAAATAAAGCAGTATCTCCCTCGAAGCAAGCCAGATTGTGAAAATACATCCAATGAAAATATTGATCAATTTTCTTTTTATTCACTGATGAATAGATAACAATAAATAATAAATGGCACATCAACCCTCACAGCGCTTGATCCTCAGTTCTCCAATTGTTCAATAGACGGAATAACAAAACAAAAATGAAAACTAAAGAAATCTATGGACATCTCTGCTATGAAGCTTGGAACTGAAAAGAAGCAGCTCGGAATTGTCTTCGACTGGTTATCAACAACAGTCCTCGTATGTCCCTTCGGGCCGAACTCAGACATTGGCTATTGATTTGACAAGTACCGATAGAAAGCCTTCTATCTAGAGCGACGATGATGAGCAATGCAGATATGTGAAAACCCCAAAAAGATAAACGCACTTGCTTTGAACTCTTTTTATGGTTTCCTTTCGGCAAAGTATAGCACAAAAGAGCTGTTTTGCTTTGCTTCTATATACAAGCAAGAGGAAGTTTGTGTGTTTGTTCTTTATATAAATGAATTATGCTGCACCAAAATAGTGTTTTTTAAGGTAGTGAATCAGATATATTAAGTGTCATAAGTAATAATTTATATATGAACAGTAAAATTTCTCATGTAATTCCGTGATTTTATATGAATATTTGTGCAAACTCTGGCGAAGCATAATTTTTCCATCATTTTGACAAAGTTTGCACACACACACACACACACATATATATTCTTAAGTCTATATGAAAAATATATATATACGTAAATTCTATGAACAAAGTTTATTTCTTAGAACTGCACGCCTATGGAATTGTCTTTCGTTTTCCTGCTTTCCAGCTGACTACAATATGGTTGTCTTCAAGTCTAACGTAAACAAGTTTTTGATGAGCCGTTCCATATGAGTTAACAAATTTACCGAATTTCCGTTACTAAAGATTACTTTATTTTCCAATTGTGTACTGTACGCTATTTAACATTTATCCTCGAGTTGCCTCTTGGCCTTGATAAGTGGTGATGCTTTTATATAAAAAAAAATTAAGGTATATATTCTTATAATATTATCCAAATTGTTTCGAATAACAAGCTCAATAAAATTATGTTTCCTGCTTCAGAGATTGGTTCATTGCATCTCAATCATCAAAGAAAAGAATCAGTCCACAATCATAATTTTTGTTAATTTTTAAAAGGGAATAACAAACAGAGATAAGACCCTCCCCTCCCCCCAAAAAGGTATTTAACACCATGTCGGAAGGTTCTAATTTTCTCATGTTTCTGGCTTACCAATCTTCTCTTTCTAAAACACGTGCAGCCAAATACATTAAAGATAATTTTTCATTATGGATTGTGAAACTCACGTAAAACAGTAAAGAAAATATATAGTCGTTCGCCGAAATAAAAAATAAAAAATAAACAAAAGTTATAATTAAAGGCAAATTCCTTGCTCTGGTCAGTCAAATGCAAGCAACCAGTATATATATATATATATATATATATATATATATATATATATATATATAATATACATAGAGAGGAGAAGATTGGCAAGCCAGAAACATGAGAAAATTAGAACCTTCCGACATGGTGTTAAATACCTTTTTGGAGGGAGGGGAGGCTCTGAATACACTATATACCAAATTTCAAATCTGTAGATCACAAAATTGTTGAGTATATAGGTTGAGAAATGTCCTCATATACACATTCTCACTTTTATAGAGATATAGATATGCATATTCATTCCTATATTATTTTATATGCTAATTAAAATATCACAGAATAGTTCTTAAAATATTATTCCAATTTTTATTAAAGTGAAATTGTCTGTGTATGTGTGTGTGTGTGTACATTACCCTACCAAAGTACTCTGTCAAGTTTAAGTCTACAGACTCGAGATTTGACATAAGGGGTATTAAGATTTGGGAAAATATTTTTAAACGTTTCTCAACCAGAAATCTGGCTGTCAAGGAGTCAAAGTTTACTGATTTGACCTTTGAAAACTCTACGAAACTCCTCTGCCAATTTTGGGTCTAAACACTTGAAATTTTAGATGTAGGTTACTTGGACATGGATCAAACTCTTAATTTGATTTGAGTCCAAAACAATAAATGTTAAGGGGTCAAAATTGGGATCAAAGTTAAAAACAATTCGACACCGGCGGTCGTTACCAAATTACTCAGCCAATTTTTGATCTAAACATTTGAAATTTAAAAAAAAAGTTTATTCAGACATAGGGCAAGCTTTTTAATTATATTTTGGCCGAAAATTTTGCTGCCAAGAGTCAAAGTTCAAAAGATTTTACCTTGGCGCTCTAGCAAACCATTTAGCCAATTTTGGATGTATACATTTGAAATTTTATATAAAGCGTATTCAGACATGCAGCAAGCTTTTTTAATCAGTTTTGGGGCGAAAATTTGGCTGCCAAGAGGTCAAAGTTGACAGAGTTGATCTTTGCAGACTCTATCAAACACCTTCGCCAATTTTGGGTCTAAACACTTGAAATTTTAGATGTAGGTTATCTGGACACGAGTCAAACTTTTTAATATATATATATATATATATATATATATATATATATATATATATATATATATATATATATATATATATATATATACATAGGCACATAAAGTTATAAACAGTACATACGACCCGAACAAAGTCGGGCTGAACTGCTAGTATATCTATAAAAGTGAAATTGTGTGTGTGTGTGTGTGTGTGTGTGCGTGCGTGCGTGTACATTTCCATATCAAATTACTCTGTCAATTTTAAGTCTACAGACTCGAGATTTGACAATAAGGGGTATTGAGATTTGGGAAATTTTTTTAATCGGTTTTCGGCCAGAAATTTGGCTGCCAAGGGGTCAAAGTTTAACGATTTTACCTTTGCAGACTCTACCTAACCCTTCTAATTTAGGTTTCCTTTTTTTTCCACCGTTAAATTATTGAATCCCCTTTTGTAATTGTTGATTTCCTAGTGGAAAGTCAACTTAAGCAAGTACTCAGTCTGCGATATGTTGAATTTAGTAGGCATTTCTTGGAAGTTCAATGGGATTTTTAAAATTTTATTTTAGCATTTTTTATCAAAGCTTTTTTAGACTATATATATATATATATATATATATATATATATGTATATAACTGTGTGTGTGTGTGTTAATGGCAAAAAATATGCGACTCGGAACAGAAAGATTGTCAACAATAAATCGAGTAAATTAATGTATGACATTGGAAAAGAACAAAGGCACATATGAGAAGATCGTTAGGCTGCTGGTGTATGATCAAAGCCAAACGGGACAAAATCAAAAGAATAAGTCATAATTAAAAACTGATCCAATCTCAAAAGCTGAAACTACTCATGTCAAATACTGTGTCATATTTGAGGGTACTTGATACGGTGCTTAATACTTGATACGGTGCAGAAAAATATCTACAATTTGATTGGATCTAATCTTCTTCTTTTCTGTAACCTGTCTCACAGATGTAAGAGAGGTTGCAGAAAAGTCTATATTTTTGTTATAAATACGATTATGTGTTCTTCAGAATTATCTCATCTATTCCCTGCCTCCTCTGGTCAACTGGTGTAATTACAATTGGATCCTATTTGATACAGTCATTCAGTTGATCTATTATTATACGAAAGTTAACTAAACGTTAATCTTTCATTCTTATTAGCTCCTTACAACAAATGGCTTCACGCCTTGTCTGGAGCGATTTATATTTGAAATAAAAACAAAACAAAAAAAACAAGACTGTCCCTAATTTTTTGTGCCAGTAATCTTACAAACAAATATCGCGCATATTCTGGATGCGTGACAAATTAAATAAAGCAAACATGGAAATGATATTTCTCTCTTGATGTGTGCAGAGCAAAACAATTTACAACAGGACAAGTCATCACGATAAACTCATTCAAGTTTGATAAATAAATCTCAAAAGATAAACTACTGTTGTCATATCTGGGCTGGTCAATCTCTCCCATTTGAGGGATGGTAAGTTGTAGAAACATGTCTGCAATTTGGCCCCACTCCTTTGTTCTTCTTTGCAACTTCTCTCTCACAGACATCATGTTGCTAGTCTCAGTCTTTTCTATAAATATTAATTTTTAAATGAAAATCGCTCCACACAATGCATGAAGTCACTTAATGTGAGGAGCTAAAAAAATACTTCAAAGTCCCAAAACTAACCAGCAATAAGTGTTAAATAAATAGATTTTAAGCTGTAAAACAGAAATTCTTTCTCCTTTGTCAGAAACATCGCTCACGGAATGTGAGGACTCAGAGACAAAATAAAGAAAGCAAGAGTTGTCAGGCTAGTGAAAGTAAACCCAAGTTCCACTTTTTACTATTACGGTAATAGAGTGTGCGTTCCTCAGAATTGTTTGATCCATTCCCTGCTTCCTTTGTTCCAGCTCGTTTGACTCGTTGGTCTAGTAGTCTCCATCAATTTGCTAGTTTGATACCTTATTGTAATACAGCTTTCTAGTGTAGTAGCTTCTTCCGAAGAGCTGCAAGCTTTTGAAACTTCCTGCTGACTGTTTTCCTCCTACATATAACCTTGTTTTATTTTTTGTTTTTTTTAAGACTAAGGTAAAAAGCCATCTCTTGTCTTTGAGATAATCTTCTTTCATTCATGAAGTTCCTTACATCAAGTGGCTTCATGTTTTATCTCAAGCACTTTTCATAGTAAAAATATATGCCTAGAATCTCTCTATGGAAAGGCATTTAGTATGATAATGCACATAGTATAACTTTTCATAGTTTATTTTCATGTTTAATCGTTGGGAATCAGGACTAAGACAGTATTTCATAATCCAAAAAATTACCAGATAATCATTAGAGATAGAAACCCACACACACATATATGAGTTTATATATATATATATATATATATATATATATATATATATATATATATATATATATAAACTCATATATGTGTCGAGTTTGTATTACTGTATACATAGATTCGAAAAGTTGTCAAAAACAAATATATAACAAATAAATGTTATCAAAGGCAAGATAAGTTACTGTTCTACCAAACTGGATATGTTTTTAGTGTTTTTATTCAATGTAACAGGTTTATTCAACTCGAAAACCATACAGTGTTTACCAATGTATTGGAAAATTCAAGATGGCGTCTGACTCTCTCTTTAACACAGTAAGTTTGGGAAAAGGTATTATAAATAAAAAGCTGGATAAAATACTGTTAAAAACTCGCTCAATATATGTTACTGTAACATAGGTTGATATATATTTGGTGACAATCAGAGACCCTCCCTCCTCTTCGAAATAGAAAAAGTTAGAGTTAACCCGCCTGATTATCATCTTTAAAATGAGTTGTTGTTTTTTGCTTTGTTTTTTCAGGTTTTTGACTTGTCGTTCATCTCATCTTTCTTAAGCACCTTACTTATATTTTTTATGTGGAAAGCTGTCTGCAATTTTTATTAATATTTGATCGCATCTGCAAAGCAACCAAATAAACTAAAGACAATAATGTTTTGTTATGAGTTGTGAAACAAAGTTAAGACGATAACAAAGAAAATGTGGACATTCGCCAAATTAAAAAATAGAAAATAAACCAAAAAATAATATTATGAACTGATTTTTCATTTGGTTACTGGGATGAAATCAACCGGTATATATATATATGTGTGTGTGTGTGTGTGTGTGTGTGTGTGTGTGTGTGCGTATCATTATTAAAGACTATTAAAGCCCCCCCCCCTCTTTAGGTTGAGCACTGTCGCAAATGTACTTTCATCCGATGATTTGTTTTGCTATTAAGTGAAGTATACTGTCCTTTGTAAACTGTGAAACGATGTGCACGTGCTTCTTTAATAGAAACTTGATAAGGGACATTTGCAGGCACCGATTCGTAGCTTTGTGGGTAGAACTACCGACTGTCAACTCGATGGTTGTAGGTTCGATCCACGGCTGGGGAAAGGTACTTGTCTAGCCACACGGATGACTTGTGATACAATGAAACAGCACTGTATGCGGATGAAACACACACATTGTATGTATATATATATATATATTTGGGGTAGAGAGGGCTCCCGTAAGCTGTGGTGAAGGCAACCTTTCTAGGAGAAGCAAATCTCTGATTTAAAAAACCATAAAGTGGAAGACCAGTACCCGCATTAAGCTGGTCTGCAGCTTAATTTGTTGCTGGCTATCTTGCTCTTGCTTGTTGCTGGATCTCAACATTTTGAACCGAGAGAGAGACTTAGCTGTCGTATAAAGCTAAGACTCTGTAACATCATATTTGTATAGATACTCCCTCAGACATTTGGGCTCATGGATTTTAAATGTCTGAGGGAGTGGCACTCATCTGACAAGACGTTGCAATCATCATATATATATATATATATATATATATATATATATATAGGGCACTGTGAGTGCGTTCGTTCCCTACAAACTCCAAAACGGAATGGCCTATTTGTCTGAAAGTTCATACACATGTATTTTTGTTTTATTTTACTTCAGTCGAAGTTCTCAGAAATCAAGGGCCCCACTACCTGGAGCTAACACTTGAACTCTATATGAGGTACATAGATATTCGAATGTTCTATTTGATGTCTTTATTTGTCAAACACAGAGTTCGTAAAGAAATTGAGAACATAATTTTCCTCTCCCCAATTAATCATTTTTATATCTTGTATATCTTTTATTTTGGTCTCTTGGTCTTACTGGATTCCAGGACAAGAATTTATCTAGTCTGGTGGAGTATCAAGCTTCGTGCTGTTACTTGAGGTAATATCACGTGGAGAAGGTGCACCATTACTCGTAAAAGCTAATATAAGTTAGCCATAGTTAGGAGATCTTATTTGGGTAGCAAATACTATGTGATTTTAAATATTTGGTCAGGGTTTACTTCTAGAGAAGTCTTTGTCTAGCAGTGTTTTAGATAGGCTTTGTATTAAAATACCGCCGATAATTATCAAAATCTGATAATCCAAAAAAAAAAAAAAAAATCCAAGAAGAAACAGCCTGATTGTGACCAAAGTTAACTCTTTTATCCATGCAGTCTAACACCACAAATGAATTTGAGAAGTTTTATCACCACACAAGCACAAGTGCTTGCCATATAAAATCAACTGTAGGTTCTTTGATAAGACAGGGGAACGTTTATATGAATGCTTCTCTTTTAGAGCACAATTGAACCAAGATATTTGACTTTTGCATTTAAAACTTTAATTCAAGTCATTATATAAAAATAATTTAATAAATTCAACACATGTCCTCTACAGTGCAATGTAGACTACAATGACGGCTGGAAGGCATGCGAAGCTTCCTTCTGGTGCATCGCAGTCGATCCCCAACTAGAGTAGCCAATCAATTAATTTGATTCAAACATGAACAATTTTACTGATTTTGATAACAATATAAGTATTGGAATTGTGGAACATAGTCCTCATTCATTCTTGGACAACATCGAGTCTCCCTGATTATTCATATATATATATATATATATATATATGTGTGTGTGTGTGTGTGTATGCATATTTAGGCAGCATGTTTCCATTTAGAAAAACGTTAATAAATAACATGCAATGCTTTGATTTGATGAAGCTTTTGATAAAGCCATCAGATGTTTATTAGCGATAGAAACAAATTCATATATATATATATATATATTTTCTGTAAAAGTCTGAGGACGCTACAGACGGCCAAAAAAACGGCCGTGTAGCCGAAACAATAATGTAACTTAACAGAAAGATACGGTAATAAAAAATAAAACGCATATTTGCTCTACAACAGTATTGAGCACTTTCTTCAGTTTTTATTAATTACCATCTCCACTATATATATATATATATGTGTGTGTGTGTGTGTGTGTGTGTATATATATATATATATATATATATATATATATATATATATATAATGTATGCAAGCCGTTCCAAAAGTAAGGCTTACTATTGTTTTAACTAGAAACCTAAAACGTTGAAGAGCTATATGAGATGGAGGTGGTATTATTAAAACAATCGACTTTTTGTGCTCCAGAATGTATTTTTCTACATAGTCAACACCATTCGCAATGCACTTTTGACAGTTTTGTTTGATGTCTCAGTTGTAAAAGCCTGGAGCATGCTTTGTCACTCATATCTCTGTAGGCATTTTGAAATCGGCTAACCCATACTCCTAACTCTGCTGGCATAAACTGCATCAGTTTCATAAATGTCAAACAGGCGCTGGTGAATTTTAACATGGATGATGCGTCTCTGTTTCTGATGTATGTCTGTGCCAGAGGTTGCTTTCTTAGCATTTCACACCGTCAATATCTGCAACAGAGATAGAACTTTCAGGTCATAAATACATGAGCTCAGTCATCATAGTAATGCAATTTGCAATTAATAGGCATTACTTCTGGAACATCCCTCATGCATATGTTTATGGTGTAAGCAGATGAACCTATTTAAAAAATAAATGGTTTTACAGTTACAACTAAACATTGTGTTAGCTATCGGTGGCAGTTATGGCCCTAGAATCATGATGTATACCTGTAACATACTCTTGTTAATTATACCATTGTGTTTGATCACGATAAAGTTGCAAAGCCACAACGAATATATAAGTATGACTATATGTACAGAATTGTCCCTAAACTAATAAACCGATCATTATGTATTTTGAAATCGAGCTGCTAGGAATACAAGGTTATAATGTGGGCTATATTTAATTTAGTTTTATGCAGTGGAGATAAAGAAGGGGTGGAAGCACTTCATGAAAATTCAGGTACCTCTGATTTTTGTGAAAAGTTTAATAATAGTTATTACACATCAATTAATAAATATTCCCTAAATTTCAGTTTCCTTAAAGAGTTTGTTTAGGGATTTTAACATGAGTACAAGTTCGTATTTAAAAATTGAAATATTTTAGAATAGTATTGAATTTAATTCAAAATCATTAGACACCAATTGAGCACGATTCCCTGAATGTCAATTTCTTTTAGGATTCCTTCAGACATTTTTAGACATTTTCTTGAATCAAAATCATTCAATGTTTTTTTAAATCAAAATTGGAATAAGGATTCTAGACATAAAGTTTGATATTATTATATATTGATTCTAATCTTCAGAAGGGTATATAATTTTATCTCTCCTGAGATGAGTATTCTTTTAGTTAGTTCATATACTAGCTGTACTGTCCGGCGTTGCCCAGGAGTGTATTTACTTACAATTTGTTTTATGTCAGTTATTTTTGCAAACTATTTCTTTTTGTACATATCAAAGGTAAGTAACTCTGTATTAACGATTAGAAACTTCTTTTCTTTTTTTTTTAGATGACAGCCATTAGAATATAATTTTTTCTGAAAGGAATTAAATCGAATTACATTTAATATTTTTTTTTACAATATGCTGCAACGATCCACAAGAACTGATGAACCTTAATCAAATATTGATTCTGTTGAAAGAAAGCTATCAATGAAAAAGAAACGAGTAACAGACTGACTTTACTTTATGTGTGAGATATATTTTTGTTGAACTGTTTTATGTTTGATATCCAAAAGGCAAAGTGGAGGATGGTATATATAAAAAAGAAACATCAATTTTTACTAGTCCTTTACCCTTCTGTGTACATCAAACCAAACAAAGTTATATATATATTTTCAGAATGAGAGGTATTATATAATTATTTCCAAAGCCAAACAGCTTCGCAGCTCAAAAGACCCATGACAGCCAACTAATTGGAAGTCCAAGACTAGAGTTTCACCCTACTTGGGCTTATCAGTTGGACATCATCGAATTTTGCCACGGTTTTCTTGATCTGTGTTAGTTAATATACTTTCCTGCGTGTGGTGCGTTTGCTTATGTGGCAGAGTACTTGCCTTGCATGCAGGAGGCTCGAGTTTTGAATCCCAAGTTCGGATATGTCTAACTGATAAGCCCAAATGAGGGCGAAACTCGAGTCTTAAACTTCCAGGTAGAATTTGATAATTTAATATATATATATATATATATATATATATATATATATATATAGTCATCCACATACAGTAATGTTTCGCTGTTTCACAGCTCATCAGTATGGCTAGATAGGCAACTCTTTTGAGCTGTGACGTTTTTTGGCTGTGGAAATAATATATATATATATACTAGCAAAAGTACCTGTCGTTGACTGAGTTCAAAATCAGCCTACAGAAAATGGATTCTGATTTATGAAAATATGATAGGTTATGAAAAGGAAGGGTTGTAAAGAGATAGCTTCGAATTTGGGTGTATCAAAACCAAAGCAAAATATGATGAAAGTAAAAATAAAATGGATAAACCCCATAATTTATTATACCATACTTGTTCACATTGAAACACTTATCACAATATTTTGTGGATCTATATTAAAAAAACCTTGTTAAACTTTGTGACATATTTCCATTCTATGGAGGTCAGGCGCGAACGAACACCCCATAATTTTATTATACCATATTTCTTCAAACTGAAACAATTATCAAAGTATCCTTACGCAGATAGATATGAAAAGTCTTTATTAAAGTTTGTGCCTATTTCCATTCTATGGAGACCAGACCCCACAATTTTATTATACCATCCCTATTTAAGTTAAAACATACTTATCAAAGTATTATTATGTACATCTATATCAAAAACACTTGTAAACGTTTTTTTAATTTTTTAATTTTTTATGTCCATACTTTGTGGACAAGGCGCGAACGCAGACCCCACAATTTTAATGAACCACCGTTCTGCAAGATCAAACATACCCATTCCTGTGTCTCGATACATCATTATATGTAATCAGTTTTTTAAAATAGTCAACCATATAGGAGCCTATTCGTGACCAGACACACACACGCATACATACACAGGCATTCAGCTTTATATATATATATATATATATATATATATATATATATATATATGTTATTTCCACAGCCAAACAACGTCACATCTCAAAGAGTTGCCTGTCTAACCCCACTGATGAGCTGTGAAACAGCGAAACAGTACTGTATGTGGATGACTATATATATATATATATATATATATATATATATATATATATATATATATATATATATATTATCAAATTCTACTTTTTTCCATACATTGTTTTCAATCCTGTTATGGCGTTGTTCATCTTCCAACTGATTTTCTCATTAACCTTTACCTTCAAGTGGCCCCTGGACTTTGATAAATGCTGATCGCTTCGTATAAATCATAGCCCAGCAGCTATTTAAGGTCTAAACCCGATCTTGATAATACCCTGATACTAAAAGAAATAAAATAAAAGTTATTACCTGATGTTAAAAGCTTAGCAACTGTTGATATGACGTCACAAACGTAAAACCAACCTGAGAAATGAGTTAAGAGAGAAACAATAAACATTTTAAGAATCTATAAATAAAAAAATAAAAATAAAACACCGAGCAATCTTTTTTGACATTGGATGATTTTCAACAACCCCTTTTCTCTACTACAAATATTGTTTACACACACACACACACACACATACACACAATATATATATATATATATATATATATATATATATATATATATATATATATATGTATATATATATATATATATATAAAAAAGACAATCTGTTTATTATTTTATTTTACTACTACTGACAGGAAGTCTCCACCTCTCCAGGACTGTATTCTTTCTCCCACCCAGCCGTTCTTCTTGTTGACACTTTATAGAGGGATAGGTCTCAGGATAATGGACTACGAGGTAGGGAAAGGTGAGGGGATTATGTCGATAGATAAACTGTGTTATCACACCCCAGACCAGTTACTAAGGTCGAACCTGACATTCAACTAATATCATTTAAATGGGTAATGATTTGTTATAGTAATCTGTACTTGGTCAAAGTTACCAGTTTACTTACAGCGACGTTTTTTTTTTTTGTTTTTTTTTTTTTAACTTTTTCAAAAGATATTTTGCTAATGGAAGTTTGAAAATATGTTATGCACAAAAATAAAAATAAATAAATAAATAAATAAAGAAAGAATAAACAAAAATACGGCCAACTATTACAAAAAGAGATAAAAACATTGGTTGAAATTCAGTTTTCTTCAAAACCAGTTTATTAATATTTGCGACAAGCTTACATTCACCGAGTTCAAATAAATATGGCTTTTACGGCACATTTAATGTGGAATTTTGTTACTTTGGTAAACAGCTTTTTATGTTTCAAGTTTGGTTTTCTTGGTTTCTTTTTATTGTATATCAATCTTTTTCAGATTATTTAATGTAGAATTTTCGAAAAAAAAAAAAAAGGTGGTTAATGCTTCAAATTGTTTATATATTCAAATATTTATTCATGATAATTATTTTGGTTTATGATACATCAACCCTTTTCGGGTTATTTAGAGTCAAATCCAGTAATTTTGGAAAAAGTTTTGTAGAGGAACATTATTGTTTTGTTGTTGATTTGGCAAAACATGATTGAGTTTTGCAAAGAAAAAAAAAAGAATAACATCACTGTTTGGCCAAGAAGCCAGTATCTTCAGACAGACTGGTCTGGTAGCACCAATATTTCAGATTCTTAATTAATTTATTTTTTACTTATATTCACTCCAACACAAGTGTATTGCTATTTACTGTGCATTAGGGCCAGATTTATAGAGGAATTCTAAGTGGGGAGTTGTGTAGCAAGATTTTTATTCATATTACATTTTAATTTCTGCATGTTTGTACAAAACATGGAGCGGAGAGGGAATCCCGAAGATTTGAAATACAAAATTCACAGTGGCCATTTTCTTTTTTTTTTTTTTTTTTTTTTTTTTTTTTACACAGTGATCACCACTTATCAAGGCCCGGAAGCCACTCAGGGATAAGGGTTATTGCAAGTACATTTCGTTAGTGTGGAGATTTGATGAAGTGTTTACTTAAGGGGGCGGTTCATTAGGAATTTGTTAACGTTGGACTTGAAGACATCCAAGTTGTAGTCCGGTGGGAAGCAGGCAGACGGAACAGAGTTCCACAGGTGTGCAGTTCTAAGAAAGAAGCTTTGTTCATGGAATCCGCGTTTTGATTTAGGCACAGATATAGAGTGGGGGAAATTTTTCACAGTGGATTAAGCTAGACGGGTGTTTTTCGTGAAAGATTGGCGAGGGGGGACCAGAGATTGGAGTTCAGACGAGCACCTGCCATGGAAATAACGATAAAACAAGGATAAGCTCGCAACGTCTCTTCTGTGGGAGAGAGGTTGCAGAGAAGAGAAAAGGGCATCCCCCACTAAGCCACAAAGTCTATTTTGTACTCTGTCAAGGCAGGATAGGCTGTTTTTAGCAGCTCCTGCCCAGATATGGCAGCAGTATTCCATCCTTGGACGTACTTGGCTTTTATATAGATAGAGAATTGCATCAGTAGTGAGATATCTTCTGGAGCGGTAGAAGGATCCCACCATCTTTCCGGCATTGGCAACAGACTTGATGTACGTGTTCCATTTCAGATCAGGAATGAAGGTCAAGCCCAGAAGCTTGTCAAAACACGGGGCCTCACCCAGATGAGAGCCATCCATCACAATTGATGCCAGATGGGGATCAGAGCATTGATGATGTAAAGATAGGAGTTTGGTTTTGGATGCATTAAAGGTAACCAGCCACATCTTCCCCCACTGAACCACGCGCTCGAGATCAGAGGAGAGAGAATCAGAGAGAGCTTTGTCATTTACAGCCTTTGATGTGTTGCCGTAGATGGTCGTGTCATCAGCATAGATGTCAACGAATGATTTAAGTATGTGTTTAGGGAGGTCATTGATGTAGATCAGGAAGAGAGTGGGGCCCAGGATTGACCCCTGAGGGACTCCAGCATTTATAGTGCAGGCCTCCGATTTTTGTCCATCTACCACTACTCTTATGAGCCTATCGGAGAGAAATGATTTAATGATTGAGAAAACATTTCCAGTTATACCGTAGCTGGAAATCTTGTGAAGTAGACCCTTATGCCATACCTTGTCAAAGGCCTTTGATATGTCAAGAGCAATTGCCCTAGAAAGGAAGCCTTTGTCAAGAGATTCACTAATCTTGTGGGATATAAGCGTCAGCACATCTGCGGTAGATCTTGCAGAGTGGAAGCCATATTGTGTGTCACTAAGAAGGTTATTCCTGCTGAGATGGTTGACTATTTCTCTATTTAATATGGATTCCAGCAACTTACTCATTAAACACAGGAGACTTATTGGTCTGTACTGAGAGGGAGATGACTTATCACCTGAATTCTTAAATACAGGGCAAACTGATGAGGTCTTCCAGGAAGTCGGAAAGCACTTCTCTTTAAGGCAGCGCTTAAATAGTTTCGTAAGTATGGGAGCAAGTTCTGGTTGAAGCTTTTTTAACACTATAATTAGGATGCCATCAGAGCCAATTGCTTTACTGGAATCTAGGTTCTTGATTAGCTTGGCGACCTCATGCACGGATATTTGTATGTTACCTAGCTTTTTCTGTGTTATAGGAGGAAATATGGGGAGTTGATGGCCTTCGTCGCATAGGGTAGAATTAGCTGCAAAGTTCTTTGCAAATAGTTTGGCCTTGTCTAACGCTGACGAGATGACCTGTGGTCCATTGATAATGGTTGGGATAGAACGCACACTTCTGTTCAGGATCCTATTTGTTATTTGCTAAAACTGGTGGGAACCAAGCCGCTGATCAGCTACCTTGGATGTAACAGGCTGGGCATATAGCTCTCTTGCATTTTTTTATTACTCTTTTACAGTGCTTGCTGGCAGTCCTTCAAATTCAAGGTACACTGGGAAGTGCAAAAGACTTTCTTAGAAAAAATTAGCTTGTCTCAGACGATATGCCTTTTAACCAAAAACTCTAGTGTGGTGCTACAGCAAATAAATTTCCCAACAGATTCTCCTATTAGTAACTCATCACATAAACAGATTTAGTCTTGTTGTGTAGATGCCATAAGGCAGTACTTTGTTCTCTTCTCCTCTTTTCCATTATTATTTTGTCTTGAGGCATGTTGATTAGTCCTTATAAAGATGATTCATTCAGAATTTTATAATACTTTCAGGAGGAGGGGGTAGTATACATACATAATATTTCCTATCTATCTCCTATATGGTGAGAGAGCAGCTGTCCCTCACTAAATCACTCTTTCTACAGTTCAGAAAGAAGAGGAAGACTGTATCAACTTATTAGCTGCATGTCTCTGGTTACTTCCTGTCTGCGCCACAATATCTTGGTAAGTAACTAATTCTGAACTTTGTACTTTTTAATGTAATCTTTCGATTTCCTGCCTAATTAACCTTATGTGAAAAATACCGGTTTTAATTATTAGTATGCATGATAAGACAAAATTTACCTTCAATGTATGACATATACCTATATGCAAATATCACCAGTTAACCTTTTCTAAATATCTGGGATTGATTTTCGGTTTAGTAAAACCATTTATTTCCATGTGGTTAAAACTAGCTTATTCAAACAAACAATTCCCCTATAAATCTGCCCTTAATTCTTAGTAGTCTCTCAGTGTGCCTTGTTTGAGAGGAGTCAAATAAAAATAAAATAAGAAGTTAACCGTCTTAGTGCGGATTTTTTTGTTTGTAGAAAAATGATTAGAAAAATGAACTGTAAGCTTAACTTTTCATTGTATGTAAAAATAATGTGTATGACATTTATAGCATATAAGAAGAAGCATACAAATAAATTGTACAACTGATTAATTTGCAAAATCTGATGGCGGCCATCTTGAATTTATAATGATGTTTACCATATTTTCATGTACGTAGGAGTCAATTGCCGAATTTATTGCGTATATTTGTGCTGTGTTTTATATTGTAAATTTTTGCATGTAATATTGTCCGCCTTTAGAGGTAGCAGATTTGTCATGATTTTATGACAGCTGTGCTAAAATGGTTAAAAGCAATTTGTTTTAAAAGAAACAAATAATTATTTCCAAATATTACAAAAACTCGTTTAAAAGCAATATATATATATATATATATATATATATATATATATATATATATATATATATATATCATGTACAACTATTGTCACTACATTGATTTAATTTCAAAATTCATGTGATAATATATCTGTTAAGACATTCTTCTTACCTAACTAGAAATAAGTATTTTTTTCATTATTACATAACAGTATTATATTCTTTTGTATAAGTAGAAATAAGTCCTTTCACTTCTTTATTATTATTATCATCATTATATTGCTATTCTTTATGAGCAATTTACCTCAACTTTGCTCGGCCCCTATGTATTGTTCATAACTTTATGTGCATATATATATATATATATATATATATATATATATATATATATATTAAAAAGTTTTACTCATGTCCAAGTAACCTACATCTAAAATTTCAAGTGTTTAGACCCAAGTCTGTAAAGATCAACTCTTTCAACTTTGATCTCTTGGCAGCCAAATTTTCGTTCAAAAGCTGATTAAAAAGCTTGCTGCATGTCTGAATACCCTTTATGTAAAATTTCAAATGCTTAAAACCAAAATTGGCTGAATAATTTGCCAGATACCACAATGGTCAAATCTATTGAACTTTGACCCCTTGTCAGCCAAATTCTCAACCAAAAACTGATTAAAAAGCTTGCCCTATGTCGGAATACACTTTATGTAAAATTTCAAATGTTTAGACTAAGAATTGGCTGAGTAATTTGGTAGAAACCAAAGAGGTCAAATTTTTTATAACTTTGACCCCAATTTTGACGCCTTCAAATTTGTTTTATGCTCAAATCAAATTAAAATGTTGGATCCATGTACAAGTAACCTACATCTAAAATTTCAAGTGTTTAGACCCAAAATTAGCAGAGAAGTTTGGTAGAGTTTTCAAAGGTCAAATTGTTGAAGTATGGCCCATTGACAGCCAAATTTCATTTCAGACATGTAAGATCAAAATTTACAAGAGAGAGAAAATCGTTAAATGAACGTTAAATAATTTGTTTACTTGCTTTTGTTTAAAACACGCTATCCACTATAAGAATCACCTTTGTTGACGTCATCGATGTTGATGTCTTCATCAAAACATAAACAAAATTACAGTTTCTCGAGTTTTTTTTACCATTAAACACATTACATGTATATTAGTTATGTTTCAAACCGTCGCATTATATATATATATATATATATATATATATATATATATATATATATATATATATATATATATATTGAAGAGTTTAGCTCCAAAATATTTGTGTCTTTTATGTAAAAATTTCTCCGATAAACAAAAACAAAACAAAAAAAAAAAATAAAAAACACGAAATTGTATTTGTTAATTATTATATCATGACGGCGATTACGGCGAGGTCTTTGTCAAAACATCAACAAAATTACAGTCTCTCGAATTTTTTCACTATTAAACACACTACGTACAGATTAGTGCTGTTTAAAACCGTCGCATTTCATATATATATATATATATATATATATATATATATATATATATATATTTAGAATTTAGTTCCTAAATATATGCTATAAGATTTCTCCTAAAAAACCATACAAAAACAAAGAACAGTTAACAAAATACAGAAGTGTTTTCTTAATTATTTTCTCGTTTCCATACGATTTAACGACATTTTATATATTTTCTGGTATCATGATACTGAATACTTTATGTACAAGTGTCGCCAAAAAACGTTAAGCTTACCTACAAGTTACGCATGCGCGTTGACTCATGGTAATTGCAGCGACAATTTTACATGTGTTATTCGTTTCAGAAAACCTATATATATTGCCAAATTAGGATGAATGTTGACGGCGTTGAGAAACAACCAATTTAACTTTTTCTAAACCTTAAACATCATCTTCATTAATGCTATACAGAGAATACATCTATAGTGAGGATATTAACTCGTGACTTAATTGAAAAGGTGAGTCCCCAAATATTTGCATTTCTTATTATTATGCTGATAAAGAAAAAAATACGGAAGTTTAATATGGCTATATTGAACATTTTAACTCGTGCATAAATTGAAGAGGTTAGCTCCCAAACAGTTGCGTTTTAAAAAAATCATTATGCCGAAAAAGAAACAAATGCGGAATTTTATGGAACGAAATAAAACGAACTTATTTTTTCCCAACAATCTCATTTCCTCAACAGATTTCTTTTTATAACATTCCATTTTTTCTGAACAAATCATACAAGACGCTATTTTTTTGGAAGCTAAACATTTCAATATTTAAATATATATGAAATGCGTGGGTACTTCACCATGATACATTCATTTTGGCTACGGACGCCAGTTTTAATGGGCTTAAGTGGCTTCCACTAACAACCGTAGTTTAATTGTTTTTTATTGTTTATTTTTTGCAGCTGTGGTGGTGGTGAGGCATACTTCCATCGGGCAATGCCAGCATACGGGTCCTGCTAGGAAATAATAATAATAAAAAAAAGCACAAACAAGCTGTTTTTAATATAAATATAAAACCATTCCTAAATATTTTTTAAATATATAAACTAGAAGTACACCTTTCCACTTTTATATCTCTTTACAAAGATTAAAATCAATATATGATAATATTCAACCTCATGCTTAGAATCCTTGTTCCCATTTTGATCCAAATCCATAAAACAACTTGTATTCTAGAATATATCCTAAATTTAATGCTTAAGTTTAAATCTTGCTTAATTAAGCATGAATAAGCATTATGGATCAAATTTAATGCAAATCTGAAATATTTTAATTTCCAAATGCGAGGCTGTCCCCAGATTATGCACCCATCAAAACCCTATGAAATACCCAAAGGAACTTAAATTTAGAAAAAAGATTACTTAATGTTTGATATCTATTGTTAAAATTTCACAAAAAAATTAGAGGGATCTGAATTTTCACAGAGTTGTTAACCCCATCATATCCACGTTTGCATAAAATTAAACTAAATATAGCACACAATACCCACCCTTACATCTAGCAGATGTATTCCAAAAATCATTATAATCAATTTATCAGTTTGTGAATGATTGTTATACCTAACTATGTATAGAGGTATATCACATTCAATAAAATCTTCCAAGAAAAAGCAAAAACTTGTTTGTTCAATAAAGCACAATTGTGTACAAAATGCATATAAAAGTTTCTCTTTAATATATTGTACACCATAATAAGCGAAGCCTAAATAAACGCCTTTTGACCTATTTTCGACTATAAATTCTTGTGTCATTTCTGATAATAACCGTCGCTGGTTCAATATTAATTTGATACATGACTTGTTTTAAAGAAATGCCAATGGAACTATTGCATAGTAGCAGAAATACCCAGCATTGCTCGGGATTTAATAAAGTAAATTATAACTTTTTTCACTATACACACAACACTATTTAGCTTTCTTAACTGTTTTACTAGTTTAATCCCCCCCTTTACTATATAATAATATAGATTTTTTTATAAAAGACTATTAAACTGTAGAGATTACAGGTGATCGTGGCTGAATTTATAAAATTCGTTGGCAAACTCTTGAAAAATAATCTAGAGAAGAATACATCCTTTTATACATAAAAATATAAATAAAATAAATAAAATACATAAATTTGATAAAAGAAAATGAAAAAAATCATAATAATTATGAATAATAAAAATAAATAAAATAAATAAAAATAAATAAATTTGATAAAAGAAAATGAAAAAAATCAGTAAATAATAATTATGAATAATAAAAAATAAATAAAATAAATAAAAATAAATAAATTTGATAAAAGAAAATGAAAAAATCAGTAAATAATAATTATGAATAATAAAAAATAAATAAATTTGATAAAAGAAAATGAAAAAAATCAGTAAATAATAATTTTGAATAATAAAAAATAAACAAATTTGATAAAAGAAAATGAAAAAAATCAGTAAATAATAATTATGAATAATAAAAAATAAATAAAATAAATAAAAAGAAATAAATTTGATAAAAGAAAATGAAAGAATCAGTAAATAATAATTATGAATAATAAAAAATAAATAAAATAAATAAATTTGATAAAAGAAAATGAAAAAATCAGTAAATAATAATTATGAATAATAAAAAATAAATAAAATAAAATAAAAATAAATAAATTTGATAAAAGAAAATGAAAAAATCAGTAAATAATAATTATGAATAATAAAGAATAAATAAAATAAATAAAAATAAATAAATTTGATAAAAGAAAATGAAAAAATCAGTAAATAATAATTATGAATAATAAAAAATAAATAAAATAAATAAAAATAAATAAATTTGATAAAAGAAAATAAAAAAATCAGTAAATAATAATTTTGAATAATAAAAAATAAATAAAGTAAAAATAAATAAAAAAATAAACACATTAATAAATAAATAAAAACTTAAAACAATATGTGTGTGTGTGTGTGTGTACATAAACAAACTAAAAGCTTCAATAAGTACTATTTGATAAGCTTAAATATATTAACTTATTAAGATACAAATTTTTAAAAATTAAAAAAAAAATTAATTTGATATAACTATAAAGTACATAAAAAAGTCTAATTGGTCCCTAGAAGGTAGATCTGATCTTATATAAAAAAAAAATTAATGTTAAATTCAAAACAATAGAAATAATTTATAAATAAATAAATAAATAAACAAAAAATGAACGAAAAACTTCGGGTTTTATAGATAGACAATATAACCGAATTTAGTTGAACTTTCCCCCTGGTCTAGACATTTTCAAATGGCCTGAAATATGAAATATCGTTTCTTGACATCCTCCTTGTCATGTATCAACTGTATTCATATGAAATACCTCCTTCTTTTACCTCTCCTCTCTTCCTTTCCTCTTCTTCTAAGCGAATTTACAACCCCTCCTTCTATATTTATCTTTTTCTTTCTCATAACTCTCTTTAATCTTTTATACATCCTCCCCAAAACTCTCCTTTAACCCCCCCCCCACCCCTTCCTCTTTAACAGCGGTTAGGTTTCTTAACTCTGATTTTAAATTTAAATTCATAAGGACATTAACCATGATGCTTCAGGTCAGACATGGCAAAATATATTTTTCTCCTCTAAAAATTAAAATGCACTTAAACCTTTTTAATTTTCTTGCCTGATGAGATAAATAATGAGCGAAACGGTTTGCACATCGTAACAAGATATAACTATATTTACATAAAGTAAAATCAATATATAGTTTTTAGAGAGAATTAGACCCGGAGTCTAAAGAGGAGAGTTTATTTTAATGTATTAGTAAATGTATTAATACTTTTAAAAGAAAACAGTGCCCTTTGTACTGTAGATATATAATAAGCTCAATAGGTATAGATATCCTAGAGCTATATTAATATTGAGTAAAGCGATTCATAATTGTGAATTAAAAATCAGTTTCAAAAGGAAAAACAAACAAAATCAACATCGTTTCCGAAACGATCGTACAATCGAGTTGATTTTGTTTGTTTTTCCTTTTGAAACTGATTTTTAATTCATAATTATGAATCGTTTTACTATATATATATATATATATATATATATATATATATATATATATATATATATATATACAGTGATGATCATATTTATTGGCACGGTAAAATAAAAGTTAAATTTTGTCTAATAAATTCTAAAAAAGGGATTAAATTAAAGAAAATAACAAAGTATATTATGTATTTTTAACTGGCCTTTCCGATGCAGCAATCGGATTTTAGAAAAAATAAATAACAAAGGAACAACAAACATAATTGCAAAAAACCCTTGTTCAAAATTATTGGCACGATTTATTTAATAATCAATTGTATAGCCTTTGGCCTTGATTACCTTCCTCAGTCGCTTTTCATAGTTTACAACCAAGTTGTTGCACTCTTCAGTAGTAATTTAAGCCCACTCTTCCTGACAATAATCCTCCAATTGAATAAGATTCTTAGGCTTCCTTTGCATTACCCTCAATTTTAATGTTCTCCATAAATTTTCAATTGGATTAAGGTCTGGGCTTTGTGATGGCCACTCCAAAACATTAATATGATTGTCCTCAAGCCATTTCTTAGTCAGTTTAGCCGAATGCTTTGGGTCATTATCTTGCATGAACCACCAACGACGACCAAGTGAGAGCTCTTTAGCAGAGTCTTTCAGGTTTTCATCCAATATTTTAACATAATCTTCCTTTTTTATGCTACCTGTGACCTTAACAAGTCGCCCTGGTCCAGAGGCAGCAAAGGATCCCCAAAACATCAAACTGCCTCCACCGTGCTTCACTGTGGGTATGGTGTTCTTAGGCAGGAAATATATATATATATATATATATATATATATATATATATATATATATATATATATATATATTGGAAGCAATTCAATTCAAGCACATCTGATTGAACACGACAGAGTTATTCTTTTTCTGATTTTTCTGGATATCTTCCTGATTCGCCGAGCGGTCTTTTTTATTTCAGTCAGCATGTTGTACAAAAAGGCGCCCAAAAGTTGTTGTACCCTATCATACAGCAACGTCTCGTGCAAAGAGCGGGTATCTTTGCTAATATATATATATATATATATATATATATATATATATATATATATATATATATATATATATATATATATATATGTATATATATATAAATATGTATATGTATATATATATAAATATATATATATATATATATATAAATATGTATATGTATATATATATAAATATATATATATATATATAAATATGTATATGTATATATATATATATATAAATATATATATATATATATATAAAAATATGTATATGTATATATATATAAATATATATAAATATATATATATAAATATGTATATGTATATATATATATATAAATATATATATATATATATATATATAAATATGTATATGTATATATATATAAATATATATATATAAATATGTATATGTATATATATATAAATATATATATATATAAATATGTATATGTATATATATATAAATATATATATATAAATATGTATATGTATATATATATAAATATATATATATAAATATGTATATGTATATATATATAAATATATATATATATAAATATGTATATGTATATATATATATATATATATATATATAAATATGTATATGTATATATATATAAATATATATATAAATATGTATATGTATATATATATAAATATATATATGTATATATATATAAATATATATGTATATATATATAAATATATATGTATATATATATATATATATATATATATATATATAAGTAAAATTATCATACGCATGTGCGCCCTCTATAAATAGATACAAAATCCGGGTAAGGAAGCGAAACACTACCTACCCTTTCACCTAAAACATGGTTACGCACGCTGGCAGACAAGTCAAATGTAGATGGCCAAAGAAAAAAGCCAAGTGAAACTAACTAATCCTAATCCTACCAAAATGCCAACTGCTTTTTTGTTTTTACTTTTTTGCGAACTGTTGTTTATACTTTCTCTCCTTCAAATTCATTTATTTAATGTATTTTAATTATATGCGTATATATTGTCTTTAACTCCTTGCTTCCATGCGAGCCGTCTGTAGTTAGAATTCGACTCAAAAAATGAATAGCTTAGTCACAAGAATACCTAACACAAGCGCGGATTTACCTTATTTATTTATTTATTTTTCTACTATAGAAGACAGAAGAACTTTATTTAAGTAGTATACTTAATATCTGCAATTACCATGATATCCACACCAAACCACTTAACTTAGCTTACAATTTAACTCTCACTATATTTGTAACTGCAATATACAGTATCTTAGCTGTGATACTAGGCCTAATTTTCTGAGTAGATGCAATACTCTGTGCCTCACCTTAATGACTACCTATAAATAATAAATACAGAATACTAATTCCCAATCACAATAAACTAGTTGCTCCTTTTATAACTGGGACCCCCCCCCCTACCTAACAGCTAGCTACGAAATGTTAACATACATTTTACCTCCAAGACGACTGCGTTTGTCTAACCTGCATGGCAAAAAAAAAAAAAAATTATTTTTTTTTAAATTTAAAAAAATTTCTTTTCTTTTTTTTTTTTCCTTTCTTCAAACTAAACCTTACCTGTAACTCAACATCCTAATGGAGATCTACTGTTTGTAAATAAATAACCCCTTTTTTTCTTGATGCTAACAATCTGCTCTCTCCCACCAAGCCGCCACTAAACTCCCACATTCACCGCATTTGTAGTGGAATCTCTGACTTCCAGCCCCTAACCCTCACATGCAAACTGTTTAATAGCCATCACTAAACATCTATACATTTCTACCTCTAAGGCATGCATTAGAGCTCATTCCTATCCAGTAAGGTATTTAACAGCCAAAGTACGTACTCAGAAGCAAAGCGATCTGCATTACATAACTGTCTCCTCGAGAGTTTTGCAATGATTAATACGAAACTGAACCGACACTCCTTGTTATGCAAAATGTCCCATGACTCTTACTTGAAAACTGAAATTATCTTCTCGATAATAGAAACACACTTTATACCTACAACCTCAACTCTATTCGCATCTACTGAAAACCTGCCCATCTAATTACACATGACTCAAATCTTGCTGTTTTATTCATACTATATTGCACTTACATCTTCACCCTCCTATCATCTAAAATAGTTTAGGCACAACTCGTAGATCAATTCCTAATACCTACTCATACTGTAACATTATCCTAGACCTAAGCTAGCATAAATAAAATAAATAAAAAGGGAAAGACTCAAACCACATTATCTCCTCCCTAACAAGCCTTCTTAAAATCATAGTTGCTTACACTGCATGAGCTCCACTCACCCTCTTTATCCAGTAACAATGAAATAGCAATGTCCCTAAATCACTTTGAGGAGTGTAACTAATCAGCAGAGATATAACCTCTACAAACTAACCCAGTAACACTAACTAACCACGCGGGGTTGCAGAAATACCTGGATAAGAACCTAGGCGCGGAGCAAACCCTCTTAGTGTTGACGGACCCAGTAGATCTTCCCAGATCATCCATCTAGGAGAAGGAAAACTCTGAAACTAAACCAAAAGGGAGGGAGGCCTCTGCAGTCTTGGATGACAACCTTCCTAGAGCTGGTGACTTAAACAAATTACCGGTTTGCAAACCTAAACTGCTTAAGGAGTAGATAGGCTCTGTCTATCACCTGGTTTCCATACTCCTTCTTTGCCTATTAGTCAGGCGCAGAGACACTATCTCAGTGATTCAACAGGAACACCCAGCAGTAGATCTTGTTTCTTGGCCAGGGCAACGAACGCCGTTTTTCCCATTCCCGGCACACCCCACCCCTAAAACTGGACATTTGGGAGTGCTTGAGTACAATATATGCCTGAGCAATTAGATTGGGTTGACCTCCTAATGGGTTGAGGGTACCGGATTGACAGTTTCTGGCTGCTGTTCCCGACTGGTAGTACAAGAGCCCTAACTCTTTGGTAGCACTTAGAGTGGCTGCTCCATCAACAGTTGAATAATATCGGGTTATTTGTAGTGCCATGTCGCGCATGGAAAGGGACCCTGCACTCATCCCCGGTGGGCTTTCCTGAGGCCTCAATCCTAATTAGAGAAAGGTCAGCTGATGGTCTACTTGTGATGCATGTCTGATGCTCTGCATAACCTCTTGTTTAGCTCCCCCTTACCGAAACTCTTTAAAAAATATGACAACAGTACAATCTAAAAATAAGCTTAAGCCAGGCTTAGGGACAAACGAATTCAACTTGCCTCCTCCCTTGAGGCTTGCATTCACAAATATCCGTGGGCTTAGAACTAATTTAGCTGATGTTGAAGCATTTCTCTTAACAAATACCCCGGATATCTTAGCACTAAGTGAGACTAACCTACACTCCTCCATCCCCTCTAACTACTTTAACATGCCTGGATATCTCTCACTCTGCCGTAAGGACTCTGACAGGCATATGCACGGGCTTGGAGTATATGTTCGGAACACCCTCCCCTTGACTAGAGAAACTAAACTAGAATCGGACAATGAAGCCTTTATGTGCTTTAGACTTAACATGCAACACCACATTAGCTACTTTTATTTTCTCTACCGCTCTCCCTCGACCCAGGACTGCACCATAATAAACAAAGTCTCTGACAGCATAGACACGGCACTCTCCCTTGACAGTAGTGCACAAGTACATGTATTTGGTGACTTTAATGTCCACCACAAAAACTGGCTTGGATTCTCTACGTACACAGATGCAGTGGGCAGCACAATTCATAGCTTCACTATATCTCACTCCCTATCACAAATTGTTACGTTTCCAACCCGTTTCCCTGACCAGGAAGAACAACACGCATCACTTCTAGATCTGTTTTTGACCACAGTTCCCAATGATTGCATAACGAAGGCCAACAGCCCACTCGGGAATGCTGATCATGCAGTGATAATGGTTGAAATCGCCCTAAACTCTAGAGCCAAAACTGAAGAGCCAGTGCTCAAAACAACGAGATATTATAAAAAGGCTGACTGGGAAGCCACCAGAGAGCTAATCAGAGATGCCCCATGGGGAAATATTTTTTCTCTCCTTGCTGAACAGTGTGCAAAGGAGACCACTGAATGGTTCAAAACTGCAATCGAAACGCATGTTCCCATGTGGAAATTTTATAGTAAGCTCCACTTTCCCCAATGGTTTACTTCGACTTGCGCAACTGCCATTGCTCAAAAGCAGCATGCATACTGCAGATTTAACCGACATAAGTCCAGTTCAAACAGACTGAAGTATATAGAAGCTAGAAATAACGTTAAGAAAGAAATAGCGACAGCTATGAGAGAATTTACGGAAACCATTAACAAGCGCATCGAAGCACAAAAACTAGGAACCTGAGACTTCTGGAAAATCTACAACAGTGTAGTAAATAATGGACAATCAACAATTCCCCTACAAACCAACAATCACGAGGTTGTCTCCTCAGCAACCGAGAAGGCTAACATGCTTGCCAGTCGGTTTGCCTCAAACTCAACACTGGACCCTTCCAACCACCCCCTACCTGACTTTCCTATGCGGACAGACACCACGCTAGACGATCTGAAAATCACCCCTGCTCAGGTGCACGCTATCATAAAAAACCTTGACACTTCAAAAGCATGTGGACCCGATCTCATCCCAGCTGTGCTATTAAAAATTGCTCAGCCGAAGTAGCTCCAGTTCTCTCCAAACTTTACAACAAATGCCTTAATGAAGCTTGCTTTCCGGGCTGTTAGAAAACTGCCTCTGTTGTACCAGTATTCAAGAATTCTGGTGAAAGGACTGACCCATCAAATTATCGCCCCATAAGCCTCCTCCCACTTTTCGCCAAAATATTTGAGACCTTAATCAACCATGCTGTAGTCCATCACCTTACAGATGCTAAACTTCTGACTGACCAACAATATGGATTTAGACAAGCCCGTTCCACAGCAGACATCCTAACTGTAATCTCTGAACATATATACCATTCACTGGACAAAGCGGGGGAGGGCAGAGCAGTAGCTCTAGATATATCTAAGGCTTTTGACAGGGTATGGCATGAGGGTCTCCTCAGGAAAATCAGATCATACGATATCACTGGAAGAATATTTAACATAATTAAATCCTTCTTAGATAAAAGAAAAATCCAGGTTGTCCTTGACGGTCGTACATCTAAACAATATGATATAAATGCGGGAGTGCCCTAGGGGTCTATCCTTGGACCTCTATTGTTCATTATATTTATTAATGACTTCCCCGACAAAATTGCCTCTGAGATGGGTATATATGCTGATGACACTACCCTCTATAACAGGCATGACAGGAAGACGAATGAACATATTTCTAAAGAAATAGCAGAAACACTAGAGGAAGACCTCCAATCTGTAGTGGAATAGGGACAAAAATGGATGGTCACATTCAATGCTGTCAAGACTAAACTAGTTTCATTTGAAAATTACAAGAAACCTTCTCTACCACCTATAGCAATGGCCAACGAATCTTTATCTGAGAGTACATCTTTCAAACTCCTTGGCCTAACGGTTACAGGAAACATGAGTTGGAACAATTACATTGAAGGCATTGCCAGGACCGCTGCAAGAAAGGTGGGCTCTCTCTACCGTGCTAGACAACTACTAACACCCGAAAGTATCCTGTACCTCTATAAGGCCACCATTCGCCCATGTATGGAGTACTGCTGTCACATTTGAGCTGGTGCGTTTGCTACTAGTCTCTCGCTCCTTGACAAGGTTCAAAAGAGAGTCGCAAACCTGATAGGCCCTGAACTGACATCTAAGCTTCAGCCTCTGTCCCATCGACGAAATGTTGCATCCCTCTGCCTGTTCTACAAGTATTTTAGTGGTGAATGCTCTGACAAACTGCAATCACTTGTGCCCCCATGACGTGAGCACCCTCGACAAACCCGACAGGCTGCTAAATCCCACCCCACACTGTAGAGATCCCTAGGTGTAAAAGATCTTTCTGCTCCAATAGTTTCTTCCCCAGAACCGGTAGACTTTGGAATTCCATTCCAGATCCCTGCTTCCCCAACAGTACTGACGTGCAGAAGTTCAAGTGTAACGTGAACCGACATCGTACTGCCCAAATCCCTAGATAGTACCCCAGTAGTTGTTGCCCCTGATAGTAGCCCCCTACACCAAAGTTGCAATTTGCCTTGTTTGGGGTGAAAATGTAATAAAAAAATAATATATATATATATATATATATATATATATATATATATATATATATATATATATATATATATATATATATATATATGATGAGAATAATGGAAATAGTATTGCGACAAAATAGAGAAATAAAAAGGAAGAAACATCTTTATTTCGAGATTCATTCATCTAGAGGAAGTCTCGAAATAAAGACGAAATGTTGATGAACACATAACTCGGTTTGTTCCTTTATATATATATATATATATATATATATATATATATATATATATATATATATATATATATATATATATAAGTAGCATAAGCGTAAAGTGGTCAATATTATTCATATTATTTGAAGCATGTTGATATTGAATTTAACTATTTCGTTTTTTCTCAACTAAAAGCTTTTCATGCTAAAACTAATTGCTTTCCTTCCAAATTCTTTTTTTTTTTTTTTTTTTTGTTGATATTTTTGTAAGATCCTTTGTTCTGCTTTTGTCGCTTATTAATATCAGGATTGCAATCGTAAATTCCCCACCTGCGAATCGTCTACTCTTCTGTGAATAATTCATTTTCCATTGCTTGAACGATTTCGAAATCCTTTTAGTTTTCGTGTTGTTCAGTATTTGACAAAAGACCATTGTTCTTTCTGTTTCTCATTTTTTCATACCAAAAATTATACTGATACGTAATAGTGATTGAAATCTCGATATCATAAAATGTGAAAGTCATATGCCAATAATACAAACTACGACAACATACAAGCAGTTCACCTGCAAACAAATAAAATAATTACCCATTAGATCCCTGTTCTCAGAACTATTACATGGAGGAATAAATTAGAAGAGCGTCTTCTTTACAAGAAAAGTGGACGACATTATTATCCTCATATCTTTCTATGTTTATATTTTATATTCACCTCACAACGTTGGGTCAAGTCACAAACCGCTATGTAAATCTTAGGCTGTAAGGTTTCTTGGCATTTTCCGACGTAAAATTACCAATTCTATTTCCCACTTTGCGCCATTCCTGATTCTTAATTAATTTACAGACTACATGATTAAACGTCTGTCATGTTCACATTCCGACTCTCTTTCTCTCTCTTTCTCTCTCTCTCTAACTCCTTGATTCTCATTAACTATATAATAAGCTGTTTCTTTGCCCTCTATCATTTACCTCTTTCGATATCAGACAATCTTGTAATTTCTTGATATCCGAGGCCAGCGATATTATTATTTATTTGTTCCAGACATTCCATTATACTTTTCAAATATTTACTTTGTATTTATTTGTTTAAAAATTGCTTATTCTAAATTCTCAAGTTGCATTCATAGCTAGCCGTGTAAATTGCACATTTACCTAGTTAACTCTACTCACTCTCTACCATAGGGCCCTTATCTGTTACATGTGTGTATATATCTCACATTCAATAATCTATGCATATTTTTGTATAATATCAATTTGTACTAATACATATACATTTACATATTTGGTACATTTATGTATACATACATTTTTTAATATGATTTTCTTATCATTTTGTTGTAGCTATGGATGTAACAGACTAACATAGAATTTACTCTTGAGCATCATGACAAATCTTGAATCCTCTCATTATTAGATTTTACCTTCTGCATTACTTAGGCAGAACACACATACATCAACTTCTGCAGAGATATTTTCATAAATTAAAAATCAAAGCTATGTTATTAATGAGACAACTGCATCTGTAATACTAAAGAATTTGACAAAATCACTATTAAACACTTCCTAGAAGTATTCCAGCGAGATGGATATCCTTCAAAAGCTAAACAGGATAACTAGAAAATAACTATAGTATGCTTTAACACCTGCTTGCTAAAATTACTCTATTTTAATGATAGAATCACATTGGCCATCCGCAGAGAACATTTAGACATCTAATTACACAATCTGGACTGACACTGAGACACTACCTATTAAAACCTCGAACACTACTCAACAACAAAGCATGCACTCTGCCAAATTGCATAGCAGATTTATGAAATCACACATCTGCAGTATATAAAAAAATGTGCGAGATGTCATGAGTTCTACATCAGTAGCACAGGGAGTCTGCTATAATTCCTTTTTTTACTTGGAGGTCACCACTTATCAAGGCCCAAGGGCTATACTAGTGTAAAGGTTAATGAATGTCAGGTAGACAGTGAGAAAACATCATGATGATCAGTAATGGTGAAACTTGGTAAAGTTTAATCATATAAGAGGCCGGCTCCACAAATTTACATTAGACTTGAAAACAATCATGTTATAGTAATCTTGGAAGCAGCTCCACGGTATTGTATTTCACAAACAGACAGTTCTAGGGAAAAAAAACCCTGCTCCTGGAATGTTCGTTTAATTTTAGGCACAGACAGAGGGTGAGAGAAATTATTGGCAGTTGTTGTAGCTAGGCGAGTATTTATTGCAAACTTTTTACACGGGGGTGGGGGGATTATAGATTGCAAATCAATTGAACACCTACCATAGAACAAATGACAGAACAGAGATGGACTCACAACATCTCTTGTGTGAAGAAGGGAGAAGTTCAGTGACAAAAAGGTCCTTGCCCACTATATTTCCAAAACAGTTTTGTACTTTGTCAAAGCAGGAAAGAGTACTCTTAGGAGCTCCTCCCCAGATGTAGCAACAGTACTTCATCTTGAGACGTATTGGAATGAGAATGATCTCAGTATTTTTCGGTCCTGGATATGACCTAAAACTACATCCGATGGTGAGGCCCCACCTTGCGGGCTTTGGGGAGTGTGGAGCCACTTTTCAATTGTTATTGCTCCCAGGTCCACTCTGACCCGGAGTGGTAGTACCTGTTAGGGTCCCAACTATAGGTTACATAGAATCTGACTTAAAAAAAAATGTATACTCCATTAAAAATTGTTCCTCAAAATAACTAGATTCGGCATTAAATAACCTGAAAAAGGTTGATATGCCGTAAAACAAAAACAACCAACCATCAGTATTTTTCCATTTATTTTGGCAATAAATCTAATGTAGGTCTTCCATTTCAGGTTAGGACTAAAAGTCAGTCCCAAAATTTTGTCAAAAAGAACTTGAGGTCAAATGGAAATCTGAGCATTGGTGGTGAAAAGATAAAAGTTTGGTTTTGGGGATATTAAAGGTAACTAGCAATTTTTTACCCAATTGTACCAGACCCTGAAGGTCGGAGGAAAGAGAATCGGAACTACCATGGTTATTATCGGCGTTTGAAGTGTTGTCACAGATGATAATATCATTTGCATAAATGTCGACGAATAATTGTAGAACATTATTTGGGAAATATTTAAAGAGGAAACTTTTATGTCAGCATGAACTTGTAATGCAGTGGATAAAGTGTTGATTAAGAATCATTCATAAGTAATAATCTTCCGGGGGTTGACGGTTTAATACTTATTCGGGGTGATAATAATTAGGAATAACATAATTATCACCAATCTCTTGTTACTTTGTTGTTGAATATTTGTTAAAATATTGCTGTATGCTTTCTTCATCCGATTCTTTCTTTATAAAAAAATAGAACATAGATGTTCTAATAATACATACTAGCGGAGGGGCGCCCGGCTTTGCCTGGTCGTAAAATGCACTTAAATATGATATTTTAATTTGTCCAGATTCCATATATATTATTATAGAGTCGTGGTTTCAAAAGTAAAAAGTATTTGGGTGCCATCAGCTCAAATCGAAACCGAAAGCAAAACTGTAGCATTCAAAGCTGGTGACGTTACTACTGCACCAACCTGAAACGCATATGAACTGATTAAAAATAAACTAAGATGAATGTACAAAATATATAACGATTTTTTCAATTTTGACCCCTTATTGACCCCTTAAAAACTATTTTAACCGACCCATAAAATAACGGCCCATAAAAAATCCAATCATTTGAGGCCCCTAGCGCCGCTCTGCGACTTTTAGTTTTAGAGGAGATAGAGTTTGAAAATATGAAGACAGACAGGCAGACATAGTAAGTTTTATAAATTAGATTATATGTCGACTAAATCTAGATATTGTAATCAGAAAAGGTTTAAAATCATATAATAATGAATGAACTGCTTTTAATTCAGTGACAACAGTTAAGCAATAGTACATTTAGTTAGAATATTGTTCTTATTTACAATGCCTCCCCATGGGACAGAGTTAGACACCAGGGTCGTTTTTAATGTGGAGAAAAGGAACAAAAATAAAAATTGTCTCAATCGTGAAAGATTTCTCCTCCACTGACAGAGAACAAGAAATTGAAGTTCAGCATCTGAAGAACATATACTACACTTTGATCTTGTCCCGAAGGCCAAGTGTGTGTGTTAGTTAGAATATTGTCAAGCGAAAAATAAATAAATGAAATATAATCTTGCTATAAAAAGGAACAATGTAGATTAGCGATTGAGTTTTCAAATCCTTTTTCTTTTCCTCATTAAAATAAAATGTAAAACTGAAGAAACCATTATTCAGTAATTTCTTGAATAGAATGTGAAAAAAGATTTATACGGTTAGATACCAAGTTAAGGGAGGATATTAAGCTAACTCAGCCGCTAAGTTATCCAAAATACAAAAAGGCATGGAAACTAAAATAAACTAAATACATAATACAAATGGTTATAACTGCGAGAAACAGGCAATGAAAATAGACTATTTTAAATAAATGGAAAGTGGATCTTGGAATAACTCTAAGAGGTCAAGTTATTCTGACCCGACTACAAGTCGACCATACACACCCGACGAATGCGTAAAGACAAGCTAACGTATACACAGAGATCAACTCTCTGACGAATGCTCACCGGAAAAAGTGTCAGAAAAGAATGTTCTTTACCTAAAACTAAACGGAAATATAAACAAAGTTTCTTTCCAAGAATTTCTCATCTGCTTCCCATAATCGTTTTTTAAGTACAATATTAATAACTTTTGTCAAATTGGATACTTAAACAATCAAATACTGTTCAGTTAACATTTTGTTTCTTATCCTCTCAATCCTTTTAAAGATGTCGTTTATCTTCAACTGGCATTCCTTTTAACCCTATCCTCAAGTGGCATCTAGGCCTTGATTAGTAGCGACTTAGTATGAAAACCTTTAGAAAAAAAGATGAAAACAGTAATATTGGTTTTAAAAAACTCTTTGGAAAAGTTACAAAAGATGCTGTAAGAATATAGTCTTGTTGAAAGAAACAAATCACGGTTAAAAAATAATTATAATTAATAAAATTTTGAACTTAAAATAATTTTCCATAATTTTCAGAAAAATAACTTCATTGTCTTTTCTAAAGCAATAGCTTTCCGTTTGTGTTTAGCGAAAATGATGTATTCTACAAAATATTTGAACTCGGTTATTCAAGGACTTATGAGGAGTATCTTGAAATTGACTGGAAATTGAAATGCTCTTTTTTCATACAAACACTATTTGTACTATCTTCGATATGAGAATAGTTTTGTATTATTCGGATTACTGTTCTCATCTTGAGTGTTATTCTTACAATGTTTCAGCCGATGTAACCTCCGACCTTCTTCAGGTGTATCTTGTAAAATTCGGGAATTTTTCTGTAAGACTTAGGAATTTGTATGGAATTTCATACAAAACCTTTTATTTTATTTACAAGGGTAGCATGCTCTCGTTCCGTCAGCCATGATCGGGTAGAATTTACAATTGTTCTTAGTATCACTCGCACTGAGGATCAAATCTTCAATCTCCAGAAGAGTGTCACTTAAAACTGAATTTTACACGTCGTGTCACGGGTCATTGTGGACGATTCTAGTATGGATTTTGGGAGCCTTATAGCCATTCTTGTTTTATAATGTACATTCTTTATCATGACTATAGACCATTACTTATTACTATATATATATATATATATATATATATATATATATATATATATATATATATACTAGCAGTTCAGCCCGGCTTTGCTTGGGTCCTATGTACTGTTCCTAACTTTATGTGTATATATTTAATATATATGTACATATATTATGTGTATATATTTAATATACATGTACACATATAATACATTAGACCTTACTAAAGCCTTTGACTCTGTGAACCGTCAAGCCCTTTGGCTGGTTCTTGCAAGGTTTGGATGCCCAGAGAGGTACATTCGGGTACTGAGACTGCTGCATGACAATATGTCAGCTACAGTCCTCAGTAGTAGTGGAGATGAAACAGAGCCCTTCAGGGTTGACACGGGAGTGAAACAGGGATGTGTCATTGCCCCAACCCTGTTCTCCATCTTCATTACTGCTATCCTCCATCTTACGGACAAACATCTTCCCCATGGAGTTCGGATTATGTACAGAACCGACGGCCGACTTTTTAACATCAACAGATTTAGGGCCAAAGGTCGAACGAACACCATATCCATTATGGAGCTACAGTATGCAGACGATAACGCCCTTGTAGCCCTCTCAGAAGAGGACCTACAGTGTACACTGGTTGCCTTCACGAGGGCGTACAAACAGCTAGGACTAACAATTAATATAAAACAACCCAAATCCTCCATCAATCACCACCAAACAGTACTCCAGTCTCACCCCCAAACATCTTCATTGACAACGCTAGACTGGAAAATGTGGACCACTTCCCATACCTAGGCAGCATCCTATCATCAAAAGCCAACATAGATGATGAAATACAACACCGTCTCAGCTGTGCCAGTGGGGCTTTCTCAAGGCTAAGGAAGAGAGTATTTAAGAACCGTGACCTTCTGGCAAAGACCAAAATCATGGTATATAAAGCTGTCTTGCTGCCCACTCTTCTCTATGGATCGGAGACCTGGACCACATACAGGAGGCACGTAAAAACCCTGGAGACGTACCACCAAAGATGCCTCCGAAAAATCCTCAGAATTAGTTGGAAGGACCGACGCACCAACACCAGCGTCCTGAGTGAGGCTGACATTCCCACTATCACCGCTACTGTTGCTCAACGCCAGCTCAGATGGACTGGTCATGTTGTCCGAATGCCGGATCTCCGCCTCCCAAAACAGATTTTCTACTCTCAGCTTGTTGAGGGAAAGCGTGCCCAGGGTGGCCAAAAGATGAGGTATAAGGACAACATCAAAGCAAATCTAAAGCGGTTTCACATGGACCTTGAGACATGGGAGGACTTGGCTGGGAACAGGTTGGGATGGAGGAGCGCAGCACCTTTGTGGTGTTGCGCTTTATAGTAGTGACCTAAATCAAGCTGCTGAGGATAAACGCAAGCACAGAAAGGACAGATTATTAACCAGACACACCCAACCCCACCCCACCACCACTACCTTTATCTGCCCAAATTGCACAAGACAAATTGGGTCTAGGATTGGGCTCTATGCTCACCTGAGGACTCACAGAAGCCACAACGGAGGACAGTCTTACTCGGACACGAGTGACCGCCGATGATGATGATGACACATATAATAAAATGTTTGACTCATATTTAGGTAATCTACATCTAAAATATCAAGTGTTTAGACCCACAATTGGCGGAGGAGTTTGGTAGAGTCTGCAAAGGTCAACTCTTTCAACTTGGACTTCTTGGCAGCCAAATTTTAGCCCCAAAACTGATTAAAAAGCTTGCTGCATGTCTAAATACACTTTATGTAAAATTCAAATGTTTAAATGCAAAATTGGCTCAATAGTTATCTAGAGAGAGCAAAGACAAATCTTTTGAACTTTGATCCCAATTTTGACCCATTAACATTTATTGTTTTGGGCTCAAATCAAATTAAAAAGTTTGATCTATGTCCAAGCAACCTATATCTAAAATTTCAAGTTTTTAGACACAAAATTGGCGGAGGAGTTTGGTAGAATTTTCTGGCCGAAAACCAATTAAAAAGATTTTCTCAAATCTCAATACCCGTTATATCAAATCTCAAGCCTGCAGACTGAAAATTTACAGAGTAGTTTCGTAGGGAAACGTATACACAAAGACAATTTTATATATATATATATATATATATATATATATATATATATATATATATATATATTAGCAAGTCAGCATTGCCCAGTCATCAAATACGCATAAATATTATATCTTAATTAATGCAGAATTCTTATTTATTATGAACAGAAATACAGTAAGTATTAAACGTAACGTTAAATTTCTTTTTGAAAAAAATTAAGTAAAAAAAAAATTGAAAAGGAATTGAGACATGTGCATGCAAGTGCTATGTTTTTTTCTAAATTTCAAAGCAAGTCATACTTAACCTAAGTAAGCTGTTATATTTCACGACTGCGCATGTGCAATCGTGAAACAGTTGAAAACAGATAAAAATCCGGTTTGGATCCGCGTAACAATTTTTCAATTTTTACCCATTTGCAACCCTATTTTCTGGATGAAAAACAGTTAAAAAGCTTTTTTTTCCGGATGAAAACTGACTAAAACTTTTTCCACATGTTTGAATGTTCTATATATCAAATTTCAAGTCTGCAGACCCAAAATTCATTGAGTATATAGGTTGAGAAGTGTCCTCACACACACACATTCTCACTTTTATAGATATATAGATATAAAAGTATCTATCTATCTATCTATCTATCTATATATATATATATATATATATATATATATATATATATATATATATATATATAAAGTATTTAGTATATGTGCAGATTTTGAACTGGACGTATCTAAGCGCCAGCTCAACTTTGTCTGGAACATGACGTCAACCGTTTGAGTTAGCCTGTAATCTGACGTAAGACACCGAGTAGCTAATCACAACGAGCAGGTGACTTTCTGATAAATATTGGAAGAGAAAAAAAATTTACATGGAAAGCATGGAGACTAACAGAACTATGAATTTATTAATGTTAGGCAAACAATTGCAAACGCCAGGAGAAGTAGTTAGTGTTTGTCAAAATAAGAAATTAATCAAATTCTAAAAGAATTGCATTAGATGTGGCGTTAGATGTATCATTACAAAGGGAGGCGCCATAAGCGATTGATGTCGCAAGAGGTATACAAACCTTTTCTTAAAATTTTTTTTAACAAAAAAAAAGTTTTAACTGAACCTTTTTTTAAAAGCTTTACTCACAATTTTCTTTGAAAATTGTTCAAAAATTGAACAAAACATAAAAAAACAAAATTGGAAAAAAATAATCATTTTTTGCTACTTTGAACCATTTTAAAAACGTTTGAGAGACAAAAAAAAAAACACATAATTTGTTTTGAAAAAAAAACAAACAAACTTTTCTTTGCTAACTATTATCCATCATAACTGAAAATAAAGCATACCAAAAAAATACAGTAAATTCTTCCTTTGACCTGCATAAAAAATGTTTGCCATGAAACATTAAATGAATAATAAAACAAAATTATGATAGGTCGTAGTGTTTTTTTCTACGATTTCCATTTATTTTACTATTTTTTGTTTTCAGTTGTTAAAATTTTATCATCGGCATCGCTCGGCATAATCCAACCGGTTGACGTCATGTTTTGTGCAAAGACAAGCAGACGCTTTGATATGTCCAGTTCAAAATCGGCACAAGTACCCATAGTTCAATTGTGCTCTAAACAGAAATATTCATTTTAAACATGCCCCTGTCTAATTAAAGAACCTACTGTTGATAAGCCAAGTCCTTCTGCTTGTGCTGTGATAAAATTTCTTAAATGGACTTTTGATGTTAGGCTGTTAACTTTGGTCAAAATCTGACTGTTCCTTCTTTAATTTAATTTTTTTGATTATCGATATGTAAAATTATCGATTATCGATTTCTGATACTTATTCCAATACAGAACCTATCTCGGTACACTCCTAGACAAGAAGTAATTTTTGTGAAATTTCAAAAAAATCAACCAAATCGTTTCAGAGCCCATAGGCAACTAAATCACACACATGCAAAGTGCGTTTTATATATAAGTAATATAAGTAAAAGTTGATAAAAAATAAGTAGTTATCTATAATGATAGGTAGTAAAATAAGATATAAGATTGTTTTTTATGTAGCTTTTGTTTATAAAGCTATACCCACCAGTTTAATAGGGGAAAACTTCACTTTACTTTATATATAAGAAAATTCATACTTCCTTGATATATTTTCATAACTTTTATTTGCCCTAGTTTTATCACTCTTATGATTACAATTTCAATTTTGCTAATTTCCCACCTGCATTATTTACCCAATCTTTTCTTCAATTACTCATTAATTAATTGTCCGTTGCCTGAACGATTCGAAGTGTTTTGTCATTACATGGTTTTCTTATTGAATTAACGTTATTCATTTCTGTTTGTCACTCTTTCCTTACCAAGAAGTAGAACACAACTGTATTCTTATAATATGCATTGTGTAGGCTAAATATGTGTAAACAGAGAAGGATTAAAGCCATATAACATTGAATATACTGTTTCTAATCCAGTAACAAAAGCGAAGCAATATAGCACTGAAAGAAAGAAAAACAAAAACAAAAAAACCCACAAAAATTAAAACATTACTCTTCCAAATATCAAGTCGATATGTGCTCAAAATCTTAAACAAGCCAATCTTCTCTTACAGCCATTGAATGTACTTTTGCTCAGTTATAAAAGTGTTTCTCAATGATAAAATTTACAGAATCAGGAATTTTATCATATCAGAAAGTACTGCAATTCTCTACCTATACAAGAGCCAAATACATCCTAAGATGGGTGTAATGTTGCTGCATCTTGGCAGGAACTGCATAGCACACCCATTTCTAATTTAACAGAGTACAAAAACGACTTCAAAATTTAGTGATCAATGACCTTTTCACCTGCCTACAACCTCTTTTTTACAGAAGAGACATTACGAGTCTATCTTTGCTTTATCGTTATTTCTATGGTGGGTGCTCGACTGAGCTTCAATATAGGGTTCTCCTTTTGCAAAGCATTTGCAACAATTACTCATCTAGCAACACCAACTATCCATAATTTCTCTTATTGTCTATCAGTGCCTAAAACTAAATGAAAATTCAATGAGCAAAGTTTCTTTACTAGAACTGTCCATTTGTCGAACACAATACCGCAGGGCTTCTTCTTAGCTGGCTATAACATGATCGTTTTCAAATCTAATAATGTAAATAAATTCGTGTTGAGCCATCTTCTTAACTAATCAATGCCTTACTCAAATTTCACCATTACCGATCATCGCAGTGTTGTCCCATCATCTATTTGACACTCATTAACCCTTATCCTCGAGTAGCTCTTGGGCCTTGATAATCGGTGATCTCTAGTAAAAAAAAATAATGACTTTCTCTCTTGTATACGATTTTATAAGAGTTTATTAGTAAATTTCTGACAACTCTTAGCCCTAGGGCAGGAACTACTGAAGCTGAAAGAGCATAATTCCTCACTGGCATTCACCATATTGTGTCTCAAAAAGGGATGTATATGCAACCTTTTTTCGATTAATATGCATTAGATGTATATGAATTAAAGTACATTAAATTGAAATTCCTCAGTGGAAAGAGAATAACTTCGACTAAGGTCAGAGTGCTGATGGAGAAAATGGAGAAAGAAGAAAAACGAGTAGACAGGAGTTGATGGAAGATTGATTTGTTGTTTTTTTAATAGTATATTAGTCCTTTAATATTAGTCATTTAATGCCATGAAAGGTTATTTATCATAGATAAATAGATTATTTAAGTTTAGTATTGGGTCATATGTGTTTTGTTTTTAAACGTATAGTGTAAATCAAGCTTGTTCTACATTGCCACTCCCAGGCATTGTCAAATCACCTAAGTGATTATGATTATACAAATCTAGATGTTTTAATGTTAAAAATTCAAGAAAGAAAAAATGTTGAAATGAGATATTTCGATAGACGTTTGGAATTTGGGAAAATTGAATGTCAGCTAAATATATATCAGGAATTTTAACTTAGTAAAACAGAATTTAGTTAACAATAACATAAGGATTGGTTATGCAATAAGATCAGGTGACTGTTCTTTTGTGCTATGTTGCATTAACTGCGTGGCCAGTAGAACAAATAAAGGAATAGTTTTTATATATACATGTTAGACGGCCATTTAGTCGGAGAACATTCGAGTTGGAGAGCAGTTTGTGAATTGGAGCTGGAATAACGGAAGCATTTGGGTGGGAAGAGAGCGGGATGTAATCATCAAAAAAAACCAAAAAAAAACCTAGTGCACTCTGAGAGTGCAAGAAGTTGTAACCATGAATAAATTTTAAATGTGCGAAATATAATTTGGTTGTCATGAGATTTTGGAAGAGAAAATGGTTTGCATTTTCAAAAACACGTCCAGAACGATACATTAATGTGTTGTGACTACAAAAAAAAGGTACGTTCTTCCTTTGTCTGCCAAACAGACAAAGATGTTTATTTGTCACGTAAGGAACTGTTTATAAACTGTAATATGTGCTGTGGGAACTGTATCTACATGTAATGTATATGTGTAAACAATCTCACGCATACACATGACGGACATTATACACACTAGACAATCAAATGTATTGATACGTACATACACTCAACACACTAGAGACGACCAGAGGTAAACATAAATATTTACATATAGGCTGTCCCAATAAAATGTATACACTCTTTAAATTATCTCAACTTGCTACATGAATTTGCTATACCACGTTCCCAAAAGATGTTTAGGAATAAAGAATGACACTTCCAGCAGGATGAAACATTTCCCCACTATCATCATGACGTAAGAACATATCTTGATAGTCACCTGCAAAGCAAATAGTTAGGACGAAGAGGAAGTATCGAGTACTGTCCACGTTCGCCGCATTTGACCCCCCCCCCCGCAATAGATTGTTCTCTTTTTTTTAGGGCGGGGATGGGTGAGTGGAGGCATGTTAAACACAGGGTTCACACTACAAAACGAGCTACAATCAATGAGCTGAAAGCAACCATTGAAAAAAGATGTGTCAGCATACCAATTAAACTGGTTTGGAACGTTTTCGATTCGATCAGTGGGTATTGTCGGCTGTTCATGGACGACAATAGCCAAAAATTTGGACACTTTCGTTAATTAGCTGGTTTCTATATTAGTTCACAGTATTCTGATGTTTGGAACTTTTCTTATAATAAATGTTGGTTTTATGATCATTTAAAGAGTGTATACATTTTATTGAGACACTCTGTATACACGCGTTATATACACCAGTATATAACAAATTTATGAAGTGGGTAAAGAGATTTTTGTGCGTTTTAAATTTTCTTGTAATGTCTTTCAAAAAATTGTCTTCATTAAATTATTTGGTGGAAGGAGGCAATTGAAAATGATAGATAGACGATAAAATGAATGAAACAAATTCATTTAGCATGTTTTCATGCTTTTACAAAAGTTGTGCAACTGAAAAACAAATTATTTACATAAATATTCACATTAATTTTATGATTATGATATTATATATATATATATATATATATATATATATACATTTCCATTAATTTTATGATTATGATACTATATTTATATATATATATAGTATAAAGTTGAATGTGTGTGTGTGTCTGGTCACAAATAGGATCCTATATGGTTGACTATTTTAAAAAACTGATTACATATAATGATAGACGATGTATCGAGACACAGGAATGGGTATGTTTAATCTGGCAGAACACTGGTTCATTAAAATTGTGGGGTCTGCTTTCGCGCCTGGTCCATAAAGTATGGAAAAAAAAAATTAAAAAAAAAAAACAAAAAAACGTTTAAAGATGTACATAAGAATACTTTGATAAATGCCGGAAATTATTCTCTAGAGTAGATAAACTTAGGACTTTATAAAAAAAAAAAAAGCTAGAATTTTAATTTTTTTTTTTTTTTTTTTTTTTTAACAAAAAAAAAATGTAAATTAGATATTGTTTACACATAGAAGCGTTACGACTTTTATTCTATAGATAGGCACTCGACCAAGTCATCCGGAAGTAGAAATCTCCTGTCACTCTAGTAAGCCATATGCTAGCTAACAGTTGATAAAAAAACCGCTGGCGGAATCTCTAGTGCAAAAACGTTAAGTATTTTTATTTATTTTTATTTTTTTTTCTAAACTAATCCTAAATGTTTTGTTACATTGTTTTAAATTTACTTTTCGTGTTTTATGTATTTTGTCTGTATTTCTCCTGTCTTTTTGTCTTTATTCCGTCTTATCCGTCCCCCCCCCTCCTGCTACAAAGCTGAACCATGAAAACAATCAAAATGCCGGCAACTAACGAAAAAAAAAAAAAATGCCGGAAATTATTCTCTAGAGTAGATAAACTTAGGACTTTATAAAAAAAAAAAGCTAGAATTTTAATTTTTTTTTTTTTTTTTTTTTTTTTTAACAAAAAAAAAATGTAAATTAGATATTGTTTACACATAGAAGCGTTACGACTTTTATTCTATAGATAGGCACTCGACCAAGTCATCCGGAAGTAGAAATCTCCTGTCACTCTAGTAAGCCATATGCTAGCTAACAGTTGATAAAAAAACCGCTGGCGGAATCTCTAGTGCAAAAACGTTAAGTATTTTTATTTATTTTTATTTTTTTTTCTAAACTAATCCTAAATGTTTTGTTACATTGTTTTAAATTTACTTTTTGTGTTTTATGTATTTTTTCTGTATTTCTCCTGTCTTTTTGTTTTTATTCCGTCTTATCCGTCCCCCCCCTCCTGCTACAAAGCTGAACCATGAAAACAATCAAAATGCCGGCAACTAACGAAAAAAAAAAAAAATGCCGGAAATTATTCTCTAGAGTAGATAAACTTAGGACTTTATTTAAGTAGTATACTTAATATATACTATTACTGCAAGCTTGCCTGTATTGAAAATTCTTTCTTCTTGTTTTCGAATCCTACCTCATATAGTTAGCCTTATGTTCAAGTACATTCGAAATATAATACAGTGCAAAGAAAGTCACTCATGAAAACGGACCTCCTAAACCTTGAATAATTATTTAAACTCTAATGTAAATTAATATTAAGCAGTCTTTACAAATTGATAATAGTTAATTATTGGATTTTAATTTATTATAAGATGAAACTTTAATGATTCAAACTAGAGAGATAACCGACAAACTTCCACCCATTAATATGGGAGGGGAGATTATCACCAAAAGTGTCATGAATTATTAAGTTCGCACCGGACTTACTACTTAGATATAAGTCACTTGTACCCATTCCCCTTTCTCATCCCCCCTCCCTTTTTTTTTTTTTTTTTTTTTAAATGGAGAGTAGATAATACAGTGGATGTGTTATCGGCAGCTCCAGTAACTCTCGCTTCTCCTATTTTGTCATTCAGTCCTCATTCAATGAGTGATGTTTCTGACAAAGGGTGAAGAAAAAGCTGCTTAAAGGTCGGTACTACTTGGTGACCAGTAGTCTGAGATGTCGGATATTTTTCTGTCTTTGTCTGTCCTTGTTGCCATGTCACTAGTAAGGGTGCTGGAGGTAAACGTTTTGTCTGGGCTGACGTTATCCGCCTGATAGTCAGGGACCCGAACCTTGGATTAACCACTAAGGAGGCTGTCCTATCAGCAGGCGCAAAGTACTGGGACTGCTGTATTGCCATTTGGTGAGTGGATCTGGACCATGCAGTAGTCTCTGGTGGGGCCTCTCGATGCCATACTAGTGGGTAATTGTTACGGCTTTACCTTTTCGTGTGCTACAAATAAAAAACAAAATTTTTCCTGTCTTTTTCTCTCTTACTTTCCCTCTCTGTACTGCTCTAACCAAGTATGCCGACCTATTCCACAAATCCCAAAACCTCAACATGAAATATCTCCAGAATAAAAACTCGATTAAACCTAGAACCCCATCTTCCAGCGTAGACCCCTACTACCAGGTCTCCTTCTCCAATATCAGGGGTCTACGTTCCAACCTTCCAGAGGTTGAAACCCAATTACAGGAGACGAAACCGGACATATTATTTCTATGTGAAACTGGAATAGGGCCGACCACTTCCCTAGATGAGTTCATAATTAATGGATACCCCAATTTAACAGCTAAATCTGACTCCCAAGATCGCCATGGGCATGGAATATGTGCCTACATTAAGGATGGCTTCCCATGTGGCAGGGATATCTCTAGAGAAGATCCTAATTTACCCTATATGTGCTTCAGGGTTGCACTTGCTAACACCACTGTATTTATATTTGCCCTCTATAGGCCCCACAACAGCGGAGTTACTATCTTTAAGAGCATATCTGAGAAAATAGACCACATACTGTCTTCACATCCCTCGGCTAACATCCACATCTGTGGTGACTTCAACGTCCATAACGTGGAATGGCTGACCCATTCAAATAAGACAGATGATGAGGGGAGGTTTTGTCATGATTTTGCCATTGCTTATGACCTCACTCAGATTGTTCGCGAACCCACCCGTGTGCCCGATACACCCAATCAATATGCAAGCCTCTTAGACCTTTTTCTTTCAACTTCCCCTGAGCTATGTTCATGTACCGTTCATTCTCCGTTAGGATCCTCCGACCACTCCGTCGTATCAGTTAAGATAAAAACAAAATGTAAGAAGCCATCAGACGTACCCCTCCACCGTACTGTATACCGATACTCTATGGCTGACTGGGATAGCTTCCGTACATTCATATCTGATTTACCTCTGCACTCCATGTTTAAAAAGGAAGTGTCCTCTATAGTATCAGATCTGACCGAATGGTTAATTGTAGGCATAGACCAATTCATACCATCTAAAAAATTCCAACAAAAACCTAACAGCCAGCCATGGTTCTCCCCAGAATGTGCTGCTGCTATTGTGCACAGAAATCACTTTTTCCATAACTACCAACGTAATAGATGCACTGAGACTAAAGCTGCTTTCAGGACTGCCAGCAACCACTGTAAAAGAGTAATAAAAAATGCAAGAGAGCTATATGCCCAGTCTGTTAAATCCAAGGTAGCTGATCAGCGGCTTGGTTCCCACCAGTTTTGGCAAATAACAAATAGGATCTTGAACAGAAGTGTGCGTTCTATCCCAACCATTATCAATGGACCAGAGGTCATCTCGTCAGCATCAGACAAGGCCAAACTATTTGCAAAGAACTTTGCAGCTAATTCTACCCTATGCGACGAAGGCCATCAACTCCCCATATTTCCTCCTATAACACAGAACAAGCTAGGTAACATACAAATATCCGTGCATGAGGTCGCCAAGCTAATCAAGAACCTAGATTCCAGTAAAGCAACTGGCCCTGACGACATCCCAATTATAGTGTTAAAAAAGCTTCAACCAGAACTTGCTCCCATACTTACGAAACTATTTAAGCGCTGCCTTAAGGAGAAGTGCTTTCCGACCCCCTGGAAGACCTCCTCAGTTTGCCCTGTATTTAAGAATTCAGGTGATAAGTCATCTCCCTCTCAATACAGACCAATAAGTCTTCTCTGTGTTATGAGTAAGTTACTGGAATCAATATTAAATAGAGAAATAGTAAACCACCTCAGCAGGAATAACCTTCTTAGTGACACACAATATGGTTTCCGCTCTGCAAGATCTACCGCAGATGTGCTGACGGTTATATCCCACAGGATTAGTGAATCTCTTGACAAAGGCTTCCTTTCTAGGGCAATTGCTCTCGACATATCAAAGGCCTTTGACAAAGTATGGCATAAGGGTCTACTTCACAAGATTTCCAGCTATGGTATAACTGGAAATGTTTTCTCAATCATTAAATCATTTCTCTCTGATAGGCTCATAAGAGTAGTGGTAGATGGACAAAAATCGGAGGCCTGCAATATAAATGCTGGAGTCCCTCAGGGGTCAATCCTGGGCCCAACTCTCTTCCTGATCTACATCAATGACCTCCCTAGACACATACTTAAATCATTCATTGACATCTATGCTGATGACACGACCATCTACGGCAACACATCAAAGGCTGTAAATGACGAAGTTCTCTCGGATTCTCTCTCCTCTGATCTCGAGCGCGTGGTTCAGTGGGGGAAGATGTGGCTAGTTACCTTTAATGCATCCAAAACCAAACTCCTATCCTTACATCATCAACGCTCTGATCCCCAGCTGGCATCAATTGTGATGGATGGCTCTCGTCTGGGTGAGGCCCCGTGTTTTGACAAGCTTCTGGGTTTGACCTTTACTCCTGATCTGAAATGGAACACGTACATCAAGTCTGTTGCCAAGGTCGCAGGAAAGATGGTGGGATCCTTCTACCGCTCCAGAAGATATCTCACTACTGATGCAATTCTCTATCTATATAAAAGCCAAGTACGGCCAAGGATGGAATACTGTTGCCATATCTGGGCAGGAGCTGCCAAAAACAGCCTATCATGCCTTGACAGAGTACAAAATAGACTTCGTGGTTTAGTGGGGGATGCCCTTTTCTCTACCCTGCAACCCCTCTCCCACAGAAGAGACGTTGCGAGCCTATCCTTGTTTTATCGTTATTTTCATGGCAGGTGCTCGTCTGAACTCCAATCCCTGGTCCCCCCTCGCCAATCTTTCACGAAAAACACCCGTCTAGCTGAATCCACTGTGAAAAATTTCCCCCACTCTATATCTGTGCCTAAATCAAAACGCGGATTTCATGAGCAAAGCTTCTTTCTAAGAACTGCACGCCTGTGGAACTCTGTTCCGTCTGCCTGCTTCCCTCCGGACTACAACTTGGATGTCTTCAAGTCTAATGTTAACAAATTCCTAATGAACCGCCCCCCTTATTAAACACTTCATAAAATCTCCTCACTAACGTGATGTACTTACAATAACCCTTATCCCTGAGTGGCTTCCGGGCCTTGATAAGTGGTGATCACTGTGTAAAAAAAAAAAAAAAAAAAAAAAAAAAAAAATGTGTTTTAACTTAAATAGGGATGGTATAATAAAATTGTGGGGTCTGCGTTCGCACCTGGCCTCCATAGAATGGAAATAGGCACAAACTTTAATAAAGACTTTTCATATCTATCTGCGTAAGTATACTTTGATAATTATGTTTCAGTTTGAAGAAATATGGAATAATAAAATTACGGGGTGTTCGTTCGCACCTGATCTCCATAGAATGGAAATATGTCACAAAGTTTAACAAGGTTTTTTAATATAGATCCACAGAATATTGTGATAAGTGTCTCGATGTGAACAGGTATGGTATAATAAATTATGGGGCTTATCTATTTTATTTTTACTTTCATCATATTTTGCTTTGGTTTTGATACCCCCAAATTCAACCCAAATTTACAATCCTTCCTTTTCATAACCTATCATACTTTCATAAATCAGAGTCCATTTTCTGTAGGCTGTTTTTGAACCCAGTCAACGACGGGTACGTTTGCTAGCATATATATAATTCTCTAACGTTAAATGTTTTAAGTTGAGAAAAAAAGAATTATTTTCTACGTTCGCCAAGTTCACTGACAAAAGTTCCACTCCACTGCGTTGAGCCGACAAAAAAGAGACTCGTTCCAATTAAAGAAATGCTGTTTTTTTATATTTCCAAACTCAATGTGTCTCAATTTGCATAAGATGCATCTTTGTTTCGTGTGGGTCGGGTTTCGAATTCAAGACTCTCTCTCTTTTTTAGGCAAACGACACCCGTGCCAACAAGGTGCACTACAATTTTCCCTAAAAATTCCATACTAATTGGATGATTATGACTATATTACATACGAGGTGCGTTCAATAAGATGAGATGACTGACCAGTTTTTATGATTTCAGGTTCAAATGAACAGCTACAGCAGGAATTGGAATACACCCTACTAAAGCCGGCTGTTACAGCTGGTGAATTTCAAAAATGCAATCTGGACATGAGGAAAATTTAGAAAAAAGATGTGTAATAGAATTAGAAAAAATGCCAAAGAAATGCTTCAGACTGCTTTGGGGCCATCTTGTATGAATCAAGCATCAGTTTTTAAGTGGAATGAGAGATTGAAGGAAGTTGGGGAGTTAGTAAGAGATGATCAGAGGTGTGGGAGGAGTAAGGAAGTCAAAACACCAGAGTTGATTAGTCAAATAAAGAATTTCATAGATAAGGAACATCGTTTGTCTATAAAGACAATAAGTGCATAGTTTGATGTCAGTGTGGGAACTGTACACACAATTATTTGCAAGGAACTGAAGATGTGGAAGATTTGCACAAAGTTTGTCTCAAGGTGCTCAGAGAAAATCATAAAGAAAGATGTTGTCATGATTAAGATGGGTATCAAGACAGTTCCATATCACTCTATAGTTCAGACTTTGCTATATGTGACTTTTGATTATTCCCTAAGCTAAAAAAAAAACCTTAGAGGCTGTCGTTATGAGACAATTGAGGAGACGAAAGAGGCTGTAATAAGGGTCATTGACACGCTCACAGAAGAGGAGTTCCTTGGGGTCCTTCAGAAGTTGTTAGGACGGTACGACAAGTGTATTGCAGCTGAAAGTGATCAATTTGAAGTGAACTAAAGTTTCATATGTGTACTATCAATAAAAGTCTGGAAACTTATTAAAGGCACATCATATATATATATATATATATATATATATATATATATATATATATATATACTAATTTCATTATGTCACATATATGTACATACTAATTTTATGAGTATATATATATCATACTTACAGATTAATTTTATGATTATAAATTTCTTTGCTTGGTTAGTATCTACTTGGTGCATACTAACTTTTTCTGCAATGAAGATCTGAAAACATCTCTAGTTACTTTTTCAGCTTCTACTTTTAACTTTGAGACACATACCTTTTGATGGTTAGATGATGAAACTGCTTTTTCATTAGCAGCTGGATTATCAATATATATAAAAGCGAAAATGTGTGTATGTATGTATGTATGTATGTATGTATGTATGTATGTGTGTTCGCTTTTTGTGTATGTCTGTAAAAGGCTTTTTTTGCTGGACTTTTCGGTCGGCTCATTCCTTCTTAAAACTTTTTATATCACGTCTAAATGATAATATATATGAGTTACGAATGGGGGTCGCCTGTGTATTAAATTTGCCCGACTTTCACGCGTTATTTTTTCCAGATTTTTAGAGCGTCTCGTGTTTCTTTCGCTTTTCAGTATAAAACAAGCGAAAACTGGCTTGCAGCCGCGTCATGTTTCAAGGTCAAACATCACGCGACTTAAGGTTCTCGCACCTGTTAATTTCATTTTATAAACGTTAAATTAAGAGGTTTTTCATTCCTCTTCTCTCGTGGCCGAGATAACTAGGCCCCAGGGTTTTTTTCATTTCGTTTCCATTTCCACATCAAAGGCTCGGGGTTCAAGCCTACTTTCCTACTAAAACTTTTTTTTTTTTACACCTCTAAACACCTGGCCAACGTTTTTTTTTTTTTAAACAGGGTTGTTTTGATCACCCCCGCCCCCCCAAAAAAACACACACACACACACCTACAAACACCCGGGCCAGGCCGGGTACCCCCCCCCCCGCTAGTCAGTAATAAAACAAACATTGGTTAGATTTTTATTTTTTAAGATTTATTTTCTCACAGAGACATATATACAGAGAGACATGGAAAGAGTTTGGTTTAGTTGTGTTGTTGCATATTAAATATTTTCGGGTCACTTAATGCTAGCCATTTTGGTAAACGTTTTTTTTTGTTGTTTTTTTTTTATATGGGGGCTCACCACTTATCAAGGTCCAGAAGCCACTCGAGGATAATAGTTATTGTGTGTACAATAATCAATGGGATAATATTGTAGTAATAGTTGGTATTGGAGATTTGATAAAGTGTCTTACTTAAGAGGGCGATTAATCAGGAATTTGTTTATGTTGGACTTGAAGACATCCAAGTTGTAGTCAGGTGGTAAACAGGCAAACGGAAGAGAATTCCACAGCCGTACACTTCTCAGAAAGAAGGTTTGTTCATGGAATCTACGTTTTGATTCAGGCACAGATAAAGAGTTACATGCAAGATTTATGCTTCAAATAGATATTCATGCGGTTTGTTATGGTTGATTTATTTTATGACATATCAACCCTTTTCTGGTCACTTAATGCTGAATTCGATCATTCTGTAAAACTTCTTATGTTTAAAGTTCTTTATATCTTCAAATATTTATTTATAGTGTTTGGTTTGGTTCGGTTGTTTTATAGAGGAAAATTGTTGTTTTTGGTTTTGAAGAACATGATTGAGTAAAGGGAAAGAAAAAAAAAACAATGACATCAATGTTTGGTCAGGAAGCCGATATCTTCAGACAGCCTTATCTGGTAGCAAAAATTTATGATGGTTAGAAAACAGTGAAATTGCTTTTTTATCATCAGCAAGATCATCATTGGCAAGAAAATTTGTTTTGTTTAAGATTCATTTCCTACACAGAAATAGAGATAGAGAAATAACGATAGGCAGAGAGAAAGAAAGATGGCCTAAGGTACAGATACCTTCATCATCTGCGGCTTTAGATTGTTCCATTTCAATCATCTGCTTTCTCAGTGACTGACTAAAATTAACTTCTAAATGAAGATACTTTCACTCTACGCACATTTTATTCTATGAAAACCCTTCTTAATCTAATTTCTCATATGTCTCACTTTTGATCTGTGACCCAGTTAGTCATCTAGTCACAAAATTTAGTTTCTAGTCTGTCTCAAGGCCAATCAATATTGCTGTCTAGTGTGAAGTGTTCTTCATCTGCAGACATCAAGAGAATATCACTCACCACCATCTTGGTCTGTTGACACATATTAAATTATTGATCAGTGGATAGTGACATTTCTCATTTTCACGTGATTGGTGAAGTGTTTTTATCAGAATTTTGTTTAATTTTCGATTTTTGAGAGATTATCAATTTTCCTTATGCATGGCTTATTGGCAGCCGTTTTTTCTAGTTTAACTAAACAGAGTGGACACTAGGTTTATTTAGAACACAAAAAAGCGCTTTAAAATAAGTTAAATCACAAATAAACTTATATAGGTAGTTAGAAGAATAACTTTCTTTGCTTTTGACAACATTTATTTGTTACATGCTTGTTGTTTTTTACCCCTTTTTTGTTATGTTAGTTAAAGTAAAAAAAAAATACCTTAATGAAAAACTATACATTAAAGCCATTTAATTGATGTACTAGAGTTTCATCAGTTTAGATATTATTTCTCGAACTTTCGATCACTAGCTGGTGTTGAAGATTAAGTCTGTCGCAAAAAAAAATCTTCTCTCAGACATTGCTTTATGAGGACAAATTATCCATTATGGAGAAACACAAAAAGCAGACAGCACTACTCCTGACCTGGTAAGCTGTGCTTCTTTCTACTGTTTACTTCCCATTTTATTACTTTTATTACTGAACGCTGTTGAAGATTGGGTCTGATGAAAAACAGTTTCTACCCCAGGAGTCATATGTCCAGACCGATGAAACCCTGGTACATCAAATACAGACTGCAAAAATTTTAAATAAAATACTTCAGATATATGATGGAAGATAATTTGTGTTATTGGTATTTTGTGATTTGGAAAGGAGACAGGTTTTAATTAACTGTAATCAAGCCAAATTCTTTGAGTTGGGATGAAGGAATATATCCTGCGGCAAGTCTGGCAATCAGTTTGGATGAAAAAACAGAAAGACAGAAGACAAAAAGAAAGTGAAATGTAAGTCCTGCAAAGGAAATACACAGAGCAAAATATCACATCTGCTGTAGACTGTGACTCATTTATTTGGTAAATTCGCATTACACAGTGATTAATTACGGTTGTAACTGGAGTTGTCTTTCCTTGATGAAAAGAAATCGATCTGTTGCAGAAGGTTTAGTCTATCCGTTTTATAGCATATCAACTTAAAAAAAAATTAATGCCAAAACATATTTGTTTTAAGCTATGGCATACCAACTTCGTTGGGTCGTTTCATGTTTGTTTGTTTGTTTGTTTAAACCAGCATATCAACCTTCTTTGGGTCATTTTATGCTGTATACAAGATTTAAATTTTTGATACTTTCAGAATCGATTTTCGCTGGGTATCTTCGGACAATGTTTTGGTATAGTTTGCTATTTGATGGTTTTTATATTTTATGGTAAAGATTTGTTTGTTTTAAGAAATTTAGAATGGTTTTAGGATTTTCTTTATCAAAGAGTTCTTTTAAACTTGTAGCCTTGTAGTAGTGTTGACGAATTCGTGTGAGATCATGACAGTCAAGTAAAAAGTGCTTCACTGTGTAAGGTTCGTGACATGGTATACATTTGGGGGGTTCTTCACTTTTTAGTATGTGGGAATGAGTTATGTATGTGTGTGTCCTACCTGGATACGCGATAAGACTACTTCTTCTTTACATGATTTTCTGGTATCTAGAGGTTTTTTTTTTAAGTATAGGAGTAATTTGGAAGAGTTTGTTGTTTTGGCAATTGTTCCAATTTTCTCGCCATTTCTTTGTGATAAAAATGTTTATTGAATGTTTGTAATCCGTATATGGGACCTTTATGTCGTTTATTTGTAGTTTTAAGGAATTTTTGGCCATTATGTCAGCTTTATCATTTCCGCAGAAACTGTAGTGACTGGGAATCCAACAAAAGAAGAAAGCTTTTAGTTGTATGATAGAATGGACCTTTTGTAACAGTTTGATGAGTAGGGGATTGTTTAATTTTTGATTTTTTATTGCTTCTAATACTGGTAATGAGTCTACAAATATTATAAAGGTTTTGGAGTTTTGGTTAATGATAATATCTAGAGCCAGGTTTATGGTTGTAATTTCTGCACTATAGATAAAGGAGTTATTTGGTAACCTTTTCTGCTGAATAGTGTTTTCTGAAATAGGGGCACATCCCACTTTATTTTGATCTTTGGAATCATCCGTGTAAATGTGTGTTCAATTTGGGTAAGTATCCAGAATGTTGTTTAGTTTTTCTCTAAGGTCTGCAGGGTGAGTATTGGATTTAGGATATATTGTCAGGTCTAGTATGACTTTAGGTTGATTTAACAGCCAGGGTGGGAGTTCTGGGAGATTTTCCTTGTGGATGCTGGTTTGATCTATTGAGTTGTCTTTAAGCGGTTTTATTTTTTCTTCCATGTAGAGACCAAAGGGTTTAATTGCATTTTGTTTTTGTTTAAATAGATGTGTATAGCTGGGATTGAAAGTGCATTGATAGGCAGAATTTTTAGGGTTTGATTTTAGTTTTAGATAATATTGTAAGCCTAATTTTTCACGTCTCAATTTTAGTGGAGGTTCATAGGCTTCAGCATATAAGCTTTCTATCGGAGAGGTTTTGAATGCGCCCAGGGCAAGTCTTAATCCTGTGTGATGGATAAAATCTAGAGTTTTAAGGTAACTTTTTCTGGTTAAACCATATATAAAGCTTCCATAATCTAGTTTGGTTCTTATCAGAGTTCTATATAATTTTAAGAGTGATGAGCAGTCTGATCCCCACTCAGTGTTTTCTATAACCCTTAATAGTTGTAGATTCTTGAAACATTTTTGTTTTAAATATTTTAAGTGAGGGATGAAGGAGAGTTTTTATCAAAAATAAGTCCCAAAAATTTATGTTGATCAGCTATTTCGATTTTTGATCCTTTTAGGTTGAGAATAGGGTCATTGTGCATTTTTCTATGATTACAGAAATGGACACATTTAGTTTTGGTTGTTGAAAATTTAAAGCCATTTTCTGTCGTTCATTGTGTTAGTTTGTTTATGCACATTTGTAGTTGGCGTTCTGAAGTATGAATATTTTTGTATCTATGGCAGATTACAAGGTCATCCAAATATAAGGAGCCATTTATCTCATTGTTTAGACAATTTACGATATAATTAATTTCTATATTAAATAGCGTAACTGATAAAATGCATCCTTGTGGGACTCCGTCTTCCTGTATTTTTGTGTCTGATAGGGTGGGTCCGATTTTTACTTTAAAACTTCTATCAGATAGAAAATCTTTTATCAGTATGGGTAGTCTGCCCTTTAATCCAAGGTTGTAAAGGTCTTTTATTATACCCTGTCGCCATGTTGTATCATATGCCTTTTCTAAATAAAAAAAGATAGTTATTGCATGTTTTTTTTTAATGAATGCTTCTTTGATAAAGGTCTCCAATCGGATTATGTTGTCCATTGTTCCTCTTTTGTTTCTAAAACCACTTTGTAGGTTGACAATTGAGTCGTTCGTTTCCAGATACCAATCCAATCGTTTATTTATCATTCTTTCAAATGTTTTGCAGAGACAACTTGTCAATGCAATTGGTCTGAAATTTTGTGGATCTGAATTGTCTTTCTCTGGTTTAGGGATGGGGATCACGATAGCATGTTTCCAACTATTGGGTAGTTTTCCCTTGAACCATATTTTGTTGAGCGTGTTTAAAAGAAATGTTATAGATTTGGAAGGAAATTGTTTCAGAAACTCATAATGTATCTCATCCGCCCCCAGTAGCTGTATTATGTGCTTCGTTTATGGCTTTTAAGAGTTCATTTTTAGTAAAAAGATAGTTATATTCTTCTTTGTTGTTTGAGTTGAAATTTAATTTATTTATCTTTTTTTTCCTGTATCTTGTTCTGTCTTTTGGAAGGATTGACTGTAATTTTTGCTGGAGGAATTGTTTTGAAAGGTTTCAACAAGAAGATTCGCAATATTTTTTTTTCTCCGTTATTTTGATGTTGTTTTGTAGGAGATGATTTAAAGGGGAGGATGAGTTTTTGCCTGAAATTTTCCTTACCATGTTCCACACTTGTTTGGGGTTTGTATTCGAGTTTATTTTATTTATATAGTCTTTCCATGATGTTTTTTTTGCTTCTCTAATAATTTTACGAGCCATTGCTCTTTTTTGCTTAAAAAAGTTTAAATTGTACTTTGTTGGTTGGGAGTTGAATTTTCGTAAGGCAGCTTTACGTTGGCGGATTGCTTTTTGGCAGCCATTGTTAAACCAGGGTCTTTGTTGTTTGTTAATTCTGCTACTTTTAAATATACATTCATGTGCAATGGCTAGTAATGTTTTAGAAAAGTACTCAATAGATTATTTTTTTTTATATTCATCCCAATTTGCTTTTTTTATTTTCCATTGGGAGAGATGGATTTTTGTTTCTTTCAGATTTGTTAATATCAGTGAAAAATGGTTGCTACCTCATGAATCTTCTAGAACCTTCCAGTTATAGTCCATGAGGATAGTAGGGTCACACAAAGATAAATCTAATGCTGAGATCTATTTTGCTTTGTGAAGTATAGACACTCCTACAGAGGCACTCTGTTAGATATTGTGGATGTGGTTGTATTGTTTGTAGTTTTTTATATTTATTTTATCTTCAGCTTTTAAAAAGGTTTCTTGGAGACAAATGATGGCTGGTTGATGGTTTGTTATAAGAAGTAATAGGTCTTTTATGTTAAGTTTTAGTCCCTAGCAGTTCCATTGGATGATTTTTTGGGTTATGATTAGATTTTATGTATTTGTTTTTAACTTTTGTTAGTCATTGGTGTCTGATCTTCGATCTTCCGTGTCCATTTCCTCAAATCTGTTTTGGATTGAGTCTCTTGGTCTGGAAGATGAACGTGGTTTGTTTATTTTGATTTTAGCTTCTTTGTTGGTTGGTGTTTTTTTTGTTTTTTTTTTCCTTCATGGGCACTTTTTGGTGTCTGTTTTTTTTTTTTTTCGGTGAGAGGGGTTGTTCCTGTGGGTGTTGTAGCACTTTGGGGTTCTGTGGGTCTTTTAGGTTGAGTTTTGGCTTGGGAGTTTTGTTCAGTTTTGTAATGTTTATTTTCATTGTTTATTTGTTTTATAGCTTTTTTGAATTCTTCCATTAGTTCCCTTACTTCATTGAGTAATTTAATGATGTCTTCTGGTTTGATGTTTGATAGGTCTGCTTTCGTTGTTTGGTTATTTGGTCCGGTGGTAGGCTGTTGTTTTTGGTTTTGTAGAACATAATTAAGTTTTACAAAAGAGAATAGAAAAACAAAAAGGAACATCAATTTAGGTGCATTTCGTCTCAGGAAGCCAATGGACAGCCTGATCTGGTAGGACCAGTGGTCGTTTCATACCAAAAGACAACATCTGTTTTACTGTTACATTAAATATATATATATATATATATATATATATATATATATATATATATATATATATATATATATATATATATATATATATAATTTATGACAGAGAACTGGAATAGAACTCAAATGCTTACTAGACACTTTCCCAAGTGTCTAAGGTCTCTCTTAACAATGTTTGTCGGGTCAACCTGGCATGAGGATATTTTTCCCTAGATGTAAACCCTGACTAAATATTAAAAATCACATAGTATTTGCGGTCCAAATAAGATCACTCCAGTATAGATAGCTCATAAGGAATGGTACACCTTCTCCAAGTGGTGTTACATCAAATAACAACACAAATGGTGGATAATCCACCAGACTAGATAAATTCTTGTCCTTGAATCCTGTACACCAAGCAAGAGATCACAAGAAAGACATATTATAACATACTTAAACTGAATAACTGAAGAGAAGAAAATCATGTTCTCAATTTCTTTACTAACTTTGTTTGAGATGTAAAAGAGAACTTTGATGTAATATTCGAATATCTATGTTTCTAATATAGAGATCAAGTGTTAGCCCCAGGAAGGACATCTTGAATTTTGAGAACTTCAACTGAAGTAAAATTAAAAAGAAAACAACGTGCAAATGTAGCTTTAATCTGTTTCATGACATTGTGGTGATCGCAGTCAAAATAACAAGTTCTCCTTATGTGGTAACATCTCTTGGCTGGATGTAAAAAAAAAAAAAATTAAAAAAACAATGCTATTGCCAAATGAACAGTTTTGTAACTAAATTAAAACTCTGTAGACTACATGATTAAAGCTTCTGTCGTTCATTCCCACAACTTTCTCTAATACGATTCATATGTCACCTATATGATCAGCTGTATGATCTAAACTGACCTTTTTCTATTGTGCCATATGTTGACGTTTGAAATCAACTGAAGTTTGTTATTGCCTTTTGTTTAGACATTTTTTTCAAGCAGGCTATCTCAAATTCCTTAACGTTTGCTGTGACTTGCATGTTTATCTAGATAACCTACTTACTAATTAACGTAGTGCCCCAATCTGTTAAATTACTAAATATAAATATGGATTACTTCAGTTTTACATGTCCAATTCATAACATATCAACTCTTTCGTACATTATTCCATGATGAAATCTAATACTTATTTTAAACTATTCATTTTATTTCTTGTGGCATTTGTTGGGTTCCTATTTATTTACCTTCTGAAAGGATAGACAGAATTAAATACAAGATTAATTTTTAATATGGAGAAAATACATCTTTTTACAAATGGGACACTCTAGATTAAAACAAAGCTAAAAATTTGATCTATATAATAGATAATATAATAATATATAATACACTTTGATACATTTTTTCTGATGAAAAGTTGGGTCATTGTATATGAAAACACAATACCTGTTTTATAACATACTAGCAGGGGGTACCCGGCGTTGCCTGGGTATTTGTAGATGTGTGTTTGGGAGGGGGGTGAATCAGATCAAAAAGGAAACTTAACGATAGTGATTTAAAAACAAAAAAAGATTGGGGGTGGTGGCATGTGGGCACAAACCTGGAGCCTTGAGGCTTACAGACTGAGCCTGAACACATGCGCTACGGCGACAATGTTAATTTAAGAGCGATTAAAGTGAGTCAAGTCAAGGAGGTTTGATTGACAGGTGGACGCATGAGGTCATCGCGGGAGCGTTACGATGATGAGGCAGTTTTTTGGGGTTTGTTTACTTTGTTTCACTGCAGGATCGTTTTTTCATTTACTGCGGGCAGCTTGGGCTTCTTCAAGATGATGAGAGGGGGGAAACCAGCTCCCCATTAAAAGGGGATTGTCCAAATTGAATAACAATTGTCTGATATAAGGAAAAAAACGCATTGATCAAAGCTGATTGCTTTTGGATGTTCCGGCAATCGTGCTGGGAACGATGTAACACCCTTCGTATTAGTTTCGCTTTTATTATACGAAAAAAGCGAATCTACACGCGTCGATTAAAAACTGTTGAATATATAGCTTTGGAAAGTCGGACAAATTAAAAACACACACAACCTCAATTTGTAACTCATAGATATTATGATTTCGACGTGATATAAGAAGTTTTTAAAATAAACGACGGCCTCGAGAAGCCGCCGAAAAAATCCTTTTGCAGACATACACAAAAAGTAAACATACATACATACATACACACATTTTCGCCTTTATATATATAGATTAATATTGAAGGTCATTTAAAGCAGAAATATTCACAATACCGATTGCAAATCCTTTGTTGATCATTTTACTATCACAAAATGTCCTTTTTTGTATTATTTAATACTTATTATGAACGTTTGTGTCGTTACAAAAGTAAAACTTCCTATTTTTAATTAAAAAATTAAAACGTTGAAGAGCTATGAAGAGAGTGGTAACATTAAAATAGGGGACTTTTGTGCTACAGGATTTAATTTTCTACATAGTCACCACCATTCTCAATGCACTTTTGCTAGCCTCTTCTGATGCCTTGGTCGTAAAAGTCTGGAGTGTGTTTTATCACTCACATCTTTCATCAATCTGAAATCGACGAACCCATCTCCTAACTGTGTTGACATTAACGGAATCGGCTTCATAAACATTAAATAGGCGCTGATGAATGTTGATCGATTCAATTTTTTCTGCATGGAGGAATTCAATGATGCATCTCTGCTTCTGATGCATAGCAAAAACCATGCCTAGCATTGGGAGTATATGAAATTTGGTTTGGTTTGTCTGTTTTATGGAATATCTTTAGGTTATTGAGTGCCCAACATTATTATCTTATATGTAACTAGTGAGAGCCGTGTCCAGGCCAGGACAATACACATAATGAAAAAATTCCAAGCCCCAACATTAAACTGTGGGAGTTTTTTTTTACAAGGAAATCACCACTTATCAAGGCCCGGAGGCTACTTGAGGATAAAGGTTAATGAGTGTAGGGTGGTGATCAAAACAAAAGTGTAGTAATTATTAGTGATGGAAAGTGGGTATAACTTGATTTTTTAAGAGGACAGCTCAACAGGAACTTGTCCACACTGATTTTGAAGACAACCATATTGTAGTCAGGTGAAAAGCAGGCCAGTAAAACAGAGTTACATAGGCGGGCAGTTCTAGGAAAGAAGCTTTGTTCGTGGAATCTGCATTTAGATTTTAGCACAGAGAGTGAGGGAAATTATTGGCAGTTGTTGTAGATAGACAAGTGTTTTTTTGTAAAAGTTGGACAAAGAGGGAAACCATATATTGAAGCTCAGATGAGCACTAGCCATGGAAATAATGAGAGCAGAGACAGGTTCACAGCGTTTCTTCTGTGGGAAAGAGTTGCAGGGAAGAGAAAAGAGTATCGGCTCCTCGGCACGATAGGGTGCTCTGAGTAGCTCTTACTCAGATGTGACAACATTACTCCATCCTAGCACCTATTTGGCTTTTATACAGATAAAGGATTGCATCGGCAGTGGGATATCTCCAAGAATGATAGAATGAGCCAACCATTTTTCCAATGATCTTGGCAATGGATTTGATGCATGTGTTTCATTTCAGATCAGGAATGAAGGTCAGCTCCAGAATCTTATCAAACCATGGTGCTTCTTCAAGATAAGAGCCATTCATTTCAATTGGTGCCAAATGAGAGTCAGGCCATTGATGATGGAAAGATAGAAGCTTGGTTTTAGATTAATTTTAGATGCTTAAAGTCAGAAGGTCATTTGAAGTTTTGCTATAAATGGTAATGTCATCTGCATGCTTATGAATGATCTAAGAATGTGATTTAGGAGATCATTGATGAAGATCAGGAAGAGAGTTGGGTCCAGGATGGAACCCTGGGGGATTCTAGCTTTAATACTATTAGCTTTTGATTTCTGCCCATCGACAACTGCTCTTATTAGTTGATTTTAATAGTTGAGAGGACATTTTCAGATATTCCATAGCTGGAAATCTTGTGAAGTAGACCTTTATGAGATAGCCCGTCAAAAGCCTTTGATATGTCAAGAGCAATTGCTCTAGAAACAAAGCCCTCATAAAGAGATTCACTAATCCTATGAGATATAACAGTTAGCACATCAGCTGTAGACTTAGGAGAAAGGAAACCATATCGCATATCACTGAGTAGGTTATTTTTTGCTGGGGAGGTTGACCACTTCTCTGTTTACCACAGATTCCAGCAGCTTACTCATGATGCACTGGAGACTGATTGGTCTGTACTGAGAGGCAGATGATCGACCTTCAGAATTTATAAATAGGAGCAGACTGAAGCTTCCCAGATGTTGGGAAGCATTGCCCCTTAAGGCAATGTTTAAACAGCTTTGTAAATATGAGTTCTGGTTCTATTTGAAGCTTTTTGAGCACTATGATTAGAATGCTGTCATAGCTTTACTAGAATCAAGATTTCTGATAAGCTTGGCAGCATCATGCACAGATATTTCTATGTCACATAGTGTGTTTTCAATCACAGGAAATACAGGGGGTAAGTGGTCCTGATTACAAAGTGTACAGTTTGCTGCAAAATTCTTAGCAATGAGTTTAGCTTTGTCAGATGCTGCTGAAATTACTTTGGGTCCACTGATAATAGTTGAGATAGAGGACACGCCTCTGTTCAGGGCCCTGTTTGTTATTCACCAAGTATTTGTATAATGTGCTAAAGGAAAAAAATATTGTTATGATCGAGAAAATGTATGTATCAGTTAATTTAGAAAACATAATGAATTAAAAGCTTACCACAACAGATGTCTGGTTACTATATCTGCAATTGAAGTAAAAAAAAAAAAATATATTGAAAAATTAACCAAAGAAACGAAATAAAATAAATGAGTTTAGAAAAAGTTTTATTATTATATCCTCTGAAGAAAGCAGAGCATCCAAAGCTTGAAGCGATCATTATTTCAGTTGAAAATGTAAAGAACGTTCCAGGGAAGAAGAGTAACATGAAAAATGTAACACAAACGGTGTTACTCATGTAACATGATCCCATGAACAATAGTTTCCTGGTGAGTTGTAGGAGAAGATATTACGATCAGAGTGAAAATGACTACAACCTTCTCTTTTAAAAAATTAGGAAATTATGACTACATAGACTGCATATTTTATGGAAACACGGATGGCGAATATATCTAAGTGGCTGGTGGAACAGATTAGTATATAAAAGTTTTGATTTTAAATAGCCAACGAAATAAGGAAAAAAACGACTTTATCTTATTAAGTAGAAGACGGTTTTTGTGTGTATAATTAATAGCTTTTTAACTACAATCTTTTTTGTTCGTGTTTTATGGCACATGTATCCATGTTATTAAAAAGAAAATGTTATATTCAATTAATTTCATGAATTCTATTATTTAGTCAGAATTAATTTTATTTTAGTAATGAAAAACGAAAGACAGAACTCATCACTCTCTAATTCTTGTATACTCCTACAATTACTATTGACACTGGAAAAACACCAAATAGGGCATATTTCTCAATATTCACTGGTTGTAAAACTTTTTTATCAAATTCTATCCAATTTTATCCAATTCCTTGATAAGTGGTGATCACTGTGTAAAAAAAAAAAAAAATTCTATTGGTTAATGAGGTCTTATTCAATTTAAGCATTACACTATGGATGCATATTTCAGTAATAATTATTCACATTTTTACCTATAAAAATATATCTTTCTGCTATGATTTAAGGATGATAGTTTGAAATAGTTGTAAATACAAGTTTCCATAGATCAAAATCAGTTTTCTTTTGTTATGTTATACTTTCAGGCATGTACCCGTTAATACATAACTGCTAATTCGTTATTATTTAAATTTAACTTTAACATACTTTGTTAAATTATTATTTAATTTTAACACAAAACTATAAATCAAATAAACTTAATATTATTTAAATTTAACACATAACTATGAATACTTTGTTAAATGGTTTAGTTTGTCGATTTTAGGCCATATCAATCCATTTTGCTTCATATCAAACACCTATTGTACATAACTCATCGAATGGAATCAGATAGAAGATATGTTTTTTCTATTAATTTTGTCCAAAGCTATTAGACAGCAATTAAACATGTCAATTAATTTAAATTTCTCCCTAAGACTGCTCATATTTTAGATATTTTCTAAATATAAAATTAAGTAAAAGATTTTGATCAAAATTGTAATAAGGATTCTAGACATTAGGTTTATTATGATATATCTTTATTTAAATCTTTGTAAAGAGACATAAACCTGGTGAAGACTCTGCTGTTTGATGAATTTTACCCATTCTGGGACGGATATTCTTTTAGCTACAGTATATATGAAAGCAATAGATCGAATTTATCAAGATATAAAAGCCAGTCTATCCATTTATTTTACCAATTTGGAACACCAATAAAATTTCATCATCAAGTCATAACAGTCTATTAGAAATTATATAAAAAAATGTTTCACAAAATCAAACATTAAAACATTTTTTGAGACAAGTGGTAAATTTAGCTACCTGTGGCTTTCCATAGATTTTGAGACAAAGCAAACACAATAAACAAAGAAAAAAAAAAAACAAAGATGTTGGTGAAGAAATAGATCTTAATATAATCTCTGTCTCAGCCAAATGGCTTGTATTGACTAAGAACCCTTATGCCCTGTCGTCTGAAGACGAAAAGAAATATTTTTTTAGTACAGGTTTTTATTACCATTCATGCAAGATTATTCAGGAGACAGCTTGTGGCTGATATAACATCCACTTCTGGTAGCAAGATAAAGACTGCATCCATCAAAAGGACTTTAAATAAGTCTATGAACCAAAAGAATCAGTCTAAGACAAAGGACATATTCATTTCCACTTCAATTTCTTGTTCTCTTTACTTGTCAAAGAACAGACATATGTATCTTTTAACATATAAAGTAATCCTATGAGATTTTAAAAGTTGGACATACATAGGATTTAAGTTGACATATCAAACTTTGATTCTTACGCCAATTTTCATTTGTTATTATTTCGCCATGTTATTGGCAGAAAGATATAATAAGGATATCTAACCATATCTAACCACACATTAATAAACTTACAAAACTATATCTAACCATACATTAACTCGCCACTCTCAATCCAATGCTGTTGCAAATTTAGTTGCTTCCACTGCATGAATTTTTAGCTATACCCTCTCCCAGTAAAAATGAAAATGGAAAGCATAGTAATGTTCTTTTTTAACCACGTTTGAGGAGTGAAAATTTTCTGTAGATGTTAACCTAAATACCCGATTTTTTCAGGAGATATTAACCTAAATAACCAATTAATATTAACTACCCATGTGGGGTCGCAGAAATACCTGGATTAGGACACAGGCGCAGGGCGAACCCCCTCGGAGCTGATGGACTCATAGATCTTCCCAGATCATCCATCTAGGAGAAGTAAAACTCTGAAGCTAAACCTAGGGGAGGGAGGCCTCTTCAGTCCTGGACGACAACCTTCCTAGAGCTGGTGACTCAAACAAATCACTGGTTGGCAAACCTAAACTGCTTAAGGAGGAGATAGGCTCTGTCTATCGCCCGGCTTTCATACTCCTTCTTTGCCTATTGGCCAGGCGTAGAGGTACTATCACAGGGACTCATCTGAATCACCCAGTGGTTGACCTTGTTTCCTGACTAGGGCAATGAACGCCACTTTTCCCCGCTCCCGCCACATCCCATCCCTCTAAACTGGACACAGTGGGGTGCTTCAGTGCCATATATGTCGGTGCAGTTGGACTGGGTTGGCTTTGCCTAATGGATTGAGGGTACCGGATTGACAGTTCCTGGCTGCTGTTTCTGACTGATAGTACAGGAGCCCTAACTCTTTGGTAGCACTTAAAGCGGCTGCTCCATCAACAGTTGTATAATACCGGGATGTTTGTAGTGCCATGTCGCGCATGGAAAGGGACCCTGCACTCATCACCAGTGGGCTTTCCTGAGGCCACAATCCTGTGGGTGAAGACAGCTGATGGTCTACTTGTATTGCATGTCTGGTATTCTGCACAACTACTTGTCCAGCACCCCCTCACTCACTCACCCTAACTGAAACTTTTAAATAAAATGAAATGACAGCTCAAGCAAAAGTTACGTTTAAACCAGGACCAAACTCAAAGAAAACCAACCTGCCTCCTCCCTTGAGGCTTGTATTGACAAATATCAGCGGGCTTAGAATTAACTTAGATGATGTTGAGTCATTTCTCCTTGTTAACACCCTGGATATCTTAGCATAAGTGAAACTAACCTTCACTCCGCCATTCCCTCTAATCACTTTAACATGCATGGTTATCTCCCACTCTACCATAAGGACTCGGACAGACATATGCATGGGCTTGGAGTCTATATTCGTAACACCCTCCTCCTGACTAGAGAAATAAAACTAGAATCAGAGGACCAGGCCTTTATGTGCTTCAGAATAAATATGCAACACAATATTAGCTACTTGTATTTTCTCTACCGCTCTCCCTCAAACCAAGACTGTACCCTAATAAACAAAGTCTCAGACAGCATAGATATAGCACACTCCCTTGATACTAACGCACAAGTACATGTATTTGGTGACTTCAATATCCACCACAGTAACTGCCTAGGATTCTCTAATCACACAGACGTAGCTGGTAGCACAACACATAGCTTCTCTATATCCAATTCCCTATCTCAGTTGGTTACATTTCCGACACGTTTCCCAGACCAGCAAGATCAACATGCCTCATTTCTTGATCTCTTTCTGACAACGGTTCCCAATGAGTGTACAACAAATGCCCACAGCCCACTTGGGAATGCTGATCACGCTGTGATAATGGTAGAAATCGGCCTAAATTCTTGCCGTAAAACTGAAGACCCACTACTCAAACAACAAGTTATTACAAAAAGGCTGATTGGGAAGCCATCAGGGAACTCATCAGAGATGCCCAATCGAAAAATATCTTCAATCTTCCAGCGGAACAGTGTGCAAATGAGACCACTGAATGGTTCAAAACTGCAATTGAAGCACATGTTCCCGCACGGAAATTCTATAGCAAGCCCCACTCTCCCCAATGGCTTACTTCTGCTTGTTTTTTTTTTGTTTTTTTTATTCAATTTTCACCCCAAACAAGGCACAGTGCCACTTTGAAGCAGGGGGCTACTATCAGGGACTTAATTAGCGGGGTCATTATGAAGGGAGATGAGTAGAAAGATGCTTGTTAACATTACACTTGAACTTCTGCATATCATTGCAGCTGGGAAAGCAGAATCCCGAAAGGGAGTACCAAAGACCCGCAGTTCTGGGGAAGAAACTATTGGAGTAAAAGGCTTTCTTGCACGTAGGGATCTCTACTGTAAAGGGATGAGACTTAGTAGCATGTCGGGTTTGTCGAGGTTAGTTACATCGGGGAGGTACAAGTGTTTGCAGTTCGTCAGAGCATTCACCATTGAAGTATTTGTAGAACAGGCAGAGGGATGCAACATCTCGTCGATGGGACAGAGGTTGGCCTAGATGACAGTTCAGGACCTATCAGGTTGGCGACTCTCTTTTGAATTCTGTCCAGGAGCGAGAGACAAGAAGCAGATGCACCAGCCCAGATGTGACAACAGTACTCCATACATGGGCGAATGGTGGCCTTATAGAGGTATAGGATACTGGCAGGCGTAAGTAGTTTTCTAGCATGGTAGAGGGAGCCAATCTTCCTTGCAGCAGCCTTAGCAATGCTCTAAATGTATCTATTCCAGTTCATATTCCCTGTAAACATTAGGCCGAGGAGTTTAAAAGAACTACTTTCAGGTAATATGTTCCTGGCCATTGCTATTGGTGATAGAGAAGGTTTCTTGTAGTTATTGAAGGAAACAAGCTTAGTCTTAGCAGCATTGAATGTGACCAACCATTTTTGTCCCCATTCCACTATGGATTGGAGGTCATCCTCTAGTGTTTCTGCCATTTCCTTGGATATGTGTTCATTTGTTTTCCCCTCATATCTGTTATAGAGAGTGGTGTCATCGGCAAATATACCCATCTCCGAAACAATTTTATCAGGGAGGTCGTTTATGAATATCAGGAATGATAGAGGTTCAAGGATAGACCCCTGAGGTACTCTCGCATTTATGTTGTATTGTTTGGATGTACGACCGTCGAGGACAACTTGGATTTTTCTATTACTTAAGAAGGATTTAATTACATTATGAATTCTTCCAGTGATTTCATATGATCTAATTTTCCTTAGAAGACCATCGTGCCATACCCTGTCAAAAGCCTTAGATATATCAAGGGCCACCGCTCTACCCTCCCCTGTTTTATCCAATGAACGGTATATACATTCAGAAATTACAGTTAAGATATCTGCTGTTGAACGGGCTTGCCTGAATCCATATTCTTTGTCAGTCAGGAGTTTAGCAGCTGTTAGGTGCTGGACTAGGGCTTGATTAACTAAGGACTCAAATATTTTGGCGAAAAGCGAGAGGAGGCTAATGGGGCGATAATTTAGTGGGTCAGTTCTTTCACTAGAATTCTTGAAGACTGGTACCACAGAGGCGGCTTTCCAGCAGTCGGGAAAACAAGATTCGTTAAGGCATTTATTGTAAATTTGGAGAGAACTGGATCAACCTCGGCAGAGCATTTTTTTAATAGCACAGCCGGGATGAGATCTGGTCCACACGCTTTTGAGGTGTCTAGGTTTTTTATAATAGCATGTACCTGAGAAGGGGTGATTTTCAAATCGTCTAGTGAGGCGTCTGTTCGCAGAGGAAAATCAGGGAGTGAGTGGTGTACCGAGTTCAGTGTGGAGTTTGAGGCAAACCGATTGGCAAGCAGATTAGCCTTGTCAGTTGCCATGCAAGCAACCTCGTGATCGTTTGATAGTGGGGGAATAGTTGACTGTCCATTATTTACTACGCTGTTGTAGATTTTCCAAAAATCCCGGGTTCCTAATTTCTGTGCTTCGATGCATTTTCTGGTGGTTTCAGAGTAATCTGTCTTAGCTGTCTCTATCACTCTCTTACAATTATTTCTAGCTTCTATAAACTTCTGTTTATTTGAGCTGGACTTATGTCGGTTGAATCTGCGGAACGCATGCTGCCTTTGACAAATGGCAGCTGCACAAGCAGAAGTAAACCATTGGGGGGAGTGAGGCTTGCTATAGAATTTCCGTGCGGGAACATGTGCTTCAATAGCAGTTTTGAACCATTCAGTGGTCTCATTTGCACACTGTTCCGCTGGAAGAGAACAGATATTTTTCCATGGGGTATCTCTTATGAGCTCCCTGATGGCTTCCCAATCAGCCTTTTTGTAATACCTCATTGTTTTGAGTAGTGGGTCTTCAGTTTTAGGGCGAGAATTTAGAGTGATTTCTACCATTATCACAGCGTGATCAGCATTCCCAAGTGGGCTGTGAGCATTTGTTGTACAGTCATTGGGAACCGTTGTCAGAAAGAGATCTAGAAATGAGGCATGTTGATCTTGCTGGTCTGGGAAACGTGTCGGAAATGTAACCAACTGAGATAGGGAATGGGATATAGAGAAGCTATGTGTTGCACTACCAGCTACGTCTGTGTGATTAGAGAATCCTAGGCAGTTACTGTGGTGGACATTGAAGTCACCAAATACATGTATTTGTGCGCTAGTATCGAGGGAGAGTGCTATATCTATGCTGTCTGAGGCTTTGTTTATTAGGGTACAGTCTTAGTTTAAGGGAGAGCGGTAGAGAAAATACAAGTAGCTAATATTGTGTTGCATATTTATTCTGAAGCACATAAAGGCCTGGTCCTCTGATTCTAGTTTTATTTCTCTAGTCAGGAGGAGGGTGTTACGAATATAGACTCCAAGTCAATGCATATGGGTCTGTCCGAGTCCGCCATTTATCAAAGACAGCATGCGTTCCACAGATTCATCCGACATAAGTCCAGCTCAAATAAACAGAAGTATATAGAAGCTAGACATAATTGTAAGAGAGTAATAGAGAGAGCTAAGACAGATTACTCTGAAACCACCAGAAAACACATCGAAGCACAGAAATTAGGAACCCGGGATTTTTGGAAAATCTACAACAGCGTAGTAAATAATGGACAGTCAACTATTCCCCCACTATCAAACAATCATGAGGTTGCTTGCACGGCAACTGACAAGAATAATCTGCTTGCCAGTCGGTTTGCCTCAAACTCCACCCTGAACCCAGTACACCACTCCCTCCCTGATTTTCCTCTGCGAACAGACGACTCACTAGACGATTTGAAAATCACCCCTTCTCAGGTACATGCTATTATAAAAAACCTAGACACCTCAAAAGCATGTGGACCAGATCTCATCCCGGCTGTGCTATTAAAAAAATGCTCTGCCGAGGTTGATCCAGTTCTCTCCAAACTTTACAATAAATGCCTTAACGAATCTTGCTTTCCCGACTGCTAAAAAACCGCTTCTGTAGTACCAGTCTTCAAGAATTCTAGTGAAAGAACTGACCCACTAAATTATCGCCCCATTAGGCTCCTCCCACTTTTCACCAAAATATTTGAGTCCTTCATTAATCAAGCCCTAGTCCAGCACCTAACAGCTGCTAAACTCTTGGCTGACAAAGAATATTGATTCAGGCAAGCCCGTTCAACAGCAGATATCTTAACTGTAGTTTCTGAACGTATATACCATTCATTGGACAAAACAGGGGAGGGAAGAGCGGTGCCCCTTGATATATCTAAGGCTTTTGACAGGGTATGGCACGATGGTCTTCTAAAGAAAATTAGATCATATGGAATCACTGGAAGAATTCATAATGTAATTAAATCCTTCTTAAGTAAGAGAAAAATCCAAGTTGTCCTCGACGGTCGTACATCTAAACAATATGACAAATGCGGGAGTACTTCAGGGGTCTATCCTTGGACCTCTATTATTCCTGATATTCATAAATGACCTCCCTGATAAAATTGTTTCGGAGATCGCCATGGGCATGGAATATGTGCCTACATTAAAGGTGGCTTCCCGTGTGGCAGGGATATCTCTAGAGAAGATCCTAATTTACCCTATATGTGCTTACGGGTTGCACTTGCTTACACCACTACATTTATATTTGCACTCTATCGGCCCCATGACAGCGGAGTTACTATCTTTAAGAGTATATCTGAGAAAATAGACCATATCCTGTCTGCACATCCCTCGGCTAACATCCACATTTGTGGTGACTTCAACGTCCATAACATGGAATCGCTGACCCTTTCAAATAAGACAGACGATGGGAGGTTTTGTCATGATTTTGCCATTGCTTATGACCTCACTCAGATTGTTTGCGAACCCACCCGTGTGCCCGATACTACTGGTCAATATGCAAGCCTCCTAGACTTTTTTCTCTCAACTTCCCCTGAGCTATGTTCATGTTCCATTCTTTCTCCTCTAGGATCCTCCGACCACTCCGTCGTATCAGTTAAGATAAAAATGAAATGTAATATGTCCCCAGATGTACCCCTCCACCATACTGTATACCGATACTCTATGGCTTACTGAGACAGCTTCCGTACATTCATATCTGATTTACCTCTGCATTCCATGTTTAAAAAGGATGTGTCCTCTATAGTATCAGATCTGACTGAATGGTTAATTGTAGGCATAGACCAATTCATACAATCTAAAAAATTCCAACAAAAACCTAACAGCCAACCATGGTTCTCTCCAGAATGTGCTGCTGCCATTGCGCACAGAAATCACTTTTTCCATAACTACCAACTTAATAGATGCACTGAGACTAAAGCTGCTTTCAGGAACGCCAGCAACCACTGTAAAAGAGTAATAAAAAATACAAGAGAGCTATCTGTTAAATCCAAAGTAGCTGATCAGCAGCTTGGTTCCCACCAGTTTTTGCAAATAACAAATAGGATCCTGAACAGAAGTGTGCGTTCTATTCCAACAATTATCAATGGACCAGAGGTCATCTCGGCAGCATCAGACAAGGCCAAACTATTTGTCAAGAACTTTGCAGCTAATTCTACCCTATGTGATGAAGGCCATCAACTCCCCATATTTCCTCCTATAACACAGACCACACTAGGTAACATACAAATATCTGTGCATGAGGTCGCCAAGCTAATCAAGAACCTTGATTCCAGTAAAGCAACTGACCCTGACGGCATCCCAATTATAGTGTTAAAAAAGCTTCAACCAGAACTTGCTCCCATACTTATGAAATTGTTTAAGCGTTACCTTAAGGAGAAATGCTTTCCAACTCCCTGGAAAACCTCATCAGTATGCCTTGTATTTAAGAATTCAGCTGATAAGTCATTTCCCTCTCAGTACAGACCAATAAGCCTCCTGTGTGTTATGAATAAGTTGCTGGAATCCATATTAAATAGAGAAATAGTAAACCACCTCAGCAGAAACAATCTTCTTAGTGACACGCAATATGGTTTCCGTTCTGCAAGATCTACCGCAGATGTGCTAACGGTTATATCTCACAAGATTAGTGAATCTCTTGACAAAAGGTTCCTTTCTAGGGCAATTGGTCTTGACATATCAAAGGCCTTCGACAAGGTATGGCATAAGGGCCTATTCACAAGATTTTCAGCTACGGTATAACTGGAAATGTTTTCTCAATCATTAAATCATTTCTCTCCGATAGGCTCATAAGAGTAGTGGTCGATGGACAAACATCAGAGGCCTGCAGTATTAATGCTGGAGTCCCTCAGGGGTCAATCCTGGGCCCAACTCTCTTCCTGATCTACATCAATGACCTCCCTTGACACATACTTAAATCATTCTTTGACATCTATGCTGATGACATGACCATCTATGACAACACATCAAAGGCTGTAAATGACAAAGTTCTCTCTGATTCTCTCTCCTCTGATCTCGAGCGTGTGGTTCAGTGAGGGAAGTCGTAGCTGGTTACCTTTAATGCATCTAAAACCAAACTCCTATCTTTACATCATCAACGCTCTGATCCCGTCTGGCATCAATTGAAATGGATAGCTCTCATCTGGGAGAAGCCCCGTGTTTTGACAAGCTTCTGGGTTTGTCCTTTACTCCTGATCTGAAATGGAACACGTACATCAAGTCTGTTGCCAAAGTAGCTGGAAAGATAGTGGGATCCTTTTACCGCTTCAGAAGATATTTCACTACTGATGCAATTCTCTATCTATATAAAAGTCAAGTACGTCCAAGGATGGAATACTGCTGCCATATCTGGTCAGGAGCTGCTAAAAACAGCCTATCCTGTCTTGACAGAGTACAAAATAGACTTTGTGGCTTAGTGGGGGATGCCCTTTTCTCTACCCAGCAACCTCTCTCCCACAGAAGAGACGTTGCGAGCCTATCCTTGTTTTATCGTTATTTCCATGGCAGGTGCTCGTCTGAACTCCAATATCTGGTCCCCCCTCGCCAATCTTTCACGAAAAACACCCGTCTAGCTGAATCCACTGTGAAAAATTTCCCCCACTCTATATCTGTGCCTAAATCAAAACATGGATTCGATGAACAAAGCTTCTTTTTTAGAACTGCACACCTGTGGAACTCTGTTTCGTCTGCCTGCTTCCCACCTGACTACGACTTGGATGTGTTCAAGTCCAACGTTAACAAATTTCTAATGAGCCACCCCCTTAAGTAAACACTTCATCAAATCTCCACACTAAAGCACTGTACTTGCAATAACCTTTATCCCTAAGTGGCTTCCGGGCCTTGATAAATGGTGACCAACGTGTAAAAAAAAAAAAAAAAAGATGGGTATATCAAATTTCGAGTTTGTAGACTAAAAATTGACAGAGTTATTGCTTAAATAAATGTACACAGACACACAGACAGACAGACAGACAGGCACGTTAACTTTTATAGATATATGTATATACTAGCATGGGTGCCCGGCGTTATCCGGTATTTAAAGCTGCATGTTGAGCAAAAAAAAAAGGTCAATTTTTTAAGCTTTGACCTCTATTATGACCCCTTAAAATTTATTGTTTTGGGCTCAAATCAAGTTATTAAGTTATTGAATTTTGACCTCTTAAAAGCCAATTTTTTTACCGAAAACCGATCACATCGATTTTCCCAAATCTCAGTACCCTGAATATTAAATTTCGAGTCTGTAGACTAAAAATTGACAGAGTTATTGCGTAGGGAAATGTACACACACAGACACACAGATACACAGACACACAGATACGTTCACTTTTCTAGATATACTAGCATGGGTGCCTGGCGTTGCCCGGGTGTTTGGAGGTGTATGCTGAACAAAAACAAAACAAAAAAAGGGTTAATTTTCTTTAAGTTTGACCCCTAATATAACCCCTTCAAATTTATAGTTTTGGGCCTAAATCAAGTTATTAAGTAAGATCCATGTCCAACAAAACTATATTTAAACTTTCAAATGTTTAAACCCAACATTGTCGGAGGGGTTTTGTAGAGTTCTCAAAGGTCAAATCGTTAAACGTTGACCCCTTAACAGCCAGATTTCTGGCCGAAAACCAATCACATTGATTTTCCCAAATCTCAGTACGCTGTCTATCAAATTTCGAGTCTGTAGACTAAAAACTGACAGTTATTGTGTAGGGAAATGTAGACATACAGATACACAGACAGACAACACTTTCACTTTTATAGATATATAGACTAGCATTTCAGCCCGGCGTTGCTCGCGTGTTTGGAGGTGTATGCTGAGTAAAAAAAAAAATATGGTCAATTTTTTAAAATTTGACCCCTATTATGATCCCTTAACGTTTATTTTTTTGGGTTCAAATCGAGTTATTAAGTTAGATCCATGTCCAAGGAATCTATATCTAAAATTTAAAGTGTTAACACCCAACATTGTCGGTGGGGTTTGGTAGAGTTCTCAAAGGGCAAATCGTTGAATTTTGACCACTTAACAGTCAAATTTCTGGCCGAAAACCGATCACAAAGATTTTCCTAAATCTCAGTACCCTGTATATCAAATTTCGAATCTGTAGACTGAAAATTGACAGAGTTATTGCGAAGGAAAATGTACACAGACACACAGACAGACAGACAGACAGATACAGAGACATGTTCACTTTTATAGACATGCTAGCATGAGTGTCCGGCGTTGCCCGGTTGTTTGGAGGTGTATGTTGAGCAAAAAAAAACAAAAAAAAAACTGTCTTTTATTTCTATTTGACACCTATTATGACCCCTTAAAATTTATTGTTTTGGGCTCAAATCAAGTTATTAAGTTAGATCCATGTCCAAGAAACCCATGTCGAAAATTTCAAGTGTTTAGACCCAACATTGTCGGAGGAGTTTGGTAGAGTTCTCAAAGGTCAAATCGTTGAATTTTGACCCTTTGACAACTTTCTGGCCGAAAACCGATCACATAGATTTTTCCAAATCTCAGTACCCTGTCTATCAAATTTCGAGTCTGTAGACTAAAAACTGACAGAGTTATTGTGTAGGGAAATGTACACAGACAGACAGACACGTCTACTTTTATAGATATATAGACTAGCATGGGTTCCCGGCGTTGTCCGGGTGTTTGGAGGTGTATGCTGAGTAAAAAAAAAAAAAAAAAAAAACAGTAAATTTTTTAAAATTTGACCATTATTATGACCCCTTAACATTTATTGTTTTGGGTTCAAATCGAGTTATTAAGTTAGATCCATGTTCAAGGAACCTATATCTAAAATTTCAAGTGTTTAGACCCAAAATTGTCGGAGGAGTTTGGTAGAGTTCTCAAAAGTAAAATCGTCGAACTTTTACCTCTTAACAGCCAAATGTCTGACCGAAAATCGGTCACAAAGATTTTTCCAAATCTCAATACACTGTATATCAAATTTCGAGTCTGTAGACTAAAAATTGTCAGAGTTATTGCGTAGGGAAATGTACACAGACACACAGACAGACACACACACACAGACACGTTTACTTTTATAGCCATCTGGACTTCGGATTAGTGGGAGGTTTTGCTTCTATAAGAAACAAATCATAAAATCACAGCTGTTATTAAAAATTAAATTGCAAATTTGAGATCATAATATATTCAAAGAAATTGTCTGCAAAAATACAATAAAAATTAACTGCAAAATAAAAATTGTAAATACAAAAAAATCTCACGATGCGTGTGCATTAGAATTGGATATCTAAAAAATTAAAAATTTATTTTAAGTAAAAACACTATTACCTAATTACGTGTAATGCTAAAATTAGTAAAAATTCCAAAAGTGACAAAACTGATCGAATAGAAGAGCTATAACTATTATTTTACAAAAAATATATTGTTACTACTGTAGTATTGGGAATCCCAGCTTAAATACTATCTAGGTAGTTTGTAGAAATCGAAGTTATATAAGCATTTTGGTTTTCCCATCGTCGATTTAGCAGGGTCAGGAAAGCTTAGATTTGACACTCATCAAACTCAGTCACCTTTAATGACCTAGGTTAGATGCACCAGAAATTAGAGGGTGACTTGCACTGGAAATTAGGGGTAACGGGAATTGTGGTCGTAGGCTTCCGGTTGACAGACACATGGGCTGAGAGTTGGCTTTGGGCTGCAGAGAATGCAGGCGGAGAGATTAGGGTCCCTCCGTGACAACCAGGTTTCGACATGATAGGCTTGCCTTTAATAAAAGAATTGAAGCTTCAAATCCATCTTGTGTTATCGATACATCTGCAGCAGTAAATACCACTCCCCATGAGATGGCAGCCCAACGACAAGAAGATATAATCCGCTGGACAAGGCAAGCAGGTATGTACGATTATGTATTTGCACATACATGTCGAGATCTTTCAAGGCAAGAAATAAGAGCATACACACAACCATATAAGCAAGAAAATATATGTAAGAACACACAGGCTTTAAAAGTACCCTTAAAAGAAACGAGTAAAAGCAATCGTAAAAAGATAGTAACAAGAAAACGTAAAAGAAAATAGCAACAGGCACGCTCAATAATAAGTAGAAGTAAATAAATAAATAAACAGGACAAAACCATTTCGGAACACTACCAACGCATTGATTTTCTAATTTGAAATAGTGAAAGCTAAATGAAAACATGGGAGATAAATCAGTTTGTCATACAAAATTGATCACAATAAAAGAAACATAAAATTACATTATCCGATAATTTTTTTATTTTTTCTTGTAATTATTTTCTACTTGATCATTTTTTTTAATTGTTGGAATTTTTAAAAACTAATTTTGACATGACATGTAATTAGGAAATAGTTTTTTTTTTGTTTACTTAAAATCCATTATTTTATATTCAATTCTAAGGCAAAAGCACCAAAGCAACAAAAAAATTAGAAAACAAATTAATTTTTGTAAAATAATTCGCGAAACTACAAGAAACAAATATTTGTAAAATGAAGTAATAAAAAGAAACCGTAAAAATCAAACAGATTAGTCGATCAATTTGCTGTGTCACAGCTGAAAAAATACAACAAAAAACAGACAAAACTAATCAATAAGATTGGGGAGGAAACCTCCTTAATATACCTACCCGTTTTTATAAATGTTATTTAAATTTGTCACATTAATGTTGATTCAAATGTTAAATAACAAACAAACAAGTGACGTAATTCATGAACTATTTATTTTAATTGTTTTTTTTTCTTCAAATGATGAGCACAAGTTAGTTACAGCATTAATAAATTACTTTTACAGTTACAATTTAAAATATTCTAATAAGTTATCAGGATCATTTTTAGTTTCAAACCAATCTTTGTTTGAGATGCGTTACTGGTAGATCTCTGTTTGTGTTCTCCCAGAGCATCTGCTTTTCCAATCGTTTTTAAAACATCGTCTGGTAACTTATAGTTGTGACAACATTTGTCATTTCATCTGAGACCTACGCTGATCCTGAAAATAGCATTTACCATTTTTGCTTCCATTCTATTTCTTAATTTGTTTTTAACAATGTTCATTTGGCTAAAAATTCTTTCCACGTAAGCATTCGAATGTGGCAAAACAAGAATTTTTTTTTTTACATAGGAGTCTCTCACTTATCAAGGCCCAGAGACCACTTGAGGATAATTGTAATTAATTAGTGTACAGTAGTCAATAGAACAATATCGTAGTAATCGTTAGTAGTGGAAATTTGGTAAATTGGATTACTTAAGAGACGGCTCATCAAGAATTTGTTTACGTTGGACTTGAAGACGACCAAATTGTAGTCAGCTGGAAAGCAGGCAAACGAAAGAGAGTTCCATAGGCGTGCAGTACTGCAGTTCTAAGAAAGAAGCTTTGTTCATGGAATCTACATTTAGGCTTAGGCAGAGATAAAGGGGGGGAATTATTGATTGTGAATTGCTAATGCGAAATTTGCAAGTTCTTTAAATGAGTTTGAATGAGAAATATCTCCGAATTTATAAACCTCATTCCAAAAACTTACTGTGTTTCCAGTTTCTTTCTACTTGATTAGGATTATATTCTGCCACTGGGTTTCTGTAACACTGATCTGATCGGGTGGGGGGAATGTATGTAATAGTTCTAGCAATGGAATGAGAGGTTCTCTAACAACATGTAAAGCATTATAAAAGAGACATCTTTTTCAATTATAGGGTAGCTTTTGACGAATTTCTTGAATTAATTTTATAATAAATCTATGGCATCTTTTTTTTAATGATCCCTTTTGAGAAGAAAATCCTGTATTTCAAAGATCTTCTATCTCGAATTTATAGCCCAAATAAGCATGTGGATCAATGGCTTCTTCAATGTCTCCCTCTAATGGATCTACTGTAGATGGGGACATAATTTTTTGAACTGATGATTTCAGTAACATGACAAGGTCATTCAAAAGTCTTCTTGGATCTGCATCAAGGAATCGAAAAGAATTATTCATCTTTTTAATATCTTTTAAGATAGGCAACATAAATGTAATATATGCCAAGTTTCTACCATCGTTAAACATGGTAAATAGCATCTCAGCTGTATAGCATTGCTCATTTGTCAAAATTTGTCTTAAGCTCTAGACTGTAAATATTCTCAACTGCAGGTATAATTGACAATCATCTGAACTATTTTCAAAGGATTGTGATTTTCATTAATTAAATTATATTGATTTTTATGTGCAGCCATCGAGAAGGTTGTAGGTTTCAGCAACTAAAAAGTCCAAACTTCGTGGTAAAACTTCAGCAGTGGCTGCTGAAATATGTAACTGAAGATACAGCGATCAAAATTAATTTTGTTACTTCAGTTTTTAACTTTTGATTAACCCTATTGTTAGTTCCTACCATTACGCTAACATTATCAACAGCAATACCGTTCAATTTTTTTACACTCAAATCAAAATTGTTTAAGGTTTCCTTTAAGCTTCTGACAACAGTACTTGCAATGCATTCTTCTAATGTCAATAGACTCAGAAATGTGGGCACAATTGTTCCTTTTAAATTATCATATTTAACCATCGTTATACCCAGATATTTTTAATGCTAATATCTGTTGATTCATCTATTAATAAACTGTAAGATTTGTCTCCTACTAAATTGGTTATATCCACCATAAAATGTGGATACAAAATGTTATTGATGGGATAACTACATTTTGAGCTTTTCATTTGTACCATAAATGCAATCTTACTATCTGTAAAACAATTTTCACACAAATTGTTCAAGTGATCCAAAATTATAATTGCCGTATGAGCCGCTGCAAACATAGCCATTTGTGCGATTCTGTACATTTTTAACGGGTTGAAATGACATTTTAAGTTGTCTAGTTTTCAAAAAATCTTCAACATTTCCTTTATGTTCTTTTTGTGTTGGCATGGAACTTCAAATTGCATAGTTTGGAAAATAAATTTCAGTGACAAAATTTGCACTGGGGAATATTTTCACCGTTAGCATTTCTTTTTCTCCTGTAACCAATTTTTTTAACTGAGAATTGTTAAGTCATACTCTCCGGAAATTATGATGGTATTGTAACTTTGGCATTCTGTTACTTGTAGCAATTTATGAATGCGTGAGACATGGAATGGTGCTTAGTAGAAATTAAGACCGCTCGAAAAATGCGAGCTAATCTCCCAGTCCCCTAGTTTAAAATAGGGCTTTAGTTTGGAAAAGGTCAGTTGGGTTAGATTCAAATTCTGTAGAAGAACCGAAAAGAAAAATTATCTTTTTATTTATAATAAATATTTATATATATTCGATCCATTTAGTCTCGAAAGACAAATTATTCCCCCGTAGGGGCAGCTGCATGTGTAATTCTGAGACAAGGGTTTCGCAATCACAACCACACCTCTCCTGAATCGGCACTGTTTGAGTTCAGTGGTGAAGAGAAGTCTGGGACGATTGGAAGCAATGCTGAGATAAACGGGGAGCACATACAACACCTAGAATTCCTAAATGGTCACTCATTTAGTACTGACCAGGTTCAAAATTACTTTCGGTGATCCAGCAGGAACTGGTGTAGCAATGTGATTATGCCGTATTATTATATTTAAATATGATAATCTAAAAAAAGTCTAAATAAAATTTTACCGCTGCCATATTTACCTAAATTCAATTAATTTATTAAGTTTTGAAAATGGAAACTTAATTCAATGATTTAATCAGTGACAGTCAATGTTTTTAATTTTCTTGCATCAAAAAGATTTTACTTAAAAAAAAATGTTATATGACAGAAAATTGGCAAAATTGATTTACGAATTACGTGTGTCAAGAATTACGCGAGAACAAGAAAAAAATAGCTGATACATTAGGATTATATCTTTAGAGTCTCGATAATGACCTAAAAATAGAACAAATTACTGGTGTAAATTCACACAATAAATGTTATGGCAAACATTTATTGGGTGGGTTTCTACCAGTTTTATTTTTATTTTTAAGCCATTATCGAGCCTCTAACTTAAGGTTGGCTTTCTAAATAATCTGCAACGAATTACGAGTATCAAGAATTACGCGAGAACAAGAAATAATAATTATATTATTATTTAGAAAACCATCATTGCAATGAAGAATGGTGTTATTTCTTAACTATTGTATATTTTCAGCTAACAATTTAATAAATAAACTTGGGAAATTGATACTTTCACCGGAAGTTATATTACTGATAAAGTTTAATAACAGGTACAGAATCTGATGAAATACCGTTTGCTGCTAACTTTGAATCAGATACTTTTCTGTTTTGCCAATATTGATGAAATTATCAGTGCTTTTGTTCTGTTTTTGTTTTTTTTTACATTTTGCCCCAATTCACAATCATAACCTTTTTATTGCAAAAAAAAAAAAATTAGTTATTATTAGAGCTCTCGGTACTTATGCAGAAATAGTATGAAACGTGCTGAAATAATAACATTATTATCTTGAAAATGATTCTCTATTGAGAAAAATCCTCCTTAATTGAATTACAGAGTTTTGGGTTCAATATTGATAAGGGGCCTCTTAGCAGCTGGTAAAAATTACAATGTTTCTGAGCTAACACAAAGACTATAGCAAAGGATACCCATAATAAATATTAGTTTTGCATAATAAATATCAGTTTTACACTTTTTGTGTTTTTTTTTTTCACTTGTTCTGTGGTGTGACTCTTGGCTGGGGTTATAAATTATGATGAAATAAAGAGAGTGGATATATATATATTTTTAATTTTTTTACAAGGTAGTCACCACATTTCAAGGCCCGGAAGCCACATTTCAAGGCTCGGAAGCCACTCAGGGATAAAGGTTATTGTAAGTACAGTACGTTAGTGTGGAGATTTAATAAAGTGTCTACTTAAGGGGGCGGTTCATCAGGAATTTGTTTATGTTGGACTTGCAGACATTCAGGTTGTAGTCAGGTTGGAAGCAGGCAGACGGAACAGAGTTCCACAGGTGTGCACTTCTAAGAAGCTTTGTTCATGGAATCTACGTTTTGATTTAGGCATAGATAAAGAGTGGGGGAAATTAATGATAGTGGATTCAGCTAGATGGGTGTTTTTTGTAAAAGATTGGCGAGAGGGGACTAGAGATTGGAGTTCAGACAAGCACCTGCCAGGGAAATAACGATAAAAAAAAGATAGGCTTGCAACGTCTCTTCTTTGGGAGAAAGGTTGCAGGGTAGAAAAAAGGGCATCCCCACTAAGCTACGAAGTCTATTTTGTACTCTGTCAAGGTAGGATAGGCTGTTTTTAGTAGCTCCTGCCCAGATATGGCAGCAGTAATCCATCCTTGGACGTACTTGGCTTTTTTTTTTAAATTTTTTTATTGCATTTTCACCCCAAACAAGGCATATTGCCACTTTGGTGTAGGGGGCTACTATCAGGGGCAACAACTACTGTGGCACTATGTAGGGATTGGAGCAGCAAGATGTTGGTTCACGTTACACTTGAACTTCTGCACGTCAGTAGAGTTGGGGAAGCAGGAACCTGAAATGGAATTCCAAAGTCTACCGGTTCTGGGGAAGAAACTACTGGAGTAGAAAGCTCTTTTGCATCTAGGGATCTCTACAGTGTGGGAGTGGGATTTTGCAGCGTGTCGGGTCTGTTGAGAGTGTTCACGTCGTGGGGGCACACGTGCTTGCAGTTCGGTAGAGCATTCACCATTAAAATACTTGTAGAACAGGCAGAGGGATGCAACGTTTCGTCGATGGGACAGAGGCTGAAGCTTAGATGCCAGTTCAGGTCCTATCAGATTTGCGACTCTCTTTTGAACCTTGTCAAAGAGCGAGAGACTAGTAGCCGGTGCACCAGCCCAAATATGACAGCAATACTCCATACATAGGCGAATGGTTGCCTTATAGAGGTACAAGATACTTTCGGGTGCTAGTAGTTTTCTAACACGGTAGAGAGAGCCCACCTTCCTCGCAGCAGCCCTGGTAATGCCCTGGATGTAATTGTTCCAACTCATGTTTCCTGTGAATGTTAGGCCAAGGAGCTTGAAAGACGTACTCTCAGATAAAGAGTCGTTGGCCATTGCTATAGGTGGTAGAGAAGGTTTCTTGTAATTATTGAATGAAACTAGTTTAATCTTGGCGGCATTGAACGTGACCATCCATTTTTGTCCCCATTTCACTACAGATTGGAGGTCATCCTCTAGTGTTTCTGCCATTTCTTTAGATATGTGTTCATTTGTTTTCCTGTCATGCCTGTTATAGAGTCTGGTGTCATCAGCATATATACCCATCGCAGAGGAAATTTTGTCAGGGAGGTCATTTATGAATATCAGGAACAGTAGAGGTCCAATATTTATATAGATAGAGAATTACATCAGTAGTGAGATATCTTCTGGAGTGGTAGAAGGATCCCACCATCTTTCCAGCGACCTTGGCAACAGACTTGATGTATGTGTTCCATTTCAGATCAGGAGTGAAGAATATGGGGCTTCTCCTAGACGAGAGCCATCCATTTCAATTGATGCCAGATGGGGATCAAAGCATTGATGATGTAAAGATAGGAGTTTGGTTTTAGATGCATTAAAGGTAACCAGCCACGTCTTCCCCCACTGAACGATGCACTCAAGATCTGAGGAGAGAGAATCAGAGAGAGCTTTGTCATTTACAGCCTTTGATGTGTTGCCGTAGATGGTCGTGTCATCAGCATAGATGTCAACGAATGATTTAAGTATGTGTTTAGGGAGATCATTGATGTAGATCAGGAAGAGAGTTGGGCCCAGCATTAATACTGCAGGCCTCTGATTTTTGTCCATCGACCACTACTCTTATGAGCCTATAGGAGAGAAATGATTTAATGATTGAGAAAACATTTCCAGTTATACCATAGCTGGAGATCTTGTGAAGTAAGCCTTTATGCCATACCTTGTCGAAAGCCTTTGATATGTCAAGAGCAATTGCCCTAGAAAGGAAGCCTTTGTCATGAGATTCACTAATCCTATGATATATAACCATTAACACATCTACGGTAGATCTTGCAGAACGGAAACCATATTGCGTGTCACTAAGAAGGTTATTACTGCTGAGGTGGTTGACTATTTCTCTATTTAATATGGATTCCAGAACCTTGCTCATGACACACAGGAGACTTATTGGTCTGTACTGAGAGAGAGAGAGAGAGAGAGAGAGAGAGAGAGAGAGAGAGAGAGAGAGAGAGATCACTTATCACCTGAGTTCTTAAATACAGGGCATACTGATGAGGTTTTCCAGGGTGTTGGAAAGCACTTCTCCTTAAGGCAACGCTTAAACAGTTTCGTAAGTATGGGAGCAAGTTCTGGTTGAAACTTTTTTAACACTATAATTGAGATGCCGTCAGGGCCAGTTGCTTTATTGGAATCAAGGTTCTTGATTAGCTTGGCGACCTCATGCACAGATATTTGTATGTTACCTAGCGAGTTCTGTGTTATAGGAGGAAATATGGGGAGTTGATGGCCTTCGTCGCATAGGGTAGAATTAGCTGCAAAGTTCTTGGCAAATAGTTTGGCCTTGTCTTAAGCCGACGAGATGACCTCTAGTCCATTGATAATGGTTGGGATAGAATGCACACTTCTGTTCAGGATCCTATTTGTTATTTGCCAAAACTGGTGGGAACCAAGCCGCTGATCAGCTACTTTGGATTATCACAGACTGGGCATATAGCTCTCTTGTATTTTTTATTACTCTTTTACAGTGGTTGCTGGCGTTCCTGGAAGCAGCTTTAGTCTCAGTGCATCTGTTGCATAAGGGTTTCATTGAGAGAGTCTTAGTGAGAGAGTAGGGGCTTAGAAGGAGTCTTATTACAGTGAGGGATGTTGTAAGACTCAGAGAGAGATAGAGTTCTAGAGAGGGATGTTGTTGTAGAGAGACTTAGAGAGATTGTTCATGTTAGGAGATTCTTATATATGAAAATGTTCATTCTTTTCTTGTGTAGAAGAAGAAACTCTGAGAGTGAAGGGATATAGTGTTCAGACTGTTCGGACATTGTGTAGACATGATGATGTTTAACACAAATATATAATACAATTGGACTTTACCTTTGTATAAAAATCATAAACACAAGACGAGCTTTACAAAACACATGATGATTTATTTCGTCACACGGCCGTGTTTCAATCACCAAGAATTCAAAGTCTCACATTTTTCCTTGAAGTGACGTCTCGCTCCTAGACGTCTGACTCCCTCCGAGTTTCTTCACTGACTGTCTAACTCTAAAGTTTTTCTCTATCCCTCGAACTTTCTATTTTCCGTGACGTCATACACATGTTAAAACATGTGCATTCTTTCACGTGTCCTGGACATACGTGTCCAAAACTTTTCCTATTTCTACAAAAGGAATTTTAGCCTATATTCAGTATGTTAAAACATTATCTTATAAGCTGCATTCTTTCAATTTAAAATTTCATAATAAACTTGACAGCTCACATTCTTTTCTTGAATATTTATCTATATTCTAAACAAATGTTTCGTTTTACATTTTTAAATTCTCACACGTAATCTATTTCTACACCAAGATTACGAGGTTCGAATTTCTCTATTGCCATCTCATTTCCATTTTAAACTAAATTCTCCATTTTTATACTTACATGAAAAGGGGACAGCCTTTATCATGTAACACATCTATTATGTTGGTAGCTATGGAAAAAGTGATTTCTGTGCGCGATAGCAGCAGCACATACTGGGGAGAACCATGGCTGGCTGGTAGGTTTTTTGTTGGAACTTTTTAGATGGTATGAATCGGTCTATGCCTACAATTAACCATTCGGTCAGGTCTGATACTATAGAGGACAATCCTTTTTAAACATGGAATGCAGAGGTAGATCAGATATGAATTTACGGAAGCTATCCCAGTCAGTCATGGAGTATAGGTATACAGTATGGTGGAGGGGCACGTTTGGGGACTTATTACATTTCATTTTTATCTTAACTGATACGACGGTGTGGTTGGAGGATCCTAAAGGAGAAAGAACGGAACATGAACATAGCTTAGGGGAAGTTGAGAGAAAAAGGTCTCGGAGGCTTGCATATTGACCTGTAGTATCGAGCACATGGGTGGGCTCGTGAACAATCTGAGTGATGTCATAAGCAATGGCAAAATCATGAACCCCTCATCGTCCATCTTATTTGAGTGGGTCAGCCATTCCACATTATGGACATTGAAGTCACCACAGATGTGGGTGTTAGCCGAGGGATGTGCAGACATGATGTGATCTATTTTCTCAGATATGCTCTTAAAGATAGTAACTCTGCTGTTATGGGGCCGATAGAGAGCAAATATAAATGCAAGTGCCACCCGGAAGCACATATAAGGTAAATTAGGATCTTCTCTAGAGATATCCCTGCCACATGGGAAGTCATCTTTAATGTAAGCACATATTCCATGCCCATATATAAGCAATCAAGTTTTATATTCCTCATCTCTACCTCCATGATGACTTTACAATCAAACTAGCAGAAAGCATTTTCATTTTTGACCAGATCCTATTAAAAACAACCTATCCCTCATCTCTATCAGTGTTAATGTTTATTAAAAATATTCATTTTAATTTTATGGGGAGGAGGGGCTTAACCATATTTTAAACTAGAGAAATGGGAGCTTTACCTGCATCTCTCAAACGGTCCTAATTTTCCATAGTCAAAATGCCCTTTTTACCTATTTATTTACTTTTGCCATTTTTACCGTGCCAGTTTTTCCGAATCCATTTTTACCTAAATTCATATGAAGTTTGCCAGTTGCCAGTGGTTACTGGTGAGCAATAATATTGTCTGTTGGACTGGTGTCTTGTACTTGAGGCTTGTGAATATTATTTTAAAAGAAAACAATGTCTAGGTAGGTAGTCAAAATCGTTAATTTAATCATGTAAGTTATTCAGTGTTGAGCTCTTTGTTTATATGGGAATTAAGAGGCTCTTAGATCAGCTGACAAGCATCTCATTGTTTAAAAAATACCATTTGAACAAATACACGTTAGTCAATGTTTTATGGAACTTTCCAGGGAGCACAGAAAAAAATGTGAAAGAAGGGGAAAAGTAAAGAAAAAGTAAAAAGAAAAAGTAAAAAGGCAGTAGTTGATAAGCTGATGTCTAATTACTTCTAGTGCCTATCTACCACGGTTACATTGACTTGACAGTGAGTTGTTAGGATTAAGAAAACTTAAACGGTACCAACTGAATGGGGGAATCATCTATTTTTATTAACACTGTCGTCAGAAAACCTGGTTTGTAAATTATCCCAGGCAAATTGGCCACCCAAATGTTTGGACTAAGAAATAGTTAATAAACAAAAACCATCAACGTGAAAATAAATAATTTTTTTAAATAACAAAATCTTTTTTAAATTAATTGTTCAATATCAATAAATGTTTGTCAGTTTCTTGATAAAACTGTTTTATTTCATTTTAAACATCTTTAATACTTTCTTAATGTTATATTCTTATGATATTGGTGCCTCTTTTTATTTTTTTAGCCAATCTGCAATTATATAACATTTTATTGTGAAAGAAAAGTTATTATATATATACAAGTATTTGCACCTCATGCTAATTCATTCCCAAAGAAAAGTGCGACCTTTTATTAGGCGATTACATGTAAACAGCATGAAAATTTTGGTGGTACAAATAAATAAAACAGTTTTGCAGATAAATTTAACGTAAAATGGTTGCACCTTTCAGACAAGGATATGTAACTAATTTTGTTTTAAATCTTGGCCGTGTGAATGTTTGTGGTCAAAATTTAGTATAAAATATGGCATTGCTAAAAGTCAGAAAAAATGCTCCCTTACTAACCAGGTGGTTCAGGTGGTAATACAGAAATTAATTCTTTAAAATTTTAACAAAATGCATAAAAGATGTGTGCAATAGTTAATTTATTGTTTTGTTGTTATTTTTTGTGAAAAAAAAACTATTAGTTTAGAATGCAGATTGGAAAATCAGTTTTATATATAAATTTCACAAAAAATGATTCCAATATCCAGGCCTTTATTTTTAGGTAATTAACCTTTTTTTTTTTTTCAATGGAGGATAAATCTGTGAGTTGTAATTGGGGGGGGGATATGACTTTGCAGTTGGGGTTAGTGATAAAAATTTAGTTTATTACCTTAAAACGTTAAAATGGTTCAGAAATAGTGGATCATTTTATGTTAAATTTATAAGGAAACTAATCTCCTACTAGAGCCGAAATAATTTTTTTTTAGTTTGTTCGTATGTGATCGCTTAGAAAAGTAGAATATCATGTTTGAAGTTCTTTAAATTAATGGCTCAGTAAGGAAATCCTTGTGTAATTAAAAGCGGAAGATTTTGGAAGATTTTTTTATAAATAGAAATTAAATCAGCATTGTTTATAGTGTAATAGAAATTTTGTTCAGTTAATAATTTAATGACCAAACGATATTGTAAAAAGTAGATTTAACTTTTTAATTCCTGTTTTAAAAACTAACTAGCTGGACGCCCGGCCCGGTCGTACAATACACTAAAACAGGATATTTTAATTTATGCATATTGCGTAGGTATTATTATAGAATCAATCCTCTGTTGATTATAATATATTACGAGGAATAATTTTCCCTGTGGACTAATTAGAGTAGATGATTATATATAAGCATGGAAATAAATTAATTGTATACATTTTGAGATTTTATTATTATTATTGATATAGAATTTCAAAAATTCGTGTAGTAAATAAGTAAAAAGCGATAATGAGAGATGGGAGTGAGGGTAGGGGGAGTGGACAGGGATGGGAGGGCGAGTAGGAAGGAGAAGACATGCTTCAGAATTACCACCAATAAATTATTTATGGTTTTCCCCTTTTTATTCTTCCTTTTTTCCTTCTTTCTTCCCCCCCCCTTGTGTCTTTTTTTTTTTTCCTTATCTCTTAACCTCTTCACTAATATATGTAGGGATGATAGTAGTGGTGGTGGGGGATATGCAAGAGGGCGACGTAAGTCGTACAATTTCTGACGACATACAAATTCTAGTCAAATTAAAAGCATTTTTAATAACGTTCATCCAACCCTTAGGTTTACGGTAGACAAAGAAACAAATTCTACTCTTCCGTTTTCGGATGTTCTGGTTTCCAAGACATCTTCATGTTTTCTTACTTCCGTTTATTGTAAACCAACATTTACCATTCTCTATACGTGTTGGGAATCAATTTTTCCTACTAACCAAAAATTTAATTTAGTTAAGACTTTAACACATAGGGCCTTGATGATTTGTTCTGAAGCTAATCTAGATAACGTGCTTAAATTCAGTACTAAGACCCTTTGAAACAATGGTTACCTCTAAGACATTGTTAAATCTACTATTAATAAGAAAGTTTCCAATTTTTACAAAACTATAGAAATGGTAGTTAATAGATGCCCTGTTTACCTTCGTCTACCTTGGCTAGGTAATATCAGCGACCGATTTGCTAAGCAAATTTCTTTGTCTGTACCACGGTGTAATTTTGCATCGGACTCACGTGTTATTTCTTCAACCAGACCTATGCTGTCGTCCATCTGCAAAGATGTCCCCGCCCCATAATAATTCTATTATTTATTTATTTATTCAAATGTAGTTGTAGCACACACTATGTTGGGTGGATATCGCAAAGATTGGATTTTCATTTAAAACAACACGTAGCATCAAAGATTTGTTATGCAAAGTTTTCACCTTCGTATGTTTTGGGTAATATATATGGTCCTTCGATTTGCGAGCATCTCATAAATAACCATGCATGTGCCACGAATTTCAGTGCTGACATGTTTACGAAGTGTAACTAAGTCGCACTCACCCTCTCATCTGAAAATTCTAGAAACTATTTTTATTAAGTCTTTAAGACCTCCTCTTTGCAAGCAAAAAGAAAATCTCTTAGGACTTAATTTGATTTCTATGTATTTTTTTCTCTGCTTACTTTTGGTTTCATTGTTTTTTCTCCCCCGCCATATTCATAACAATTATTGAGTGAGGAACGAAACCTGGTTAGCTAGCCTTTATTTTCATTTTTTTAATTTTTTTAATCTACATTTTAATTGGTTTATATTTAGCTATAATTAAATTTTGTACACCTCAAAGAATTTTCAACTATATATATATATATATATTTATATATATATATATATATATATATATATATATATATATGATGTTAAAAGTCCACGTATGCTTCTAGGATAGTGATTTAAAGGTTATGAGAGTTTTTTGAAGCATTAAAAACGATGTTACTTTTTGTATTTAATATTTTAATTGTTATTTTTTATATTTCAAGCGGACCTCCGCTCTTGGTCACAAAAAGTATCGAAATGAAAAAGGAAAAGAAAGCTGTTGAAAAAAACTGGAAAATTGTAGTGTGGACAGCGTTCATTCCTGGCAATCATGCTCTAAAAAGTTCGCGTGGATTATTTTAGTCGTTTGTGGAAGAAGATTGTATTTTTTATTTATTTTTTTATTTTTAAATATTTTAAAATGTTGCAACGTAATAGCGTTTAATTGAAACGCCATAATCAATCAGCCCCCCTACCTCACTAGCAAACCACTTCAATTTACCTGGACACACTATAGACAATATTAGATGCCTCCTAATAGACTCAAATTTCACATCAACAAAAATACGAAAACAAAAAGAAATACAATGGATCATCCGACTAAACACTCATAAGACAGGTCTTAACACAGACCTTGGCTAACTTAAATTCTACAAATACTTCAAAAACTAATTAAGTAACACAATCACCTACACATACATATATACTTATACGTATGTATTAACTTGTTCTTGTTGTATATTGATTTCAATATGTATATTACATCTTTTCGTTTTATAGCTAGCACACGTTATTATTTTTTTGTTGTTGTTCTTCTTCTTATTATTATTACTATTATTATCATCATAATCATTATTACTCCTATTATTTGCGTTATACCTAACCTTTTATCTGCACCATTTCCCTATATATATATATATATATATATATATATATATATATATATATATATATATATATATATTGGTATATTTAGGCAGCATTTTTTCATTCAAGCAAATATTATTAAATACAACGGAGACATTTTGTCTTATAATTCTTTTTTTTAATTTTTCAATTTTTCGTATTGTCTTTTTTGTTTCAAAATCAAAAATATTAATAAAGGATCCATACATGTTGTTGTTACGAGCGCTTTCGTTTCGTCCACGAATCATCATCAGGTGTTAAAAATACAGGATTGCGAAAATGAGGATTAAAAATGAAAACTAAAATATATATAGTCAGTGATGAGTTAAAATAAAAGTCGATTAAGAATAAAAGTCGATTAAAAATTCGAGTGTTAAAACCAGTAAGTTCGTAGACACCATGTACGAAGTCCGTCCAACACTGACTACGCAAGACATTTCAGAACGTTACTGCTTTTTTGAAATGCAATGTCATTTATATTAGGTTGAAGAGTTCTAATGTACGACGCTTCAAGAATCTTTAATTTTTTTACATTATTTTCCCGTTGTATAATTTTTGTGTTGTCAACGAGGACCTTTCTAACATTGGAGGGGGGACAGCTATGTTCTTTTTTTAAATGTTTGTAAATCGCGCTTGTGTCGTTAAGGTGCATAGTTATTCGCCGGGACAACGTTGTTGTTGTATGCCCAATGTATGTATTATTTTTGGAGTTACATTCTCCAATAGAGCATTTACATTTATACACTACATTGGTTTGCTCCAACGTTTTTATCGCCGGTGAAGAGTTGTTTTTAACCACAAGGTTTTGTGTTCGAAATTTCCTATAATAGATAATAAATTTAATTTTAAAATTACTGTCAACAGGCGTCAAGTATCTTCGTATAATATTTTTTATTGCATTTTCTTCGATTCTGAAATTAGGCGTCATTTGATTTTGGTAAAATATATTAATGGGGTTTGCATTGCGGTGTTGGCTAACGTTATTATTCTGGTTATCGGAAGATTGTAGCATTTTTTTTATTTGTTCATCAACAATGTAATTGGGGAAATGATTATTGATGAGTACTTGTTTAATGTTTTTTTATTTCAATTAGCAATGCTTTTTTTGTGGAGGATATCATTTTAGCGCGATTTAGTAAATTTTTTATTATGGCTATTTTGTACCTTTGTGGACACTCACTTTTAAAGTTCAGGAGGCTAGAGTTTATGCTAGTTGGTTTTTTATATACAGATGTATTACAAGTGTTATTAGACGTATCAATAAGGACATCAAGAAATGGAATTTTATTGTTATTATTTAACTCTACTGTGAATTTTAAAATTGAATTTTCTTGAAAGAGGTGCTGTAATTGGTGTATCTGTTCATTATTTTCAGCTAAAATGAGAATGTCATCCACGTAGCGTACATAAATTGGGGGTTTTATGTTGTTTTTAAATATTTTGTTCTCTAAGTCAGCCATGTAGAATTCACTTAGGGTTGGTCCGAGGACTGATCCCATTGCCACACCGTCTATTTGAGTATAAATGTTACCATTGTGGTCATAGAAGGGTACTTCTGTAGTGCAAATTAGTAACAATTTTTTTAAAACTCTTTTGTTAATTTTAAGTGGGGGGAGTGATGGATTATTATAAATGTTCTTGATAATTATATCTATTGTTTCTACTACAGGTACATTTGTAAATAAACTTTCTACGTCAAGGGAAGAAATTATTTTGTTTTCTGGTTGCATTGATTTTAATATTTGTATTAGTTCGTGTGTGGACTTAACACTATATTTACTAGGAATTTATGGGCTGATAAGTTCGTTTAGTGTTTTTGTTAGGCGATAGATGGGAGTCGGAA